>NW_024080756.1:3153615-3616592 GCF_003009895.1 Hyaena hyaena
CAGGGTGTTCTGAGCCCGAGCCCGGTTAGAAGGCTCTCTCAGTGGATTCTGCGTCCTTTTTCTCCCAATCTCTCAGGTTTTGTAAGGTTTCCAATGGCTTCAGATCTTTTCTGTGTGATGTATGGGCGCGAGTGCAAGTACGGAGCGCCTTACTTCTCCGCCATCTTGCCCTCTCTTTTATGACGATAAGTGAGAGGGATCATGTACTTCTGAACCATGGTTGATGGTAGGTAATCTGTTTAACTCTGTTGGGTGCAATTTCTCTTTGCCAGCACTTCCTCTGAGCTGTTTCTCATGCCTCTTTGTGTGTCCTCCCCAGTCTCCCTTTTTTAAGATTCTAATTATTTTGCAAGACCTGCATCTAGGCGCTGACCCGGGGTCTTCGGCAGCCGTCCTGAGCTCTTCTCACTGTCAGACAAACTACTAAGGGCTTTGTGTCCCTTTACTCGAGGTCAAAGGACCCACCGATCCAGGATGTCTGCAGTTTCCACACAACACAAACGCTTCTCAAGAAAGCGTGGCCTCGAGCAGCTTTGTCCTCCGTTTGTACTCTTGTCCCTGCCCTGCAAATACTAAGAGCAGACTCAAAAGAGAGACTTGGAAGGCTAGAGCCCGTGTTTTTCTATGGAGAACTAGACCCGGGTCTGTGAGCCAAGGCAGCATGTGCCATGAGCCCTGGCCCGGTGCAGCTGTCCTGCTGGAGCTGCTGTGAATGATTTCCCTTCCTTTTCAGATCACTTTCAAGAAAGAGCACCTCGAGGCCTGCTTCCTTTCCCTGGGTTGTGATGTGATGGCAAGAGAACGCAGCAACTTCGAGAGCTACTCCATGTTTTATGAGCACGTGTTGGAGCATGCTAGGCATAAGCTCTGCCAGAGAGAACAAGTACGTTCCCAGAGAGGCAGGAAGTGTGATGGGGAGTGTGTGGATAGGGAGGCCTGGTAACCCCTCTGAAGAGAATAGAACAGAGGGTAGGGAGGTGTTCCTAGGCAAGAACTGAGAGTGAACGGTACTCTCTGACGTCTCTTATCACTGGCTCATTTTCTTAGGGTCTGGTATGTTCAGCTGCAAGGGTGATGGCCCAGCAGCCCTGGGTTGTGTACTTTGGAGGTGTCTAGTGGAGAATATAAAAAGTTAGTGACAAAGGACCTGGTCATCACCCCCACCCCCTCACCCTTCCCTTCCTCAGGGAAGATGCATAACTGACCTTCCCACCTCAGCAAACCCAAAGTACCTTGTGCTGTTCCTGGTCTAGCAGAGAATTACGGATCCTTGAGTAAACTCTGTCTTCAGGATGCACCTCATGGGTCTCACTGATGAGACTTCCTTAAAATGAGATCCCACTGGTGGGATGCAAGAGTCACTTCTCCTGTCTTAATTGCACACCATTTTAAAAGGGATTGCTTCAGAGGTTCCGTGTAATTTTACTTTTCACCTAAGAAAAGTGCAAAAGTCTGGAAAAAAAAATCAAATGAAACATTCAAATATCAGTTGAGTCTTGGCTTCACCCCCAAGTTTAGCTTATCCACATAGCCAAGTCTTCTGCATTCGTGTGGACACCTGAAAATTCATCCTGTCTTTTGATCTCCTGTTGGGTGTCCTAAAGTCCACTGGGGCAACAAGTGCAGGTCTGGCTCCAGGAGGAACTGTAGGATCTCAGAATGAAACTCCATTAACACATAATAGGAGGTATCTGGAGCCTGCTGTCCTGAACTGAGCCATGTTTGGAAGAACAAATGGTTGAGTTTGGTTGTGCACTCTTTTGTCCTCCTCAGGAATTAGATATGATACGAAGAGGTTCAGGTCCTCCTGAAGGCAATGCTGGTCAGGTAAGTCAGTTATTTCCAAAAAGATTCTCTTTTCCATCTCACAAATCCACAATCTCAGCAGGAGCCAGACAGGGAACTTCCGAGTATTATTTTCTGGTGCCCTGTAGAAGGCCCATCAATTATGATCCACTGCAGAAACACCTAAGGAGTGTGCTTTCGCTTTTTAAGCAATAAGGGCTTTCTTTTTCTTAGTTTTTTGATGGTTTTTGTTCTTTTTTATTGCTTTGACTTTTATTTTTCTTGCTATTTTTGGCTTGGAGCAGGGGACTTTTTTCCCAAAGAAGAGGTATTGAGGCTGAGGTGTCAAGAAAGTCCAGTTTGCAAATGGAGACCAAGACAGTAGAAGTATTTTATCCCATTAAAAAGTGCTTAAGTGTGTCTCTTCTGGGGTCATATAATAGGAAACCATTTATTGAATACCTATTATATGTCTGGCACTGCTCTGAGACCCGTAAACCAACCTTCAATTCTGCCACCCATATTTGTACAACAGGATGTTCACCTCTTTCATTAGCTTCAAGGTAGGAGAGCAAATTGGACGTTGATATACAAAACTATTTTGTACTGGCAGTTTGGAATTCTTGAGTTATTTTCCATTAAAAAAACTATTTCTGCTCTTAGGTTGCAGAGCTCAGTCATAATATGATCATGGAAATCACTGCTCTGAGAGCTCGACTCACAGATCTTGAAGAAGAAAATCTGAATCTCAAAAAGCAGATTAGAAAAGAAGTCCAAGAAGAATATGAAGCATTAGTCCAGGCTCTGTTTGTGACATGTTTACACATAAAAGTAAGTGACCTGTGTCGGACGTCTGGGCAGTCCTGTGGGAACTGAGTGTTAATGACCTCCACAGCTGCTGCACACAGACTGGTCACGATGACAGAATGGGCTTTGTGGTAACAAGAGCCTGTTGGGCCCAAGAATTCTCTGGTTCTAAGTGTTTGCTACAGACAGGGGGTCAGCAATAGGTTCTCATTATTTTACCACTGTAAACACTGAATTTTAGATAATTTAGATATTTGCTCTTTTCCTCACTCTGCTGCCAAGGGCCATTGTTGCCATCTGATTGCTGTGAAAGACAGGTTGGGGTGGGGGAGTGTGTCTTCTCTAAAACCTGCAAACAGTTAATATCACTGTTTTGTCTATGGAGTGTGACCGTCCAAACAGGAGAGTGCAGTGCCCTAAGCCAGGCCAGACCCAGTGTATAGGTAGCAACGGGCGCATCCTGAAAGCTCACTGGACAGATTCAGAATTTGAATTAGCTTTCAGTGATTTTTTCCACCCTTCAAATGCACACCAGCCTTTCTCTCATGTCCAGTGTCAGGCAGCTCCTGACCTGTCAGTGAAGGTCCACCCAGAATAGGAGTGATAGGGTGCCCATGTGCCCATGGCACTGTGGAAGCCTGTCACTTTCTTTTGATGTCTAAGCAGCTGTAAGATGGAGGCCCCATGCCTAAAATGGGCCATCATAGAGCCTGGTCCAGCTGCCCCAATACTGCTAATTTCACTACAAATCCAAGCCCTCTCCTGCTATTGATGTTTCCCAGGGCCAGTCCCAAATGGGTCCTAACTTGGCTGTCTCTCCTGGGGGATTCCAGGTCCCTGAAGTTGTTACATTGACAGGAGTATCCACCAGTGCTCTGCCTTGGCCTGGCTATTCCAGAGAGGACTGGAGATTCCTCTTCACTTTTGAAGGATCTGTAAAACATAAGGGCTTACAAATATTAAAGAATCGAAACTAAAATGCATTGGGCCTGGTATTGCAGGAGAGGGATGAACAGACAGTGAAGTCTGGAATTTGCCAAGTCATCTTCCGGGTATGAAATTATTGAAAATTTTCTTATTTTTTTTTTAACTTATGCCAGATTCCTAGACAGAAAGTCGATTCTCTTCTTCTCCCAGGCTAAACTATTTCCACAGGCCACCCGAAGCAGAGAATTCCTGTTCTACCCCAGGCTCCTAAGTAGGTGGTGAAGCTTCCGCTATGTGGCCGGCAGCCAGACTTCCTGCCATGGCTGCCCAGCTGGGCACTATCTTCCCTGCTTTCCTCTCCAGGGAAGTGGTTCAGAGATGAGAGGACACCCAACTCTCACCTCTCACCCAAGGATGCTGGGTCTGTAGTTGTACTTAGCAATGATCAAGCCATTCCACCACAAGCCGTTTATCCATAAGCCATTTATAACAAGCTATTTCATAATGAGACTTCTGCTGGAACTGAAATGGGAAAGTAGCCAGCGTGATTCCTTCTTCTACTGTATTTTTTTTTAATATTTTTATTTATTTCTAGGAGAGAGAGAGAGAGAGAGACAGCGTGAGCAGGGGAGGGTCAGAGAGAGAGAGGGAGACACAGACTCTGAAATAGGCTCCAGGCTCTGAGCCGGCAGTCAGCACAGAGCCCGATGCAGGGCTCGAACCCACGAACCGCGAGATCATGACCTAAGCGAAAGTCGGATGCTTAACCGACTAAGCCACCCAGGCGCCCCTCTTCTACTGTATTTTTAATGCTCATTCATTCATTAGTGGTTCATCTATATAGTGTTTTATCTGGTCAGATTCTGCTAAGTCAACCTGATTGCAAAAATCCCTAGGTTCAAATTCTCAAGTAACCTTCTGGGCGAGGAGGAGTGATTCAGTTTTCCACCTGTGACCTTCCACTCTTCTATCCACTCAACTTAACTTGGCATCTGGTAACTTAGGCTCTAAGACATGTAGGGTCCATCTGATGAAGTCTTGTAGACTGAAGGCAATAGTAAAGGGGCTGCTAGGGAGACTTCCACGTAATACCAGATGGAATAATAGGGGAGACGATTTTTTTTTTCATGTGAAATCATTTCTGAAAGTTGGGTTTTAGAAAGCAAAATGACTCTTCCTCCACTGCCCTTCCTGAACTTGAGTCTGCAATTTGCAGGAAAAACTGGATGAGAATCAGATTAATTTGATCCAGAAAGTGTGTGAGCTCATCCGCGAAGTAAGAACAGAAGGGATTGACAATATGAAGGGCCTAAAGAAAAAATGGGGCTCTGCCAGACCTGATGAAGGAATGAAAGAAAACGCAGCCAAAGTACGTGATTTCATTTAGCGATAGGATATCAGCATTTCATCCCAGCATCTGACCGCACAGCTCAGTCTGTATGCATTCCAGCCTGGTTTCCCTGAGAAAGCATTGCATCAGACACTTAAAAAGAGCACGGGGGCTCACATTTTTGTGTCATCCTCTGGAAGGCACGTTTCTTTTTAAAGTTTTTATTTAGTGTGGGGGGGGAGGGGGGAGGAGGAAGAGAATGTAAGTGAGAGGGGCAGAGAGAGAAAGAGAGAATCCCAAGCAGGCTCTTTACTTCCAGCACAGAGCCTGACACAGGGCTCAAACTCAGAGACTGTGAGATCATGACCTGAGCCAAAATCAAGAGTCAGACGCTTGGGGCGCCTTGGTGGCTCAGTAGATTAAGCGCCCAACTCTTTTGACTCTTGATTTCCACATTTCCACTCAGGTCATGATCCTACAGTTTGTGAGATCAACCCTCCCCACTCACCACCCCAGGGCTCTGTGCTAGCAGTATGGAGCTGGCATAGGATTCTCTCTCTCCTCGCTTTCTCTGCCCCTCCCCCGCTTGCACTTTCACTTTCTTTCAAAAAAAAAAAAAAAAAAAAAAAAAAAAAAAAAAAAAGACTGAGCCACCCAGGTGCCCCAAGTCCCGTTTCGAATGTCAGGATCTGTGCCCTTCCCATGGGGGCAGCCTTTTCTGAAAGCAAGCCTTTCTCAGCAGGAGCAGCTGCAGACCTTGGAGCAGGACAACTGTCGCCTGGCTGCCCTGGTGTGCAAAGTGAGGAGCCTGGGCCTCTGGAGGCTGGCTGTGCAGCGGGCTCGCCTCCAGGCCCAGCTGCACAGGGCAGAGAAGGTGAGCGGCAGGGATGGGAGGCCCCGCCCACCCGCGGAGGCCCCGCCCACCCGCGCAACAGGGAGTGACTGACAAGGCGGAGGGCGGGCTGGCCTTCCTGGTCAGAGGCTGTGCCTGTGTCCTGGTGTCGGGTGGCAAGACCAACCATCTTAAAGGATCCGACAGTCTGGGAGTTTTCCAGGGAAGTGGCAATGTCAGAGCCCCCAGCGAAATAGGAAAGAGCCAGAAGCCAACGGCAAAGAAGCAAACGGGAGAACAGAGTCTAGCACGAAAAAGGGGAAAGATGGAGGGGAGACGTCACCTAGGGCTTGAGGCAGCTTCATCAAAACACTGCAAACCTTTGAGTTTCAGACATGATTATCTGAGGAAAATGAAGTAACAAAATAAGTGGAAAATCTATTTCAAGGCAAATTGAAACCAAAGCACATAGAAAGAGTGGTTTGGAAACTTTCACTTAGTGTTTCTGAAAGTCCCTATTTGCTCTGTCACACTGTTCTTCAGGGAGGACACAGAGCCAGTGACCAGAGCTTCTTTCTACCGGAAGTGGTTTTTTAAAAAAAAATGTTTATTTATTTTGAGGGAGAGAAAATAAGAACATGAGTCGGGGAGGGGCAGAGAGGGAAACAGAGGATCCAAAGCAGGCTTGGACAATGTTACAGCAGTGAGCCTGACCTGGAGCTCGAACTCAGAAGCATGAGATCATGACCTGAGCCAAGTGAGCCACCTGGCACCCCTCTACCGGAAGTTTTTAAAAACAATGGATAATGAAGTGGTTTAGACTCTTGTGAAATGGAAACTATGGAAAGGAAACTTATTTCCTATCTTACTGTGTTTGGGCTGCTCACAGGAAGCTATGCAAAGTAAAAAAGAGTGTTCGAGCATCAAGCTGATGGCAGAGCAAGAAGCGGTTTTATTTCATCAGCAGCTAGGGGCCCTACGGCAGGCCCTGGCCAGGGCTCAGGCCCACAACACTAGGATGCGCAAGCAGCAGGATAGCCAGGTATCTGAGCCCCAGAACCCTTCTTCCTCCCTCCCTCCCTCGAACTCGCTCTGCAAAGGTGACTGTGGACCCGGAAGCAGCACCCTGCCACCTGCAGCAGTCACCGGAACTCCAGGGCTGAGGCCGAGCAGATGGCGCTGCCAGAGAAAGATGGCCTCAGCTTCCCTTCTGCCTCCTTTCTAGCCTAGACACCAAGGAGAGGGGCCGAAAGTTGGCCAAGATAATGAAATACCACTACCCTTCGTGTAGTGTGTATGTGTCTATGTTTCTCAGAGGATCTTTTTGCCTAGAGGGCATCTTGGGTGGTAGGCCTCTGTCTTAGACATAGTCCTTTCATCTCCAAGCATGCTTTCCATCACTAGCGACCTTCTGTGCGAGAAGCGTGGCCTAGCCATCAGCATTCTTCCCCAGAGGAAATCTGTGTTCTTTCCCGATGACCCACCCCTACTAAGTCAGAATTTCAGAAGTAACCGCTGCTCAATGGGGGCAGGCACCAAAATAAAGGCGTTTCCAAGTTTATGTTAATAACTGTGCTAACTCTCTGAGAAAGAATGAAGAAAGACCCTAGGTTTACTGTTCTTATTTTTATTTCTCTTAACAGTTTTGTATCTTTTTTTTAAGTTTATTTATTTGTTTATTGAGAGAGAAAGAAAGAGGAGAGAGAGAGAGACAGAGAGGTAGAGAGAGAATCCCAAGCAGGCTCCCTGCTGTCAGCACAGAGCCTGATGCGGGGCTCAAATCCACGAACTGTGAAATCAGGACCCGACCTGAAACCAAGACTCAGACTCTTAACTGGCTGAGCCATCCAGGTGCCCCAGAAAGACCCTGGGTTTAGAAAGAGAAGAGTTCAGTTTAAATAAGAGGCTGGGAAATCTGGGCATATTTAAATCATGACATATAATTTGTTCCTTTTGGACCCTACGCCCTCCATTATTGTGCACCAAGTGAAAGATGGAGTATAATTATGTAAACTGTAACATCACCATACAAATATTATTAGTATTAGTATTATAATTGAGGATCGGCCATCTGGTACTTATGGTGCTCCTGATTAGAAAAATTTCAAAACAGAACCAAATCATCACTGTGTTTTTCCTTCATTAACCATCTGGAGCCTGGCTTCCCCAAAGCTATTTTGGAAGTCAAAACACAGGCAAGATTAGAACCTCCCTTCTCCACTCACTGCTTTGTATTACATCACCCCCTTCTCCCCAGGATGACCTTTGCCTGCTGTCTCATGATAAATGCTCAATGACAAGGCAAATGTAGTTGGTGACAGATATAACTATGTAGTTAGCAAGTTAACTAACATACATGCTATCATCAAATCTGGGCATTTAAAGACCAAATTACTTGACCTGGTATTGTACGGTGGCATTACCACTTGCCTGGCTTTTGCTGTTTGTTTCTTTTGCCCCCTCCTTCCCCCACTATTGCCTCAGGGCTTACAGTACAGGCCAAGCTGGCCTAGACCCTGGGGTAGTCTTGCTGCCTGCCAGCCCAAACAGAACCACTATTATCCAGAGCCCAGGAATATTCCACAGAGTTGTGCCCCTGGGCCCTACTGGAGGGGACCGCTACTGTGCTGGGCAACTTCTTCTCTGCCTTTTGGTGAGAAGAAAGATTCTGTCCTTTCTTCGTTTCCCTTGGCCTTTTCCTACCACAGGCTCAATTGCTGAGAGAGCTGCAACACAGAGTGACCCAGGAAGCTCGTCACCGGCAGCAGCTGGATCTAATGAAGACCTCCGGCATGGAGAAGCTCTTGGAAGATGTGCAGCAAAAGGACCAGCACCTGCAGCTCCTTACTGAAGAGGCTGAGAGGGCTTCGAAACTGGGCCAGCTTCAGCAGAGGAGAACTCAGGCAGAACTCCGACAGGTAACTCCAGTGGGAGGTAGCAGCCACTTGAAAGCCAATTGGGGTGCACCAGCCAGAGCTGGGCCCTTCTTCTGGCCTTCTCTATGCCTCTGGTGGCCTCCACCTTTGTCATTTCTAGGCCCACAGGAAAATGGAGATATTTATGCCCACACTGGGTGATGCTTGGGCTGCCCTTGGTGAGAGAGGACGGCTTGACTGCCTCAAGGCCCGCAATCTTGGCACCTTTAGCACCCACGTGGGAAACATTTCCATCTGGCTACAATTTCTGAGCTAGGGAATCCTTTAGAAAATTCCAACTGTAATCTGGAAAAGCAGCAAGGATTATGAAAGCTATTACAAGAGGATTTTATTCAAGGAGTTTCTGGAACTTTAGAGACAAAAAGGGAAAGCAAAAGTGATTTCCAGACACAATAGATTTTTCTTAAATATACCCCTACAGCAAGAAAAGAAAAAAAAAAGAGGAGGAAACAGTAGATGTAGATGTGGATTAATGCAAGTTCCAACACAGGAGAGCACAGAATGTAATCCAATACAGAAGGCAAAAGAAATGGCACCTTCCGGAAAAGGCACTTCTCATGTGTTCACTGGAGGAATAAGTCACTTAATTAATTCACCAGAGATACTAGGAAACAGAAGTTGAGAAGTTGAATTAAATCATTGGCCGGGGTGCCTGGGTGGCTCAGTCAGTTGAACATCCAACTTCCGCTCAGGTCATGACCTCACGGCTCGTGAGTTCAAGCCCTGCATCGGTCCCAGAGCCTGGAGCCTGCTTCAGATTCTGTCTCTCTCTCTGTCTCTGTCTCTCTCTCAAAAATAAATAAAACCATTTTTTAAAAATTTTTAAAAATTAAATCATTAGCCAAATGTTTCAAGTGCTCAAGGAGGAGATCAATGGGGAGAAGTCTACAAAAACAAAGACAAAAATTTTAAGAGAATAAAAATTGAATTGAGGCAGTGCTAGAGAAAATATTTTTGGAGAAATGGAGCGAAAGTGAGTAGCTTTAGAATAAAAGAAAAATTAGAACTTCACATTTATTTTATGACAAACGAAACTATGACTTGAATCCTTGGAAAAATTTGGTGTCACATATCTATCTTTCAAATTATGCTTTTCTAAAAACCACCACAAAAATAAGGAGTTCGTCTCTCAAACTCCTCTCTAGTGAATAGCTAATTTTTGTCTAACAGCAGAGATTCTAAAAGTAGTCAAAAATATTTTGAGGCTTCTCTCAACAAATACACGTCTTTTGTGAATATATGTCAAAACAATCACTGGCTGTTTCTAAACCACCCTCCACCTCTGCTGGCAGCTCCTGGGCTTATGGTCTCACTTCCTACCAACTAGCAATCTACCCTCAGCCAGCAAGAGCCCCTGCGACCTACAGTCACTTCTTTAGTCCGTCTCCAACCTCCGGTTCCAAGGGCGGATTTTGACCGTCTGAATGAATGTCCTCACCTACCTCCCGTTCTTGAGGAGGCCCTAGAGCAGACTTCCTGATTCCCAACCTGGGGACTTCCACTGTGTGACTTTAGGCTAGATCTGTAGTCTCTCTGCTTTGGTCTCCTCACTGGTACAGTGGAGAACAGTTTCCTCATTTCATGAGATTTTTTGGAGGATTAGGTCAGGTAATTCGAATGAGGCACTAAGAAGAGAAACTAATACACAGATCTTGATAGATATGGACTGTATGTCTTTTTGCCGGGAATATGAAAGTGGGTACTTTTGGAAACAGATTGACCTGGATTGGTTGTGGGATCTTGGGCATATCACTGCAACTACCTCTGTGAAGTTGGGGGTGGGGGGCGGGGGAGGTCCTTTATAAGGTCCTAACATAACACAAGGTCCTTACTAAGCATGCTTCTTTTCTTTTTTAATATTTTTCAAACTGAGTTAGCCCCAGCCTGGCTCAGGGAGTCTTGATAATGTTTTTCTTGATAGGGTTTGATATAGTTTGATATGATAAGTTTTGATACGCTTCTTGTCCATGGGGATCGTGGAGCCTACACCAATCCCTGAGTACATAGAGAGACCTTTGGCCTAATTTGTATTAGGACGTTTTTCCTAACTCCAGGGATCTGATCTTCTACTGAAAGTTACAGTACTTGAGAGCATCTGCACACACGAGAAACTGCCCCTCTAACTTTTGTAAGATGGCCTGTGGTTACAGCATCAAGAATTCACACGCCTTCTGGTTGGGTTATGCAGATAAGAGTGTGCTGAATTTTTGAGATTAGCATGTGGATTAGCTAGCTAGGGCTACTGTAACAAATTACCGCAAACTAGATGGCTTAATACAACAGAAATTTATTCTCTCACAGTTCAAGAGTCAAGAAGCCTGAAATCAAGACGTTGGCTCCTCCTGGGGGCTCTGAGGAAGAGTCTGTCCTGTGCCTCTCTCCTGGCTTGTGGTGGCTGCCTGTAGTCCTTGACATTCCTTGGCTTGTAGCTACATCACTCCAATCTCTGCCTTCTTCATCCGATGCCCTTCTCCCTATGTGTCCCTCTGTGTGTCTGTACTCTCCCCTCTTATAAAAGCATCAGTCATTGTATGTAAGGCCCACTCTTAATCCAGTATGACTTCATCATAACTTAATAACCTCTGCAAAGACTATTTCTAAGTAAAATCACATTTTGACATTCCAGGTGGCTATGAATGGGGGGACACTATTTGATCCACCTTACTATTAATACTTTTTTATAATTATAACTTTTTATACTTTATAATTTTATGATATAATTATATTCATATTACTTTTTTATACTTTTGAATAATTTTTATAATTAAACCACTTTTTATAATCTATATGAATTTGTATTTATATAAGTAAAAAATAAATTTCAAAAGAAAAATACCTCCCATCTATATAGATGAGGTGCACTTTGGATCCAGCCATATGAGTCAGCTGTGCTAGCAAGCGCCACATGAGTAAACACAAAGATTGCCTCTCTGGGGCACCTGGGTGGCTCAGTCGGTTGCGCCTTCAGCTCTTATCTGTGTTCAGGTCATGATCTCACCGTTAGTGGGATTGAGCACGCTGACAGTGTGGAGACTACTTGGGATTCCCTTTCTCCCTTTCTCTGCCCCTCCCCTGCTCATGTGCTCTCTCTCTCTCTCAAATGTAAAAAAAAAAAAAAAACACACATTAAAAAAAGCTCACCTCTGAGTATGGGCCTTATATAAGGCCTGGGAGATGGTGCTCAGGGCATCCCTGCAGATGAGGAGCTGAGCTGAGCTAAGCATAGAGATCTGGGAGAGAGATCAAGTCTCTCCTTTGCTTGAAACTATCCAGGGATTTCCTACTGTCCTTGGGGTCAATTCGTGGCTTGACCTACAAGGCCCTCTGTGAACTGGGGGCCCTTCTTCACCTCTTCTCTTCCCCTCCCCTCTGGTGAAATAAACATAAAAGATATAAATTTTATGAGTAAACTGGCTATTATAAGGTAATAAGGGAGTCCAAGGGCTGCCTCTGCTCATCTTTGGTTAAGTTCTTAGCCTTCCTGGAGCTCTTGATTTTCAGAAGGCTGAGTTCAGCCTGACCAGGACTGGGTGAAGACTTGTATTCCTGGGGTGGCCTGGAGCCACACTTTCCTAGTATCCCCAGGAACTAAAGTGTGCACCAAAAAGCATCTCTGCTTCCTAAGCACTTTTCCCCTCAGCTGAGAAGCCGGCTTGCCCAGGAACGCAGCGTGAAGCTGGATGCCTTCCAGCGCATAGAAGAGCTACAAAGTCAGCTTAATGATGCTGAGCGATTGTCTGTCCAGATGAGTTCACCAGGCGGTACGTGTGTCCCCTACTCTGGCTAGAACAAACCCCCAGGTCTGGGGTCTGAATTGAAGGAGGGTCTCATGGACTAGCGAAAACAACCCAGTGGTTATTGCATAGGTGCTCCGTGATGTCTGTTGAGTGAATGAATGAATGAATGAACGAATGATACATGAATAAATAAAACTTAATTCTGATTTGCAGTCATAACTTTCCACTTTAGTTCACCTTGGAATACTGACATCCTATACTAAAAGATTTCAGTCATAAAAACTGGTCTCAGGAGGGTGTAATATACCATTTAAAGAACATTCGCCTTAGGACATCAATGACTAGGTTTCTCAGGTGTTGTTTATAAACTATATTATGATTCTTGGGCGCTGGGGCCCTGGAGAGTGCTGTGGAAATGGCAATCAAAACAGCCCTCTCTCGGCAACGTAACATGGAGCAGAGGCCAAACCCAGGGTATCTCTAAACTAGCCTCCTTCCCTGTAAGTTGAAGATTTAATTCCAAGTTCTTTTTTGATCTGACCATCAAAAATATCATCAAATATCAGCAACCAGGACTGAATAACTGTGCAAATGTTGGTTACTATACTTCAACACTTTCATCCCTGCATGTCCATTATGTTTACTTTTGGCTGTTTATCAGTTGAATATATATAAGAAACAGCCTTTCACAAACAGAAAGATCAGTGTCTAAGACCAAGCAGACAAAGATGGAGCTACGTTGGGTTTGCTGAGAGCAGGGCTGGGCTGGCTGGTAAAGCCCAGAGCTCTCCCCGCTGTCTCTGTGCCTACTGCCTGGGCCCTGACCGCTGGGTGAGGTTCCACACCCCAGCTGTGCTGTCCAAAGAGGAAGAGTCTCAAAAGTACCCAAGGGCCCTATTTTGGCCACTGACCCCGAGCAGTTCTGTACCTGTCACTTTCCTCTCCACACTCCATGGGATTTTCCTGTCTCTCCCTTGCCCCTCTGCTTCCAGCCTAGCCAAGCATTTTTTATTTCTTTTTATTTATTTAAGTAAGCCCTACACCCAATGTAGGGCTTGAACTCAGGACCCTGAGATCAAGAGTTCCCTGCTCTGCTGGCTAAGCCAGCCAAGCACACCAGCGAGGCATCTTTTTAACCTCTTTCTAGGCTAATGTGTCCTTTCAAACTGCCCTCCATGTCCTCCAACACCTGCACATTTATGAAGAAGAAGCAGAGTGAGGCACAAGACAGGTGTGGGGTGCAGGCAGGACCCTAATTCCCAGGACTGGGGATGTGGCAGGAGTGAAAAAGAAGCCTCCTTCCCAGGAAGCAGAGCTAGAAGTTACTCCTAAGCCCCAGTCCCAACCTGTCCCCCACTGCAGTGACTCCCTATGTGTAGATTCACTGAAAGGGAGACACTGGGTCGCACCTGTTATTTAATACCCAGCACTCCAAGGGGACAGCTCTACTGTTAATGTGACCAGGTAGAAGTCAGCCGTTCCCACTCCTTTCTCAGCTGTTGTTCAGCTGAAAGCATGAGGTGACCAAGGTCTCTCCTTTCTGTAGCAGTGATAGCAGCAGCCAACCTGCCCCCTACATCAGAAGCTTAAGAAGCAAAAACAGATTTAAGGAGCAAGCTCTCCTTACTTGGCAGTAGCATGGAATCCCCTTAGGATCTTGCAACTCCTGAGGAACTATATAATATGCTCTAGTGCAGTTGGTC
The DNA here is from genome assembly GCF_003009895.1 of Hyaena hyaena. NCBI lineage: Eukaryota > Metazoa > Chordata > Mammalia > Carnivora > Hyaenidae > Hyaena > Hyaena hyaena. The sequence continues at coordinate 3,167,673 of NW_024080756.1, forward strand.
TTAAAATGCTTAAGGAAAAAAAAAATGAAATCAGTTGGCTGACAAAACCATGAAATGTTTGGAGGTAGACCAGCTTCAGTTCGCTCGATCCAGGTCTGACGTACTTCCCCAGGCCTGACTTCTGTCTGCACCTGTGGGCTCCGAGAATGCTGGGAGCAGAAAGGAAGTGGAGGTGACCCCCTGGGAAGTAAGATGGCTGCCACCGCTGTACCTTCCATCCTCTGTTCCAGCTCGCACGGCAGGAATGGGTGTGGAGATGGGATAGTTAAAAAGGATCAGCCCCTGACCAGGCTGACTTGGGTCACATGCCCCAACTTGAACAAATCACAAAGCCAGAGACTAAGATGGTTGGTGGGCTTAAGGCCTGCTCACATGTCACTCCCCTGGAGCAGAGGATGGGTCAGCTCACTCTCCTCTTCCCAGCAACTATTTTAAATCTCCCTGGTCCCTTCAGATCTTCAGACGCTGTCCTCCCCAGCCAAGACTTTACCTCCGGTTTCACAGAGCAATTAAAAGCCATCACATGGGCGTGAAGGTGCCTGAGTGGCTCAGTTGGTTAAGCATCTGACTCTTGGTTTCCGCTCAGGTCATGATCTCATGGTTTATGGGTTCAAGCCCCACATGGGGTTCTGTGCTGACAGCTTGGAGGCTGCTTGGGATTCTCTCTCTCTCTTCTCTCTCTGCCCCTCCCCTGTTCATGCTCTCTCTCAAAATAAATAAATAAATAAATAAACATTTTAAAAAGTTAAAAAAAGTCATCACATGGGATCCCCCCTTTATTTCTTGACCCCAGCTCGTTGACATTAGATATTCAGCTGCTTCTCGGTCCTTTCCAATAAAATGGAAAATGTGCCCCATTTCTTCCCTGGGTCAGTCCCAATGCTCGAAATCCCATTTGCTTCTAGCTTTTCAGGGATGCTGAACTATTATTTATCTGCTTTCTCTCTACATACTCATATATCCTACCCATCTAGCCTTCTAATCTTGTAACCAACCATTATTATTGAGTTTATACGTGCTAGGACACAAAATCCACCATAAACTAACATTAACATCTATCCAGTTGGTTGAGCCAGAAATCTGGGAGCTATTCTTTGTCATCCTGCAAATCACTTAATTACCAAGTCCTGTTAACTTGAATATCTCTAAGTCGGTCCACTCCTACCCACCATAGTCCAAATCACCTATCATGTTCTTCTCTTTCACTTGGTCATGTGACCCTCAGGCAAAAGATTCCATGCAGGTTTTGACATCCTCATTCAAAATTGACAAAACTGGATTAGATGCCCATTTCAAGCTTTTGTAAAATTTTATGGATTAAATCTGGGTCCATACATTGCAACCAGAGATATAATTTAACATTTTTAACATTATAGGCCTTATATCTCGGGCTGAGTACTCCCTGAGTTCCGCTTCCACATCATTCCGATACTCCCAGCAACACCTTTTAAAGACTAATCTTATGAGCAGTAAAATAACAAGAAGGATTCAAAGGCCGGAAACTGTAAGTAATGATAAATTTGATTATATATGTGAAACAATGATAATGTAAATGATATCATATTTATCATATGATGAAACAATGATAATGAAATTATGGCTTTAGGTTAGGTTTTGTCAAACTTAAAAAATTATATATCAAGACACCTGGGTGGCCCAGTCTGTTAAGCGTCCAACTTCAGCTCAGGTCATGATCTTACAGTTTGTGGGTTTGAGCCCTGCATTGTGTTCTGTGCTGACAGCTCAGAGCCTGGAGCCTGCTTCGGGTTCTGCGTTTCCCACCCTCTCTCTCTGCCCCTCCCCTGCTCATGCTCTGTCTCTCTGTCTCTCTCAAAAATAAATAAACCTTAAAAACATATATCAGGCTCATATCTAGATACTTGGGTTAGATAATAAAATTCTGGATTTCTCATAAAGGGGCTTTGTCCATGGAATTTCGCCAAATCGATGTGTTTGTGGGAAGAAGGATAGTCCAGGGTTTCCTACGTTGCCATCTTGCTGATGCTACTCCTCAATAATAGAATTCTGATGTTAAAACAGTTCAGCCCAAAAGCACTTACTCAACTACATTTATTTATTTATTTATTTATTTACTTATTTATTTATTTATTTATTTAAAAATCTATTTTATTGTCAAGTTAGCTAACATATAGTGTATACAGTGTGCTCTTGGCTTCGGGCATATATTCCTATGATTCATTGCTTACATGCAACACCCAGTCAACAAGTGACTCTTGATTTTGGCTCAGCTTTGAGCCCAGAACTGTGAGACTGAACCTGAGCAAAAATCAAGAGTCAGATACTCAACTGACTGAGCCACCCAAGTGCCCCATTTCTCACATGTCTTTAAAATGACTTCTGAAACTTTCTGCTGTGCCCAGGAACTCAAATAAGAGATCTGATGCTGCTAGTTTAAAAAAGTGTTTATTTAAATAAATGAATGTGGAAGTCATTATCAACATTTTGCTATGTTCTGTCTCTGAATTTCTTCTTTTTCTTCAATCATCTACAATAATTAACCAGCAGTTCTCACAGTTTGTGGGTTCACGCTCTGCATCAGGCTCCGTGCTATTGGTATGGAGCCTGCTTGGGAGTCTCTCTCTGCCCCTTCCCCACTTGGTCTCTGTCTCTCAAAAATAAATAAATAGGCTTAAACAAACAACAACAACGTGAGAAATCTACCCTCCAAAGAAATTCTTGGCATACAGATTAGGTCCAGGTATAGCATGTATATGAAGATTTGTTTTTAACTTTTCAGCTTTTAGTTTATGTAAAACAACATTTACACCCTCTTCCACTGCCTTCTCTGCACTACTTTAGTAAGTATTACATCTTTGCCCAATTGTTTTTCAGAATCCCCTCCAGGCATTTCTATGTCAACACAACACATTTAAAATTATTCCCTCTTGCTTTGAGAAAAATGAAAATGAAAATGAAAAGATTTAATCATTCTGTCAGGGAAATATGCCATTTTAAGGTCTCTTTTGAGGGTGTAATTCTGTAGTTGATAGTCTGGTTGTTGGACCAAAAATTTGCTACAGTATTTCTAAACATGCAGTTAAAAAGAGTCATACACAGAGAAGAAACAGATTAGGAACGTGCCTTTGAGATGCTTGACCAAATCGTGCCACATTATTAATGCCCCCCTTTGGCTTGACTTACCAATCTCTGTGCGGTCATCTTTCACCAAAACGTAAGATTCTAGTATATGTCTATTTGTTTCTGCAAAAGCCTTTTCCAAAAGGAAGCAATATTCAGTTGGTGTGTATGGAACAAAAAGAGCTTTTAAGACTCCCCCCATCTCCATTTCACTCCCAAAAGCAAATGTTGCTGTTTGTGGGGGAGTTTGGTAATCACAACGCATGATCCAGAAGGCTGCTTAAGTAGCTAAATGCATCAGAGGAGATTCACTGTATTTGAAAGATTCAGAAGTGTGATGGTCTAAATAAACCCTAATAGATAAGGGAGTATTTTGTGGGACCGTGTATACTATAGAAACCCCAAGCAATAAGTGTAAGGTCCAGGAAAGGCACAAAAGAATTGGAGCCTCTTCAAATCTCTCTAAGCTCTGACTTCTTAAGACAAATCAGATAAATGCATATTGAAGAAGAATTTATACATGGCTGGAATGTAAGACCAATGATTTTCTTAATGAAACAAAGCAAAACACTGGATTAACATAAATGATAAAATATTAAGGAATTTTTAGATTATTCCACATATGGGATATCTTTTTTTCCTTAGCTGAAAAAGGCTTTCCTTTGATAGGCTAATTCTTGACCTATTCACTTTATGACAAGTGTCAAATACAAAAAGAAGGCACACTAAATGGCCTAACCTGGACTGAACAAATGATCTCGGTCTTAGAAGTAACAGTGACATTTAATGATATCTCCAATATCTATTTAAACTTTATATTCCAGGTACCTATTAAACACAAAAAAAGGATTGACAATGTCGTTCTACCCAATGTGGAAGAAAATGTTCACCTTTCAGCTTTTCAAGTTCACACAGCTCCATCCATAATCCCATGAGGACCTGACTGGTAATCTATATATACCCTCCAAGTTTTCTTTCTTTGAGCATCTGAATGAATAAACATAATTCAAACCTCCATTAAACCTTTATCTAATTTTGATGATCAGTATCAGCAGATAGTATGGAATGACTGAGATGGTAACATCCCAAAAGTCCCAGGTGGCTTTACGTTCTGAGACCTAAGAGTTGATTTGCATTTCTACAACCTGGGGCTTGCCTTCACTCAACCTGCAGCCTCTCATTATGGGTTCTAGGTTACTGATGGTGTGTTAGCCAGGAGAGATGGCATTGCTGCTAAGTGGTATACATTAACAGTGAAAAACCAGAACAGAGATAAATCTAAACAAACTTCAAAGCACTTATTTCTATTTGTTTCATTTAAGAACATTGTCCTCTCTTAACAGTTTTTTTTATTCTTCCTACAAATACTAAAACCCTCTTTAGACTTTTTTAAATCCTAATTAAAGTCTTTTGCTCAGACAAGAAAATGTATCTTAGGTGAAGGAATAAATAGGTAGATGAATGAACAGAATAGGCCAGAGAAACATTTACATACATAAATTTATATATGATATATGTAGCTTTTCAAATTAAGGAGAAGGTTGAGTCTATTCAAAGTAGGTTAAATTATCACCTTACACCACACATAGTGAATTCTGACTGGGTTCAAGATATATATGCACACATGCACACACACACACACACACACGCACACAGACATACATACAAACATATTTCTGAAATAGAACATGAAAAAAAAAAAGCCAGAAGGAAGATTGGTGACTTTGATATCAAAGCTAAAAATTCAGCATGACAGGGGCACCTGGGCAGCTCAGTCGGTTAAGTGTCCGACCTCAGCTCAGATCATGATCTCACAGTTGGTGAGTTCGAGCCACATGTCGGGCTCTGTGCTGATAGCTCAGAGGCTGGAGTCTCCTTCAGATTCTGTGTCTCCCTTTCTCTGCCCCTCCCCCACTCCCACTCTGTCTCGCTCTCTCGAAAGTAAATTTTTTAAATGTTAAAAAAAAATTCCGCATGACAAGGTATGGTGCCAGTTATCAGCTTATGAGCTCTTAACTCTAAATTCATCCTGTCTGCTGTGATGGATGGACCATGAAAATATTTCCTCTTCACCAACTACAAGATTTTAAGCTTTGTCAATAGAGAGTACTGGAGGGACTCTGGAGGAGGAAGGGTTTCTTTTCTAGCTTCTGGGGTGCCTCTCTAGGTAGGCTCCTGCTGCGGGTGTGGCTTCTGCAGCATCAGGTTTCTGTAGCGCATGTGGCTTCACGGCCTGCCTGGTGCCCTTCCTGAAGGGCTTTCTCCTGCGCCTCCTTTGTGAGGGCTGCTTCACAGCCTCAGTGAACTTCTCCGCCAGCCAGTGAGCCATCTACTGAGGTCATACCTTCTCCAGTGGATGTCAGCCCTGGAGGGTGACGGCTGCTCACTATATCTGCTATCCCTATATTCTTCGGAGCTCTCTTTATTGCTGATCAGCCATTCTTCCCATTACTTCAATCCCTTGTTACAGTTAATAATTCCTTATATTAAACTTTCTCCCAGTTTGATTACTGGGTGTTTCTGTCTCCTAATTGGCCCATGAATTATATAGAACTGATACGAGCAGTGGAGGGATGCTGGGGGCAGACTCACAAAGGTGGGATTTGGGGGGGTTGTTTGGTTGCACTCTCGGGCTTGAGCACAGGGCTGAGCTCCTTGACGATAGGAAATGGAATGCTAGTAATCGTTTGTGTGCAGTGACATGACAATCAACCAAGCTGTTATCCATGGTAGGTTGTGGTGAAGTACCTACTGAAGTGTGTGCCTTGGGAGCCCAAATTGCTACTACACTGACTCTCATGGCAGTAATGATGACCATAAATACCAGGGTGTGGGATGGTCTCTTTTGGATGCACTTCACCACTTAAGAAGAAAATGACAAGCACTGGTCCTTTAATTCTCGGCTCAAATCATAGTCTGAAAACCAGAGAGCTTCCGCAGTAGCCTTTTAAAAAATCTATTTCTTGTAGTCACAGGGCTAACAGTGCTAATAATGAAGCACACGTCTTAATTGTGCAGAATGCTAAATTACAATGGCAGTTGAATTCACAATCTTGTCATTTCTCACTGCTGTTGAGATGGGCTCTCTCATTTCAGTGGTCATGATGCAATCCTAGAATAGCAGCAGGCAATTGCCAAGGACAAGGTGTGTATGTCTATTATAAAGGGCAGCAGGGACAGCTCAGTAGTCAGATTACATACCTGGCACAGAGGGATCTTTGCTGGTCAATGTGTTCCCCTGAATGAAAACATACGGACAGCCAACTAGAAATACTAATCAATCTATATAAGAAGAGAAGCTCTAGTCAAAGCCTGGCCTGCGTCGGCACAGTGGAGAGTCATAGTTTCTCACCCAGATTCCATACCTCAGTCAGTTCACAGACTAAGCAGGACCTCTTGCCTGCAGGGGAGGCTGGATCCTCTTGAGGAAGGACCCCGCACCACATTGTAAATCATCCAAACATTTTCCTAAGGGATCTTCTATCATTTGCTAGAGTTGTTCATCAGAAAGGAAGAAATATTCAGACCATTGGTGAAGAAGAGGCACTACTCTAATTCTAATTCCTGGGAACCCAAAACACTCTGTGGCTCACCAGTCAAAATGAAGGCTTACAGTGAGGTAATAGGAGTTAGGTTCAAATTACAGTGAACTCAGTTGGTCTATGGACCCACCAGGGGTGGTTCCTGAATGTATAATTGGAATAGACATAATTAACAACTGAAAGTTTCTCTAACCCATGAGTTGAAGTCTCATTATTGTAGGAAGGGATAATTGGAAGCCCCTGAACTTCCCCTATTAAAGTAAACTTAGAAACAACATTACATCCCGGGGGAAACTGCAGACATTAATGCCACCATCAAAACTTGAAGGAAGCAAGGGTGATAATACCTATCACATCACCACTTAACTCACCACTTTGGCCTATGCAGAAAATAGGTAGATCTTGGAAAATGACTAGGGACTATCAGATTCACACCTTAATCAGATAGTGATCCCAGATGCAGCTGCTATCTCAGATGTAGTATCTTACTGGGGCAAATAATAAATATCCTCCTGGCATTTGTCATGCAATTATTGACCTAATTTGTTATGCCTTTCGCTCCATAACAAATTGTAAGGACCATGAGGAGCAGTTAGCTTTTACCTGGTAGAACAGCAGTATTCTGTCACAGTCTTGGCTTAGGGCTTTGTCAATTCCATTCTCTGCCATGATATAGTCTGTAGACACCTTGATCATCATGATAGTCTACAAAAATCACATTGGTCCACTATGTTGATCATATTATGCTGACTGGATACAATGAATAGGAGGTAGTAAGTACTTAGGTGCCTTAGTAAGACATACAAGAACTAGAAGGTAAAGGACAGAATTCCACAAAAATTTAAGGCTATTAACCCCAACGAAGCTTCTTGGTGGGGGGAGGGGAACAACGTTTTGGAGCATGTTAAATATCCCCCTCCAAGAAGACATGTTGCTTCGTCTCACACTATGTACCATGAAAAACAAAAGCATGATGCACAGTAGGCCTTTTTGGATTTTGAAATTAATATGTACCATATTTGTTTGCTATTTCAACGCACCAATAAAATTATGTATAAGATTACCAACTTTAAGTGGGGACCAGAGCAAGAGAAGGCTCTGTCATGAATTTGAGTTACATTATGAGCTGTGCTGCCATATAGGTCCTAAGATCCAGCAAAGCCAATGAGACTAAAAGTATCCTGGCATGTATGGAGCCTTTATCAAACAGAATCACAGGGCAGAACCCTAAGGTTTTGAAGCAAATCTATGCCCTCTTCTGAGGATAACTATTCTCCTTTTGTGTCTTGGTTGAGACTTACTACCTAACCATGGGATAGTAGGTGAGCATGTAGCCTGAGCTTCACATCATGATTTGATGTTGGAGTATCCACCTCATCATAAACTTGAGCATGCACAGCAGCAATCTATCAATAGAAATAGTCTACAATTGACCTAACTTCTTGAGCAGGTCTGAAAGGTACAGCTAGACCATGAACATGTGGCTCATATTCTTTCAACACCAACCTCTGTTGCACCCTTTTCCTCAGTCAATACCTCTGGCCTGGGGTGTTTCTAACAACTAGCTGGCCAATAACAAATTAAGCCAGGTTTATAGACAGGTCTGTATGACATATTGGTTCCACCAGGAAGAACTGAGGTTTTCAGCAAAGGCAAAATAAAAAGTAGTGGGAGGTCATAACTTACAGAAACAAGGGCTTTAAGGTTTGAATCCACCTGCTGCCTGATCCACCATTACAATGAAAACAGAGCTGAACCATGAGTGAATACTTCTTTGCTAGGTAGTATGTGTTATCAGTAGATGGTACTGGAGGGATTTCTTTTCCTGGTTCTGGACAAAACTCTAGCAGTGCACACATCTTAGCAGTGGAGTATCACTGGGGTGGTACCTCCTGTGCTGGGCTTACCCTGCATGCCGTTGGATGACTTCACAAATTACCACAGGGATAACACCTCTTCAGGCATAGCTGCCTGGCAGTGGGTTTGCAGGTACCACAAATTTCATCCAGAGAGCCAAGGTTGTATCCTGAAATTATTTCTGGAAGTCAGCTTGAGGAAGCTGGAATTCAGCTTCAGATGGTGGCCACCTCTTATACTTCCTATGCCAGTATTGTTTAGAATTTTTTACTGCTTTGCAAATTTTTCTTAAAGTGTTACAGATAATATGCCCCATCACTCCAATCCACTCTAATAGTTAATATTTTATGCCAAACTTTCTCTGTTCATACTATGTGGCTTGTCTCCTGATTGTACTCTGGTGATACAGACACCATAATCGGAGAGAAGGACTTGAAGAAATATTGACTGATGAAAATCCAGACCACAGATTAACACCCAGCATATTTTAAAATAAAAAACTCTACAAGTTTAAGACAATAGAAAAAACACAATTCACAGAGGAAGTACAAATTAAGGACAGTAAGCAAGTAAATCATTTCATTCACCAGAGTATTAAAATTTAACTTTGCCAGTGTCAGATGGAAAAGATAGAAAACACACTGCTACTCTCGCTTGTAGGAACTGGAAGGCGATCTCAGTCTGTTAAAATTTTCAAAGTGTAAGCCCTATGATGCAGATTTCCACTTCTCTGCATTTACTCTAGAGATATGCACACATAAACAAGGGGGAAGGTGCTAAAATACTCTCTGCAGAAGTGTCAGTAAAAACTAAAAATTGCAAACCTACTATCCTTCAATAGACGCTTATGATACTCATACTACATATGCCAACCGATAATTTAAGAATTTGGTGGAGCTACATACACTAACTTGTAAAGATCTGCAAGTAGTGAGCAAAAGGAAGTTGCAGGAGGTTAAAATAAAAATCCACATTATGTATTTTCTAAGGTACATATATAGTACATTAAAAATGCTGGGGGAGGGGGGAGTTTCACACCAGACCAGTTCCAGTAATTACCTCTGCAGAGTAGATGGGGGGCAAGAAATGGAAGGGATTGGGGAATGGTCAAAGTCGAAATACTTAATGCTGAGTAGTTCAAGACTTTAAAATCCTCTTGAAAACAGAATAAAATAAAATCCTCATCTTGAACATTTTCTTCTGGCCAAAGTGAAGTAAGAAACTGTACTTACCCTCACACTGAAAAACTGGACAACACACACACACAAAGGTGGCTTTCAATACACTGGACTTTGAGCAAAGGACAGTGATTCTTGAAAGGGAACAATCAACCCAGCTTACTGCCTTGAATTTTTAAGCAACGTAGGGAGAGGACACTCAGACAGAGCCCAGTGGACTTCTTGAGTTGAGGAGATGGAGTTAAAGTCAAGGGAGCTGAAGGCAGCTGGAGTTCCCAGAGCAAAGGACCAGGGTGGAAAGCCACAGAAGAGGAACTCCGGAGATCTGCAAAGTAGTCTCAGCAAAATATTGGTCAGCACCTGCACAAGCTAACTACCCAAGGCTGGGAGAGCATTCCAGGAAAAAGTACGTGGGAGCCCACCCAAGGCTAGGAATGGAGCCTGTTCCCGCTATCCCGGACTAGAAAGCACCACAATCCAGGGACACTAGGTATGCAGAAGGGTCTTGCCTCAGAACTGGGGAACAATCAGCCCTAGGATAAATGCTGCTCTGTTCTCACCTAACAAAGCTTAACTGCAAGACCTAAAAGGATCAAACTGTTTTGTGTCCCAGAACAAAAACAACCAGCATCCAACAGATTAAAATTTACAACTTGCAATGCAAAGAAATAGGAAAAGTATGACCCATAATGAGCAAAAAGACCCAAACTGACCCAGTATTAGAATTAGCAGACATAGACATTTAAAAAAAACACCACTGTATGATCAAAAATTAAAGACTGAATATGTAGACATGGAAGATAGAAACCACGAAAAATGAACTGCTAAAAATGAAGACAGCTGAAATGCACACTGAATAAGACTAACATTAGATTTAGACTGTAGAATTAGTGAACTTGAAAACAGTAATCTGACACAAAAACAAAAAAAAATATTAAAAAATTAAACTGCATCCATCAGCATGGGGATCAACTTCTGGCAGCCCTCGTGTAATTGGATAATTCCTAACAAAGAAGGGAAAGATGGGGTCCCTGGGTGGCTCAGTTGGTTAAGCACCCCAGCTTCAGCTCAGGTCATGATCTCACAGTTTGTAAGTTCGAGCCCTGCATTGGGTTCTGTGCTGACAGCTCAGAGCCTGGAGCCTGTTTCAGATTCTGTGTCTCCCTCTCTTTGCCCCTCCCCCACTCACACTCTCTCTCAAAAATAAAAACATTAAAAAAAAAATTTTTTTTTAAAGGGAAGGACAGAAAAAAATACTTCAAGAAATAGTTGAAAAATGTCCAAATCTGATAAAAGTCATATATCCTATCCAAGACTCAACAAACCGCAAACACAAGAAATGATAGCACAGCACATCATAATCAAATTGCTCAAACCAGGGATAGAGGAAAAAAATCTTAAAAAGCAACAAAGGAAAACAAAGATATGTACAGAGTAACAGAAGATGAAGATGACCCATTTCTCAGAGAACAATGCAATTGAGAAGACAATGGACAAACATCATTAAAGTGCTGTAAACACTAAAGCACCACAAATTTCTAAAGCTCTGTCCACCGGTGAATGTGTATCTTAGCTACTGTCTGCTGGTATAACAATATATTGAGTACACAACCCATATTCAAACAGACTGATAAGGTAAATTCACTACCAGTAAACTCCATAATCAAAATGCAAAATAAACACTTAATAAGAAATTGAACAGATTGATTCAATAAACATGTAGATTTATTTTGAATCAGTTTGGTACATGATACAGGTTGGTTTTACAGTTTTTAATGAACTGAAATAGAAATTTCTAAATACAGCAGTGTCTGCCTGTGCAACAAATATCTGTAAGGTACAGTAAGGTGTTTTGATAGAACTACATCCACATGAACAAATCAGAAGAAAATCTGAAAAGGTTTCTATATACCTTCTGGATTTAAAAAAAAAAAACAACAAAATTTTAATGGCTCAAGATCGTAAATTGCTCAAGAAAGGGGGGAAAAGGCTGAGTTCTGTTGTAAGAGCTCTTCTTGCAAAATCTAACTGGTTTCATACTATGGTTTTGTCATTAGAGCAATAGTCAAAATTACAGAAGATGAGAAGGAGCCATTCAGCTACATTTTCACAAAAACTGCTGTATGGACATTAATGTGTAATAAGGTATTCATATCTACGTAAATGATAATTATACCACTGTAGCTAAAATTTGCCACTTTGGGAGGAATGGAAATTCTGTACAGTTTCAGATGAATCTTGGATCTTCTAGCACTCACTAAAAACTAACAGCCATGGCACCATAATAAAAGTCTTTGTGAGGTTCCTAGAATTACTAATGAATATTACTAATGAAAACACAAAAATGTGAGGTAAACCTACCTTTTCCCAAAAACCTTTGAAGCCAGAGATTTTAAACAATTAAGGCACTTGAAAAGATTAGGTGTATGTACAAATGTGCAAGTAAAACAAACTTTAGCTGTACCAGCAAGTAACAAAGAAACAGTAAATCTTCACTTTAAGATCCTTGAATATAATCTAAATGTAAGAATTTTGGCTAATTAAATGGACCAAAGCAACTTGTCATTTCCTACTACAAAATACTGAAAACCAAGTGCTAAATTCAGCCCCTACAGGCTAAAGAAACTAAAAACCTTTAATAACCTAGAAAAGCAAAAGCTTTTTTAAAACTAATGTAAACCTCTGAACTAATCCAATATGTCAAAGGCAGAGGAGAAGTATCCCTCCAAAACTGAAAAAAACTAGTGCTGCCTAAGAAAACTAAACAAAAAATTAAAGTATGCATGCTACTTATGCTATGGGAACAGAAACTAAGAAGAAAGGATGGGAGAGGAGAAAGCAGGAGTGAAAGAGAAAGAAAGAAAGAGGAGGCACAGTATGTCTGTCCAGGGCATTCATCATTAAAAATCTACAGTAATCCAGTCAGCTAAAACTCCTTAGATTTTCTAAAATCACACTGGTCAAATTTCTGGTCTCAAAACTTAAAATGATTGTCTCATTAAAGAGCTAGTAAATGACTCTAAACCAACTTTCTTCCTTCTTGCCTCAGAAAAAAAGTCACTTTTCAAGAAAGCTTGGTGAAAATCCTTCCATGGCACAACAGTGTTGAAGCACAAAGGAAAATATAATTAAACCAATTTTAGATTTATACTTTTTAACAGCCTAAGAAAAATGTTGGGAGGTTCAATATGTGAAGGTTTTCAGCTTTGTGGAATATCTAATTTTTGCTTCACTTGCTCGGGTCTGAAGTAAAATAGGATTTAGTTAAATACTAACAGTATGGTATCTACACGCAGGTTTACTACAGCTTGTCAACAGGTCATCAGGCCAACCTTCACCTTCCCTAATGTAAAAGAACAAATCACAAACATTTTAAGTTACAGTCTACCTTTCAGTCTGTCTTTTAAGGCACTGTTCTTTATTTTCTCAGTGATATAAGGTGCTTTACAAGGATGAACAATAACCTGCTATTCTTTAATGATTTGTATCCTTTCCATTCGTTCCTTTAAATCTGGAATGTAATTCCCTGTGTGGCATCTTATTTCTAATGTAGAAAAAATAACTGCTATCGAGCACAAAATTTTACTCTAAAGATACAGTTTACTCTAAGGATACTAAATTTATAGATTTATTCCACTTTTGAAAGGACAGCCAAAAGTCCGCCCGACTGATGCTCATTTGGCACATTCTTCTCAATTCTGGTCACTAGACTACATCCTGAGTTAGGATGAAAATAATGCAGCTTTCAGGCTTTAAAAGGACTAAATTTAAACTGCCAAAAGAGTCATGAGGTTGTCTGCGCAGGACAATGTTTTCCATCACTTACAGAGTTACATTTGGTATGTCAAGAAGAGAGAACATAATCCCACAGCAGCAGCCATTGAAAATAAAAGAAGACAGCCACAAGGATTCATGCAGAATATTTTAAATATTCCTGTTGAGCAAAATGATTTAAGTGATTTTTCTTCAAGGACGATGCTCCAAAACATCCTATACGCATCCTTTGAAAATTTAAAGATCCTGGAATAGCGTCTTCCACGTGGGACATCTTGAAAGATAATATTTTGGTTTCAGTGAGTTACACACCAGTCCTTGTTAATTTAATGGGTCTGTTTACAGAGTATGGTAGCTTCGTTCTTTCGATTTGCAGAATTTATAGAGAAAGAAAATTACAGCCTGCACACCCAAGACGAGGACAATTCCTCCAATGAAACTGGCTGCATCAAAGGTAGACTTCCGCCCAGGCTGTGACGTCGGAGTTAAAGTGGTATTAGTTGTACCTGTTAAACAAGAGGGGAAAAAAAACACTTCGTAAGTCTCAGGATCCTCTGTCGTAATTTCAAGACCCACCGGAGCTACTTTGCCATGTGTTCAATTCTATAAAGCATTGGCTCTTGAGTCAAGTCTTTACAGCCAGAATTTATCCCTAATTGAGGGAGACAATCATTATCAATCCCATTCACTCCATCCAGCAATTATCAAGTGCTCAATGCTACCATACAAATTCAAATATGAAGATAATAGCAAAAGATTCTACTGGTACATAAATTATGCCCTGGGAACATGTCACTTTAAAAATGTGCAATTTCTTCAGACTACATATATTTTTAGTTAAGTGTTAGAGTAAATATTAATATTTGATATGGTAAATAATATTCAAAATTCATAAACTTTTGAATCTTACTAACTATATAAGGTTAAGTAAACATTTGGTTGCAATTCCTCAAATCACAAAAACCACCTTAAGTATCTGCAATTTATAATTCCAACAAGCAAAAAACCTTACTATTAAATCTTTTTTTAAAATGTTTTATTTATTTCAGAGAGAGAGAATGAGCAAGAGAGTGAGTGAGAGAGCCCGACGCGTGGCTCGTACCCACGAACTGTGAGATCACGACCTGAGCCAATGTCAGAGGCTTAACCGACTGAGCCACCCAGGTGCTCCTATTAAATCTTGCTCTGCAAATTTTATGAGTATTAGCAAACCATAAGAAAAAAAGCAAAAAAAGTTTGAATTCTTTTTCCAAAGAGTAAAATATTTCAAGAGAAAATATAAATTTCTTTTCAAAGAGTAAAACGTTTCAAGTAGAGCACCATTGATTTTAATAAAAAGCAGCTTCATATTTAAAATAAATTTTTTTTTCCTTAAATAGAATATCAAATAAACACCAGTTATGGTGGCTGTAGAATAAGCTGGCCACTTTAAAGTTAATTACGACTGTTCTGTATTTCTTCCTGTGAAGCCAAAATGGCTTCCTTGAAACCAAGAGAAAGGTAGCTTAAGAATAAGCCAAAAGAATTTTAAAAACCCATAAAAGAACACTATTTTAAATACAGAGAGGAGGATTCAT
Source organism: Hyaena hyaena (assembly GCF_003009895.1). NCBI lineage: Eukaryota > Metazoa > Chordata > Mammalia > Carnivora > Hyaenidae > Hyaena > Hyaena hyaena. The sequence continues at coordinate 3,182,700 of NW_024080756.1, forward strand.
AACCAGCAATGTTCTGTGGCATAACCTGAGTAAGATTTCATTTACAATACATCAAATCAACTAATTAATAAAGTTACTCTTCAGATGCACTTTTAAGAATTATTATCTTCACTCTAATTGCCATGACCCAACATAGCACACAACTAATCAGTATTTAATTTGTAAGTTATAAAAAACTAGATCTCGCCTACAAGGTGTACTAAAAGGGTTTTGGAGAAACACTATCACATTTAACTGTCACATGTCATGCCTACATATTAAAAAACAAGACTCTCAGCAAATCTACCATTACTGCTCTAACAGCCTACTGTCTCAGTCCTCCAAAATGTACGAGATGAGCTTTACCTCAGAACCATTTATGAATAAAACTGGAAAATGGTGGCAGAAGTAGTAAAAGGCAATGTTGCACACACATCCTACCTCACTTAAAAAACACCTCAATTACCTGATGTAGTAGCTGTGGTGGTAGTTGTAGAAGAGGAAGGCAGAGTTGTGGTTTTAGCTGGAATGTAAACAAAACTTTTTAAAAACCTCAATTTCCAAACCTCTGAATATCTAACAATTTGTCTTTTAAAAATAATGCTACCAACTAGACATGGTTTCCATTTTATAAAGAATAAAGCCAAGCTCCAGTTAATGGTTCACTAACTTATCTACACAGCCAGAATACTAGCCTTTAAATGCTTCTGAAAACATCAATCATAAAATTCTATGTTAACATCTATGTACATGGTTAACTATGAAATCTATGTATACATCTGGATAAATTCACAAAAAAACAACAAAAGGGCAAGAATTACTGTTTAATTGAAGGACTATATAGGTTTTTGTTTTTATAAATAACCTTTTTCTATAATAAGAACTTTAACTTAAAAAGTCATGGTAATAAACAAGTGCAACTCAGTATTTCTCAAGTAGGTATCATGATAGGCTTATCTTCTTTATTTCAAGGGGCTGGTAAACTTTTCTTAAAGGGGCAGACAGTAAATATTTTAGGTTCTGTACACTGTGTTGTGCAAAAGTAGCCAAGGACACCATGCAAATCAATAGGCATGGTTCTGTTCCAAAAAATTTTATTTATAAAAGAGCAGGTCCTCAGGGGCCAAAGACCCAATTTAAATTATAAGAGCCTGGGGTAAGCTCTAGTCTACCATACTACATGAATTCCAATAATTTATTTATCTGAAAATACCTGTAAAGAAATGAATGCTTGTGAGAATTAATTTGAATGTAAACACATTTTAGGAACTAAAGGAATGTATTAACAGACCTCTGTTAGCACTAATATTACTAATAGATTCTAATAAAAGATATGTTAAAAATACTAATGGGATATTCTCATACATGTTTGTATCTTTTCTCTCACTATGAGCACTGCTGCACACGTTTTACCTACCCTGCTCTTGGATGGACAATTAGGTCACCTCTCATTTCTCCATACTATAAACATCTTGCAGGGAAATATTTGATCTCATCTCTGATAGGACTGATTATAGAGAATTCCTAGATTAAAGGGTATGATTATTTTCAGACTTTTAATCCTTTAAAAGTTTCTATTGCTTATAAATCCTGTGTAACACACAAAATAACACTTTACAAATTAAACATATATTCCTTTCAATCTTATGACATGATCACTAAACTTTGTCTGACAATAGATGGTAGAGAAAGTTAAGTTTACAAATTTGCTATCTGATTCTCATGAACAGCCCTCTGAACATGGCACAAACTAATTCTTTTTTGTAAACAGGCAAAAGATTCACACACTTTTACTTTTTTTGATTGAAGTAGGGAATATACCTCTAATGACCTATAGTTCATTAAAAAAAAATAATTCAGCAGATATAAAAGTCGCTACTGGTGATGAAAAATTTAGAATACAGTAAATTAAGTAATCTCATCATTCAGAGTAATATGTTGCTTCCAGCCAGCCACTTCTCTTAGGCCATGTATGTAACAAAAAAAATAAAAAATGTGCTAGAACTTAAGTAGTATGTCTTCCACTTAATATATTGTGAATACTCCCACCAAATTCGACAAAATTTAGTCATTCTGTTGTGAGATACTATTTACAAACATTCATATTTATTATATTTTTATGTCCTGGCAGAAGACTATTATAATTAACCCCACTGAACACCTTTCTACATAAATCAGATTGCCTTTGAATCATTTCTTTAATAATCACTTAATTTCTCACTTGCTCTCTTTCCACAGTAGGTATGAAGAGACCATGGAAAGGTCTGTTTTCCAGCCACTAACTGCCATTTGATTGGTGCAGGTTCTGTAAGCAAGCCTGGCTTCTTTCCACTTTACAGAACCCAAAGAGAGAAAACAAGGAGGACTCCATGGTAGTTCGCTGGAGAACCCAGTGCAGAGCAAACATGAAAACTACATCAAGATCCATGGAGAAGAAATTAAAAGTGAACCCACAATGGTTTTATAGAAATTGTTTCCCCCCTCCAGCTTCTGGTTCACATCCCACCTTTGAGAAACTAATTTGCCCTCAACATCTCTGCTTTCATCAGTCTTTAATATCCTCCTAGTCCGTGACTTCTTTTTTTTTTTTTTTTTTAAATTTTTTTTTAATGTTTTATTTTATTTCTAGGAGAGAGAGAGACAGACAGCGTGAGCAGAGGAGGGTCAGAGAGAGAGGGAGTCACAGACTGAAACAGGCTCCAGGCTCTGAGCTGGCAGTCAGCACAGAGCCCGACGCGGGGCTCGAACCCACGAACTGCGAGATCATGACCCAAGCGAAAGTCGGACGCTTAACCGACTAAGCCACCCAGGCGCCCCCTTAGTCCGTGACTTCTAATGGGTGCTACTACTGAGTGCTCTCTGAAAGGCCAGCGAAATCTGCAGATGTCTAGGGCATGAGTATTTCCACTGTAATTCAACTACCAACATGGTATCACTAAACGTGTAGCTAGGGAAGAGGCTATGCACAGACGGCCGGCAAAACCTGGTAACAAGCCAGCTTACCGAAGTCTTTCAAAATGAGTTCCGGTCCTTGTTAAATTGGACCACTTTTTCCTCTGAAAAACTATACCTAAAACATAGTTTCTTGAACACACTTCTCTGCCAGTCTCTACTCAGTTTTCTCTCCAGTCCTCTTTTTCTCCTCAACTCACACACATTACTGTTCTGTAGAGTTTCGTTCTGAACTCTACAGCTAGTCTCGACAAGCTGCTCCTGTGGACACTACTGCTGCCTACTGATCAACTTAACCTGTACTGCTGGCGAAGAGCTGCGGCCATCACCTCCATCAAGTTCTATCCCTTCTACTTCCTAAGTCTATTTGCATACGTCTGCAACTCTTCCCCTAGGAGTTCCCCAGAATTCCCTAATCTCCATGTGTTCTCTCGTCTCCTACCAACCTGGTTCTTGACTGTTGACTGTCCAGCTCAACTGTTCCTCACTGTGTACTCCAAATGCAACTGCCTCATCTCATTACACTCTTTCACATCTCCTTCACTACGTATGCCATGTTATTCCACATACACACCTTCCTACGAGCCTCTCACCACACAGGGCTTACTTACCTTTTTCACAGTTCCTACGACAGACAGAATGCTGTCTTAACTTCTGTCTCCAATCCCTATCATCTAGCCTAGTACTTTGCTGGAGTAGACTTTTTTTTAAATGATTTACTCCTTCTATCACTTTGGTCAAGATTTTTAAAAGGAGAAATTATTTAACTCTGTTGAAGGTGTAGTGAAAAACTTTCCAGTTGTTTAGGCTGAAAAGCCTGTCTTTCTGGAAAGCAATCAGTATTTAAAGCCTTAAAATAATTCTATCCTCTGATCTAGGAATGCTGTTTGAATCAATCCTATCAGAGATAACAGCAAATACTTCCCTGTCAGACATCCACTGCATGGAGAACATGGAGAACAACAGATGACCTAACTATCCAACCAAGTGCAGGATGGTTAAAGCGCATACGACAATGTTTAAGAGGAAAACCAAATTCAAACATGTATAAACACATTATCCAATTTCACAGTAAGTGTATTTATTTAGACATACACACAGAAGAGACTGGAGTAACTTTTATCACTGAAAACATTTTGGTGTACCTCTGGATGATGGAAATTATAGGGAATTTTAATTTCCTTGAGGCTTCTGTATTTTCCAAGATTTCCACAAAAAGCAGTTTGTGAACTCAATGTCCAAAGATACAGCAAATCCCCCCACGTTCAATGAATGTGAAACACTGGAGTTAACGTGTCACTGTCACAGACAATTCATACGTAATGTAATTATGGTCCGAGACTAAATATATCTACTAATTTTTTAAATTATACTAACAACTTTTAAGTACTTAATTACTAAAAAGTTGTCCACTAGAAGGCCTTACAAGTCCTGAAGAAGAGGAAAGAGTTAATTTTCTTGTATTACCTGTAGAATTGGTTGGCATCGGAGTCGGCTCAGGTTCTATTTAAAACAAACAAACATTAAGTCCAAGCAATCTCAAATATCACAATCTATTACACTATTTTCCAAACTGTAGTCATTTGAATACCATTTTTATAATTTTTGCATTTCAGTACCACCTTGTGGAGGAGACTGACAGCTGCTCAATATTCATCTCCCCTTCTTTAGAAATAGAAGCACCAATCGAAGGTTGACACTTTCCTCCCCTGAGGAAAGACACATTTTTTAGCCTCCCCTGCAGCTAGATAGCTAAGTGTAACTTCTAGAAAGCTTCTGTAAGGTAGATGTGGGCCTCTCTCTTTCTTCTTCCTGCTGGCAGGAAGACTAATAACTGATGGCTGGAAAAGGAGCACTCACCTTGGAGAGTAAGGTCAAAGATATTCTTGAGGAATGACAATAAACAGCCTGAGTTCCTAATGGCTGTAGAGCTGCTACTCTAGCCCCCTAGATGCACCTGAGCCCAGACTTCCTTTACATACAAGTGAAGTCAGTCTGTCTGCTGCTTAAACCACTCTAATTTGGGGTTTCATACCTTTTATAGCCCGAACTAACTCTGATACATCATCAAATAAGTAGAATTACTTATTCAATTTTTCTCTAAACTATTACCTTTTAAATGTTTTACTTGGGGCACCTGGGTGGCTCAGTCAGTTAAGCATCTGACTCTTGATCTCAGCTGAGGTCATGATCTCACAGTTGGTGGGACTAAGCCCCTTGTCGGCTCAGCGATAACAGCTCAGAGCCTGCTTGGTCTTCTCTCTCTGTTCTCCACCCACCCCCCAACCCCCGACTCCCCACCACCCCTACCACCGGCATGCACTCACTCTCTCAAAATAAACAAGCATTAAAAAAATGTTTCACTTAATCTTGTTTCTAGGAAGTATTACCATGAAGTCACAGGTCTGACAGTTATTAGTGTATTCTAACACATATCAAAAGAGATACTAAAGATGTTTGCTCTTTCACCACCTAAACTATACCATATTCACTGTACATAAGGGATAATGGGCCTCACACTAATGAAATTCTCAGTCACAAAGGTCAAGTTTGAATGGAAAATGCCTACTAAAAGTACACTGTTACAGGTAGTCATTCAAGGTTACTGACACATTCCAGAAACCTCTTTTGCTCTATTTAATTATTATCTATGCACCAAATTACAAACTGACTTCCCTATCCATTTGTAATCTTGTTAGAAAAAATCAGTTGTTTCATCTAGGAATTTAAACTATTTCCTGAGACTGACACTGGATACTGAAATAAGGCTTCCAGAGGCAAAGATCTTCCTCACCTCTCTGGCCACTTTCCCCGGTGGCCAATTGAATACTTACCAGAACAGAATTTTGTGCCATTCACCACCTGGCAATCACTAACTGTTGAATTCTGGGAACAGTAGCTTTTGTCTGTTATGGAGAAGGAAAGACACAGAGCACCAATCACTTGCTTATATTATCTGTGACTTTGTTACTAAGCTCCAGAATTGCTTCCAAAAATCAAACGCAGGCATAAATACTTAAGTCCACACACTGACAAAATAACTTACTTTCTTTTCCCCACTGTTTGGGAAGTATTACATCGGATCCCTCCAAATATTCTTCTAAACTCCTTATAAACATACTGAACAGATGAATCAGAAAACATTTAGATCACAGAACTGTGGCATGACTACTATGCAGGGAAGGTTGCTAGAATCCACAAAGAGGGCTGGGTCAGTAGGGAGAAATGGTCAAGATCTTTAATAAAGGCTTAGTCACCACAGGAGATGCCCGGCTAGCAGCAGTAGGACCTCTGTTCCAGATCTCTGCTTTGGTCAGCTACACTTTCTAAAACTGCTTTCCTAGATGGTCTGACTTGTAGCAAGAGTAAGGGAGACCTTTCCCCAGCATATGCTATAGTAGGGCTTTCAAGCCGCCAAAGCAGGCCAAGTCCCAAGGAGGAGAGGGCGTGCTCTTAAATTCCATTTCATGACTTTAAAAAAAAGTGACTCTTAACCAACAAAAAATTAATTTTACTCCAAATTAAGTTAATGCCTTAATTTTAAAAGAAGTTTTTCAACTTTGTTATGTAGTGATACAATATCCACAAATCTCACATTTTTTTAACAAAGAAGCTTAACATATAGTTGTAGCTTTTTCTTTATATATACATGTAAACCAGGTAAGACTATTTTACTGACAAGAAAAAAATGCAACCACCTTACATTAAAAAAACAGAACATGATATAATTCCATGGTCCTAACAAAAGCCTTATTGGCATTTCAAAGTTATCTTCAAGTAGCTCTTTATCCCTCAAATTAAAGATTACTCTCTTCCCATCTCATTCTTCTCCCATATTTAAGTATCCAATTTTATAAGTGACAGAAAATAAATGCCTCCTTTTTCTAGGAAACGATTTTCAGGGAAAAATTTCACAACTTTCTTTCACTGCTAATTTCAGTGCACCTATACCATTCCATCTTGCAAAGTTTTAAAATCTCTCTTCCCATGGGGCACCCGGGTGGCTCAGTCGGTTAAGCATCACACTCACGATGGCTCACTTCATGATCTCAAGGTTCTGGAGTTTAAGAACATTAGCACACAGGCTGTTTGGGTCTGTGTGTCTCTCTCTCTCTCTCTCTCTCTCCCCCTCTCCTCCTCCCTCCCTCGCCCACGTGATCACACACGGTCTCTCTCAAAATAAATAAACTAAAAATAAATAAATAAGTAAAAACTACTGAACTTTAATTATCAGTCTAAGGGATTAAAGGTGTGGAGACAGAATGGGAGACCAGAGTGTTTAGGGGAAATGTGAAGCAATAGGCACTTTAATGGAAAAGTATTTGACTTGCAAAATAAGTGGTACACACTATACCAAATTTTCTACATAATTTTCAAATGTTCAGGAATGCACTGTAGAATACCTTAAAATGTTAAAACAAAAAAGTTTGCATTCTCAAAACTAAAGCAATCCCAAGACTTCTTACCTTTACATTCTATCCAAAAGCAGGGAGCAGCATCAAGGCTAGCGTTAAAACAGGACACACAGCTATTGCGGTTTTCACAGATATCTGGTAGAGAGGGGCATAGGAAACCAATCAATTGATAACTCATTTTGAGTTTGTACCCACCTACCTTTTTTACACAAAAGTGAGCATTACATATGGTAGTAACCTTACTAATTCAGAGAAATGGGGAAACTTTATAACCCACTGATAGATGAAATGGATTAAAAAGTGCTATATTATTTTGCAGGTTTTTTTAACCATAAAAAAGGAAATCCTGCCATACACTCGACATGGATAAATCTTATGGACGTTATGTGAAATCAGACATTCAAAAAAGGACAAATACTGCATGATTACCCCTAATAAAGTATCTAACGTAGTCAAAGTCCGAAGCAGAAAGTAGAATGATGGCTGCCAGGGCTGTGGGAGGGGAAATGGAGATCTGCTGTTCAAGCAGGGTACAGTTTCAAGTAGGATGAAAAGTTCTAGAGCTCTCTGTAGAACACTGTCCTTACAGTTAATAATGTACTGTACACTTAAAACTTTGGTTGGTAGAGTTCAGGTTACACGTCTGTTGTTTTTTCTTAACCAAACACACACAAATACTTCATAAACGGGCTTAATAAAAATTTCCAAATATTATAAATGACTTGTGAAGCTGAAGTAAACTCGAGAGAAAGGGGAGGGGAAAAAAACCCCACAAGCTAGTGAGAAGGTTCAGTACCTATCTAGACAACCCTTTTTTTTTTTTTTTTTTTTTTTTACAGGTCAGCTATTTCACAGATGCTCAGACTTTCTTGAGCCATTTAAAAATATCCTTAAAAAATAAAATTAGGAAAAAAGACTATGTTATAAAGCCAACACTACACACAGGGAAATCACTGCCCTAACACATCAGCTGTGACACTAGAATTTTTAACAGTAATAAAGACTTGTTACAGGCTGAACCCAAGCTCCTGATGATGCCCACTCTGAAAACCTCAGAGATTTGTAACTCATGAACGACCTGCTCCTTCCAGGGTCCTCCATGAATGGAGGGTAAGAAACAAGATCTGGAAGGAGCTACATCCATGTACACATAATTTAACAAGTTAGCAGGGGTTTTGTCCATAATTTAAGCCAAATGACCAAAAGACTTTAGGATAGGGCTCTCTCCATTTTCCTGGAAGCTACAGGCCTCCAAAAACATTCATATTTGCTTTCCCCGTGCCAAAAAAACCCCCAAAAAACAAAAAAACAGTTCTGCACAGAGGCAATGCATTTCAATATTTTATCACTAGTATTCATCAGAGACTGGGACATATATAATACCCTGAATAAGGGGCTCACAAAGTAGAAAATAAATTCTGTAGAGGCCTGTATACTGATAAAAAAAAAAAAAAAAAGCTAGTTGTCTAAAATCTTTTGTGCCTGATGATTAATGTTTGAATAGCATAGTCAATGTTATCTACAATGAACCAAACTTGCTACCTTTCATTTTAGATTGAAGCTGATCCAACTCCGATTTACAGAAAACAAAACACCTCCTTTGCACAACTTTCAATTACAAAAAGGCAATTAACTTGGGTACCTCCAGACTTCTCTTGGAAAAATACACACAACACTCCAAAACTACAGTTCTGGGAAGAAACTAGCAAATAGTCAAGAGACAAAACATATTGTGCTCTATCATCTTAAGAACAGTGCAGTTGGAATATCCAGTATTGTACTGCGATTTACTTTACTCATTTAACAATTTTTGAACTTTACTATTACATTTAATTAAACTTTTATATAACAAGAAAACCAAGGGAAGACACCGCAGAATAGTATGATCAGCTTGAGAAAGAAAAAGAAAAAGCCAAGGTAAGTATCTTGACATTTCACAGCAATTCTTTAGTCAAGACGCCAGTTACTCCTTACTCAATATTAACTACGATAAACAACTACACTAAACTGCAGGTTTTAAATATCTAGGCCCCTTCACCTTTTTACCTTGAACTTATCTTCCCCTCCCTTTTGTTTTGTCAAGGCATTGCCTATTCAACGAACGCCTCAACCGGTACCCAAATCGACTGCAGAGCTTAACAAGGGTTGTGTTCTCGATGGGGTTTTAAGAAATCAACAGACCTGGGTTCCAATCCCAGCTTCACAATAAACTAAACTTACGCTCTTGGCAGAGTTACTTTAACTCCCATCGTCCTCTTAGATTTCACTATCTATCTTGTAGTTTAGCCTTAAATACCCAAAAAGGATATGTGAAGCATTGGGTACACGAATGGGTACTTTTTTCCTTTGCATATAGCAAGACGTGTAAAGTTTTAATTACTCGAATCAAATCTGGGCAAATCTCGAATATATCCCACACCTATCCGCAAAATCAATACAGTTAGATCCCAGGCAACTTATTTTCTCAGACCGAAGTCGGAGACACTAGCTACATTAACGTCTTCAGTTTCTTTCCCTCTTTCTCCAACTTCCGGAGAAGCCTCCTCTCGGAGACAGGACCTAGGTGGGCAAACGATTAATCCCAAAGAGAGGGGGTTCAACCTCATCGCCAACTTTGGAGGCGAGTCGCCTCGCCCCACGATCAACCCCACTGCCGCCACCGCGGGAGGAAGCCACGTCCCCTCTTCGAGCGAGAAGTGAGACTGGGGATTACGAGGCACTTTTTAAAAGCATGTCGGCGTTGGACACTTCGGGGTGGCAAAGGCCACGGAGGCTCGGCCGCCCTTTCTCCCCGGGGCGCTCCCCCACCCCCGCCAGCCCGAGCCTGGCCCCGGCTGGACTCGGACGGGCCGCCATGTTGCTGGAGCGCGGCCCTCGCGGGCCCCGCGCGCACCGCGGGCAGGGCAGGCGGCTCGGCAGGGCGGCGGGCGTGCCAGCGCAGGAAGCCCGTTGGGCCGGCGCCCACCTTGTGCTGGAATGGTGACCGGCGTTACTGTCAGCGACGTCGGAACTATCTTGGTGGTCGCTAAAGTCGTAGCTGTAGTCGTGTTCGGGTCCGGGGAGGGGCTCTGAGCCGCGGTGAGTACACAGAGCGCGGCCAGGCAGGCGGCGGCCCACGGCAGCTGGCGGGAGAGCCCCGACATCACGTCCTCCGCGCTGATGTTCCGGCGAAAGCTGCGGCGCACTCCGCTCCGTCAGTCCCTCTGTCCCCTGCGGCACCGCCTCGGAGAGTCTGCCCCCCGCGAGAACGCGCCGGGGTCACGTGAGGGCCCCCAGGCCACGGCGTGCGGGGGCGAGGCGGAGCGGGGGCGGGCCGCGGACGATACCAACTGGAATCCTACGGGAGGGGAAACAGGGGCACGGAGAGGAAATCGAGGGACGCTGTCCTTCAGAGCGACTGAAATATAGCGAAAAAGTTCGGCAGATGCAGTTAACTACTTCTTTTGCCCTCAGGTTACCACCAGGACGCAGCTGGGCTGTTCCAGTTCCTGCAGTAGACTAAGCGCTCCGACCCTGGCTTGAATGGAACAACCTACATGAGGTGGCGCTCGGCGTCCACCCGAGCGACCAGCGAGGCTGTAAATCCGTGATCCCACGTGACTTTCTGGGCCTCGATTCCGTGACCTGTGTCCCCCGGGCGTTGGTTTCCGTTGGGTGCACTTAGGAACGGGACGTGAATTAAGTTTGCGGTGTGTTCCCTCATTCCGAGGGTGCTTCAACAGAACTTTAGTGGGACCCGCGCTTCTTTCCTTTGAAAATTGGTTTTTCTGAAAGTAACCCCGTGTTGGGATCCCCCAGGGAAATGAAGAAACCACGTGGTTGAGTTTCTGCTCTGCCGCCCACCTAGGGTGAGCGGCTAAAACACCGAAAGCAGCCTCCTGCCTTCGAGCCAGAGCCGAGCACCGTCTACCTCTTTCACACTTGCCCAACCTGCCTTTTACGAATTTTTTTTATTCCGGCCTTTGGTTGCGGAAGCCAGTCAACGCCACCACTACACAGAGAGTCAAAGACAAGCTGGGTTAGAAATGCATCTGGTCCATTCCCACCCCACTTTACAGGTGAGGAAACTGAGACTCAGAAAAAGTGACTTGACTGGAACATGGTGCTTGACAACAGGGCTGAATTTCGAAATGCCTGTTAACAGTCTGTCACTGCTCAGGCTTTTAGAAGGGTGAGCGCCATCTGATGCCCAGTCTCACAAAATACTCACAATTGCAGCTATGCTTATATTGAATAGTAAAAAAATTGGGCTATAAAAGGTATTTTTAATGCAATCTGCTTTCAGTTATTTGCGTTTATCGTGCAAGTTTCATTATGCACATTTACTCTAATAAAATAACACGAACATTATTTGCTTTGTTGAGATCTGCCTTGCTATGAAAAAACAAAAAAGCTGACTCCATAAACGTTTTACCATTTTTTCCCCCAACTTAAAATCTTCACAACTTTCCAGAATCTAACCAGTGGGACTCGTTTGTACCCTTGTGACTATGAACATTTGTTCTATTAATTACACTAGTTGAAGATTTGCTTGGATGTAAGAACTTGACAATGGTTGAGCCAATGAGGGTGCAGCCAAGTACGTAAATGCGGTCCCAATTATTGGCTTTTTTAGTGAACCGTTTGCTCTTCCCACAGTATGTGTATTGCACGTGACCATCTGACACGCAGACGATGGCAGGCACTAGTAAACTTTTTTTTTTAGGTTAAAAATATAATAAAGTTCTGTTTTCTTCCTGTATTCCAGTGGATCAACTTGTTTACATTCTAGGATAGGCTGAACACACCCCATTGTGGAGACCATTGTTTTACAATTTGTCATCTAGTTGTTCAACTCTAGGCTTCAGATTTTTGATAAGAGAACATTTCACTCTTGTTTTAAGACTAGAAAATCATTGGCTTATTTTATTTTACATGGTATCTGTTAAGCTAGCTCAAGAACGGTTTCCAGGGTCATTTCAATGTTCCATAGCAAGGACTGGCGTTTGTAACAGTTTTTTGTTTAAGTTTATTTTTATAGAGAGAGTGTGTGTGTGTGCTAGTATGGGGGAGAGAGAGAAAGGGAGAGAATCCCAAAGAGGCTCCGCACTGTCAGCAGAAAACCCCAGGCAGAGAGAAGCCGGTGAGATCGTGACCTGAGCCGAAATCAAGAGTTAAGTTTCTCAACCAACTGAGCCAGCCAGGTGCCCTCCTAGCCCAGTTTTAAATATATGTTTAATCATATATTAAACATTGTAATATTTAAATAAGTTTCAGCAAAGATTTAATAAATCAAAGATTAGTAGTAAGCTAAAATCGTAGATTCACATTCTTAATGTTAACACTGTGATTAGGGTTGATAAAATACTAGAGATCCTGTCATTAGGAGGCTCTCCACTTTGGCTATGTATATTTCCCATAACTATCCCCAGGTGATTACATTTGAGAGCAGTTGTTCTTAATCTTGGCTGAACATAGGAATCACCTGGGAAGTTTTGGAAATTCCTGATGCCAATTTAATTAGTCTGGAAAAATGCCCGAGCATCAGGAGTTTAAAAGCTCTCCAGGTATTTTTAATCTGCAACTTAGGTTGGGGTGCCTGGGTGGCACAGTTGGTTAAGCAGCAGACTTTGGCTCAGGTCATGATCTTGTGGTTCATGGGTTCAAGCCCCCTGTTGGGCTCTGTGCTGATAGCTTAGAGCAGGGAGCCTACTTGGGATTCTATGTCTCCCTCTCTGTCTGCTCCTCCCCTTCTCTCTCTCTCTCTCTCTCTCTCAAAAGTAAACATTAAAAAAAATCTGCAACTTAGATTGAAAACCACAGCTTTACTCTTACTTCTGGAAGTGTGGTTCATAAACCAGTGTACTCATACCTCCTAAAAATTTGTTAGAGATGCAAAATCTCAGGCCTCATCTCAGACCTCCTGAATGATAATCTTCATTTTTTTAGGATCCATATGTACATATGTTTTAAAGTTTGAGAAGACTGCTTTACATTATAACCTGTGGAGAACCATTCTAGCCTTCTAAATTGCTATAGTTCCTAATAGTGAATCATCTACAAGAGGACATTCAGCAAAACATTCTGTAAAGCTTTTATTTTTTTACAAATAAATATAAGGTCAGGGCACAAACACACACAAAAAAAAACCCTCTTGGATGTGGGTTCTGTCTAGACTGGCACCCGAGACGTTTTTATTTTTATTTTTATTCTGCTTCACACCCTGCTCTGCTAGAGTTTGTTCCATTATGTCTTAGTCCTTTCGGAAACAGAAGGAATCCTTTTTTCTAACATTCTGTAGGAACACCCCCAGTTCAAGCTAAACCACACTCCAGGAGGCTCTCTGATACCCTGCACTAGCTACTGCTTCCTCTGTGCCCAGGGATTCATTGTGTTCCTCCTGATCCTGTCTTGGAGACCTGTTTTCAGCCAGAACATGTCCATTTCTCCCAGATGCACATTCTGGCTGTTAAAATTTCAAGTGATTTTTGTACTGACTGCTAAAGGGGCACTGCCCTGAGCAGCCCAAGTGTCCCAGTCCCCCCTCACCCCAAGATGCCTCTGTCTCTTTCTGCTCCTGCAGGGGGAGGCCTGAGGTCCAGTCCAGCAGGAGCTCGAGGACCCTGAATCAGGGTCACTGTCCCTTACGATCGGGCAGTGCTGGCATCCCTCTCTGCTACCATGATGAAATCAAAGTTTCTCCTCACGTCAAAGTTTCTCCTCACGTCATTTTTCCTCATTCTGTGGTCACATTTTGTATTTTGTAACTTTTTCTTCCACATACCTGCATGGCCCAAGTCTCGTGGATCTAGGTCTTTAATATACCCTAGTGGTTCTCAACGTGTAGTCTCCAGCAGCGTCAGCCTCATTTGGAACATGATAAAAACAAACGTTCTCTGGCCCGCTCCAGACCCACTGAATCAGAAATGGGGGTGAGGCTCAGGAACCTGTGTTTTGTTGATAGGCTCAAGCATTTCCTATTCATCCTAAAGTAAAAGGACCTCTATGACCTACCACATTTTCAAAGCCCTCTAATCAGTACCACACTTTGTACTTTATGTTGTATATGTTACTATTTGTTACAGAGGTTTTGTATGGTATATAAAATTTATTTGAGATATGGCCTGACTAGATTGGCCAACTTGAGATCCCATTTTAAGGAGGATAGTAGATAGTATAATTAGTATGGTACTTTAAAAAATGAGTTTCCATAAGGGGGAGCATATTACTAGGTGTGATGGAGATCCATCTTAATTTTGAATATATACCTTTGAATAAATTCAATTGAAAATGAACGTGATATTAGGGCTAAGAGCTAAGACTGAGCATAAGAGGGAGTTGATGTTTCTTGAAATGATGATGATGATGATATTCTTTGTCAGTGGCACCTTGACTGGTTTTTGCAGGTTAACATTCCAGAGGGAAACTAATTTTTATTGAATAGCTACTATTTGTCAAGCATCAGCAGAAGTGGCTTCACATGTTATCTCAATTAACCCTCAACCCATTGTGAACTAATGAAATCGAAACCCAAAAGTTAATAGCATTATTATTGATTTTATAAATTTAGTCAGAGAATCACTAAAGTTTTAGAGGCAAAGGGAGCAAACAGCTTCTTTACTTCTCTTTTTCCTACAAATGAGGAAAGTGAAAGCCTATGTAATTTGATTGCCACATTGGTAGGCAACTGGGACTAAAACACTCCTAATTTAAGATATGTATAAAATGCAGAAACTCAGAATATGGAACTGAGGTTGCCAGACTATTCATTCATTAACAAATAACAGGCATGGTTTGCAGTTGGGGCAAACGAATTCTTTAGATAGAATTTTTATTTTTTTATTTTGTATTTTATTTGTTTTTAAAAAATGTTATTTAAATCCAAGCTAGTTAACATATAGTGAGTATTGGTTTCAGAAGTAGAACAGTGATTCATCAGTCACATACAAAACCCAGTGCTCATCCCAGCAAGTGCCCTCCTTAATGCCCTCCCCCGTTTAGCCCATCCCCCCACTTGCCTCCCCTCCAGCAACCCTCAGTTTGTTCTCTGTATTTAAGAGTCTCTCATAGTTTGCCTCCCTCTCTGTTTCTATCTTCTTTTTTCTTCCTTTCCCCATGTTCATCAGTTTTGTTTCTTAAATTCCACATGAGTGAAATCATATGATATTTATCTTTCTCTGACTTATTTCGCTTAGCATAATGCATCTTGTTTCCATCCATGTTGTTGCAAATGGCAAGATTTCACTCTCTTTGATTGTCAAGTAATATTCCTGTGTGTGCACATGTGTACTTGTGCATGCGTGCGCACCACTTCTTTATCCATTCATCAGTTGATGGACATTTGGGCTCTTAACATAATTTGGGTATTGTTGAGAGAGCTGCTGTAAACATTTGGGTACATGTTCCCATATGAATCAGCATTTTTGTATCCTTTGGATAAATACCTAGTAGTGCAATTGCTGAATCATAGGGTAGTTCTATTTTTAATTTTTTGAGGAACCTCCATACTGTTCTCCAGAGTGGCTGCACCAGTTTGCATTCCTACCAGCAGTGCAAAAGGGTTCTCTTTTCTCCACTCCTCACCAACATCTGTTGTTGCCTGAATTGTTCATTTTAGGCATTCTGACCGGTGCGAGATGGTAGATAGAATTTTACATGTTTATCTCAAATCTTCCAAAATAAGAAAAATGTCCAGATACCACACTCCCCTTATTAACATGGCTTAGTGTTAAGATACAGCATATGTGTTAGACTTTGCCATGTCAACAATTAAGGCAAGGTCACAAAATTAACATTTTGTATATAAATCCTCAGAATGCCTTTACTCTCTTGTTTGTAGACATGGAAGAATATAGAATTCTTTCTGTGTAATCAAAAGGAGAGTCTTTCAGTTTTTGTTAAGTCAAAGACTTATCATTTGTAGTTAATTGGGATAAGCTTTGAGTCCTTAAATCAGTTTCACCAAATGACATGGCCAAACATACACATCATTCTAATACAGAATACATTTTTTTTTAAGTTTACTTATTTGAGAGGGAGAGAGCACACAAGCACAAGCGGGGGAGGGGCAGAGAGAGGGAGAGAGAATCCCAGACAGGCTCCACACTGCCAGTGTGGAGCTCAATGCGGGGCTCAAACTCAAGAAATGTGAGATCATTGGGGTGCCTGGGTGGCTTAGTCGGTTAAGCGTCCGACTTTCGCTTGGGTCATGATCTCGCGGTTTGTGGGTTCGAGCCCCGCGTTGGGCTCTGTGCTGACTGCCAGCTCAGAGCCTGGAGCCTGTTTCAGTCTGTGACTCCCTCTCTCTCTGACCCTCCCCTGCTCACGCTGTCTCTCTCTCTCTCTCCTAGAAATAAATAAAACATTTTAAAAAAATTAAGAAAAAAAAATGTGAGATCATGACTTGGGCCAAAATCCAGCGTCAGCGCTTAACTGAGCCACCAGGCACCCCAATACAGAATACATTTTAATATGGAAGTATCTCTGTCTATACCTTTATTAATTTTTTTAATGTTTATTTTTGAGAGAGAGAGAGAGAGAGACAGAGTGAGAGCAGGGGAGGGGAGAGAGGGAGACACAGAATCCGAAGCAGGCTCCAGGTTCTGAGCTGTCAGCACAGGGCCCAATGCAGGGCTCAAACCCACAAACCATGAGATCATGACCTGAGCCGAGGTCAGATGCTTAACCGACTGAGCCACCCGGGCACCCCCACTGTGTGTACCTTTAAATGGTGGTAATAAGAACCACTGCATATACATATCTGTGATTAAACTTTCTACACAGCCTGGGAGTAGGAAGTGGAAACAAAGAAAGGGACCATGAACTTGCCATCCTTTAGAAGGTTGGCAGAGTTCTACCTTTACATTTCAGGTGAGTTGAAAAATAAAGCGAGCTGGAATCTGTTCCTTAACCAATGCAGATACCACAATTCTTACACAATAATGCTTAATTACCTAGTATATGGGTTCATGGCCAGTAAGCATTGCTCAGCTGCTTGTTATTACATGACTAATGCTTGTAATTTGTTTTAAGCAGGATCTCTGCAAAGCACCAGTTTCATTCATCACATGCTTCACTAGTTGGTGAGAGCCTCTGTGGCAATCCTAGCTCCCCTTTGAGATGTCACCGGTGTGACCAGAGGAACCCATCCAAAGGCCCAGAGAGGATCTGAGGACTTCAAACAGCTTAACCTCTCAGGTTTACTGAAACTCTTCAGAATAGAGGAAGAGGTGATATCTCTTCTTCAGTGTTTCCCAAATCTGGCTATTAGTCAGAGTCATTGAGGAGCTTTAAAAAATAAATACAACTTCCCAGGCCACACCTTGAAGGTTATATTACCAGCAATTTGTTAAGCATGCATTTGATGAGCATATACAGCATTAAAGGTCCTAGTCTAGGTCCTGCATACAAATTATTGATTCCATGAACCCTCACAACAACTCCATGTGGTAGATCCTCTCCTTGGACACAAAGAATTAGAGACAAAGTGAGGTTCTTGCCTGAGTCCATGCATCCAAGGAATGGCAGAGCTAGGATTCAAACCCAGGCTATCTGGCTCCATAACACACATTCTTAACACTGTGCTGTCTCTGGGCTGCTTGAGAACGTGATACAGGCGGTATGCTTTCTCCCCATCCACCTCTGATCTTAGTATAAAAGCATATACCAAATAGCAATAAAGCTGTTATTAAAAAAAAAAAAAAAAAAGCAAAGCTTACTCCAGTTGTCAGGAGTTAGGAATGGATGGTGGGGAGCAGGGGAGTAGCTCAAGGGAGGTCTTTTTGAAAAGTTCTATGTCTTGACTGAGATATCAATCACATGAATCTACACATGATAAAATGATAACACACACAGGGTACCAATGTACCAGTGCCTGGTTTTGATACTGTACTATAGTTGTGTAAGATAATGTCCATTGGGGAACCTAGGTGATTGGTACACAAGACTGCTCTGTACTATTTTTGCAACTTCCTGTAAATCTATAGTCATTTCAAAATGAAAAGTTAAAAAAAAAAAAGCATATGTCTACTTCCGGCAACCCTCAAGTCAATTAGAGGTCTGTCTCCTTAAGATTGGCTCAAAGAGAGATCATTCTTGGAAGATAGACCTTCCACTAAGGGTAAGAAAAGCTCAATGGCTTTGAGCAGAGCACGAATGCAGTGGCGGTGCTGGTGGAGAGAGCTGAGTGAGGTCACTACTAACAGAGTCACGCACTTCAGTGACTACACAGAGGGAGCTGAAACCAGTTACTTATGTCTTGCAGTGACTCCCAAATGAGTAGTGTCCAGCTGGCTTAACAAGAAGCTCTCAGTGGAGCTGAATGAATGCACAGAGGCCCTATGCCACACTTAGAGACTGACTCAGTAGATCAAGAACAGGGTCCAGCAGTCTCTGTTTTAAAACCTCCCCAGGTAATGGGTTTGAGAATCTTAGATTAAGGAGCATCTGATAAAGCTAGATCCCCAATAACGTCTCAGGAGCGACAACCACCACAGGCTTGATTTGGGTTGAGATGATTAGTCCAAGCTCTTGATTTTCATATGGTTGGTATGGTCAGAGACAAGCATTCTCTTCATGTCATATAAAAACATCCAAAGTATGTGCCCTTTTCTGAATACTGTGTATAAACAATGAGATATTACAATGAATTTTTCTGTTGCCTCTTTTCTATTTGGTTATTTACCAAGTTTCTCAGGGCAGAAATGTATTTTACAGACAACGTAATTCTGTTACAAATGTTTTAGGACTGGAAGGCCATTAGGCACACTGCTAAATTAAGAATGGTTTTGGTTACAGGTAGCAAAATAATCAACCAATAGTAACATAAGCACGCAGGGAGTCTATTTGTCTCACAGGAAAAAGTCCAGAGATAGGTACTTGCTGGAATTGGTTTCTGCAGCTCAAGAGTTGAGACTGACATCTCTAGTTTTCTTGGCCTTTCCTTCACAGCTCCAGCCTATCTGCATTCAAGACTGGATGAAGGGGAAAGGGCAGGACCACTGGCATTCTACTCTTGTCTCACGGGTCAGATGGTATCCCATGGCCATGACTGGCTGCAAAAGAGGCTGGGAAATGAAGTGTTTTGCTTTTATAGTCTCTATGGCAGAGGCAAGAAGGGAAAATGGGGAGGGGTTAGGTGTTGGGTGGGCCAACCTGCAGTGGTCTGCACAGCTTTCAAATTAAATTTTATCAGGCACTGTTTAAATACAGAAACTGCTGATCAGACGTATAATAATAACTTGTCAGAAAATACTGGATGAAAATCAGGCATAAAGATCTCCACTGTCAGTAATCATACAATGTTGTTTTGGTCTTTCATTCTCTGTTGGAACCAATTCTAGATTTTTGAGAACTTGTGTTCCTTCAATCAGTTGCCTGTATAGGAGGGAAAAATGGAAAATTTAGTCATAAAGTTTCACATTTAGCTTCCGTTCCTAAATTGAGTCCTATCTTGTGTAGCTGAGGCTATTTTGTATAAATCAGATTAACATTAGTCAAATATCATAAATAGTTGTAGATGTGTCCACTTTGCCATGGCTCCTTCACATCTGCTCTGGGATCCTTTCAGTCTGTCATTCTCACTGCTGTCAGAATGATCTCTTAAAAATGGCAATCTAAAAAAAAATGCAAGTCTGAGCTCACCTCCCTATTAAAACACTTCAATAATTTCCCATTATCCTTGTGATAAAGATCAAAAATGTCTACTATGGCGTGCCATGGCCGGCCTCCCCTCTCCCCCCAGTGCTGTCCTGCTTGGCGCGTGCTCCTCAAGTTCTCTGCCCCGGCTGGACTGGCTTCAGTACCTCAGTATCCCAGGTTGCTTTCTGGCCACATCTGTCCATTTTGCTCCTGCCCCCCCACTTCCTTTCTGCCCCTCCGCTTCCTGGCCTCCCTTCAGATCTTAGCTCAGCATCACTCTACGGGGAAGTTTTCCAGACCCCATCCCTGCTTATGTCAAGCTCCCTGTCATTTATTTGTATGCTTCTTTGATTAATTTCTGATTCTCTCATGAGGACATGGTTCATACTTTTACTTAATACTCAATGGCCACACAGTGCAGGCACTTAATCAACATTCACTGAATACACGACTAAAAGTTCAAAGCCATGCTAGTTTGGATCTCTAGATATTTGCCAGCTATAGCTGAAACTTCCCTGAGTGGAACTCGACTTCTGATGGTTCTCCCAACTGAAAGAGAGCAACAAGGGCCAGAGAGTCAGCCCTAAACATAGGACTAGTACCCTTTGCCACTGTTTGGGTGGAAACAGTGGCTGAGGGGAAGGTGAGGTTTCCATTTCATGAGTCTTTATAAGGACATGGCCATGTTGACACTGATCATGCTCTAGTCATCTCTTAGTCGGCCTCTGGCTGTGCCAATCAGAAACCATGACACAGAGCCCAACACAAGGTACGTTCTGAGGGTGAAGAGCAAGGGATAAATGGACAGATTCACCTCTGACCAAAGAGGATGTGAAGCCTGTTCTCCAAAATGGTTTCACAAATGTTGAAGGAACACCTACTGTGTGCATCTCTCCACTGTAACAGGCGTTAGGACAGAAGATGCGACTTTTTTACACTCTGCCAAAGAGGACAAAGCAGCAGCTTGATTTTGGTAATCAGGAGGTTTCTGACCTAAGCCCTGAACAGGATTTTGGCGTCCTAAAGGGAGGCAGAGAGGAACAAGATAAGCAAAGGCCCAGAGGCTCTCCTGGGAGTGAGGGTACTCAGTTGCCATGCTGAGTTTCCAAATCTCCATTTCCAGCCTTTGCCCAGCTTGAATATCCACTTCTGGTATTCCAGAATCGCCACCTGCCTCTTGTGTAGGCATCCTAATCTGAAACACAACTTGTCCACTCTGAATTCATGATCTTCTCCCCTATATCCTCCTTGTACTCTCTATCTTGGTGAACAGCACCAACCATCCAGTCGGTTCTAAAATCCTAGTTGTTTCTCTAGACCTTCACTGCCCAGTATGGTAGCCACTGGCCACACGTGGGTACTTTAATTTACAATTTAGTAAACTTCAGTTCCTCAGTTGTACTAGTCCTATTTTGAGTGCTCAGTGGCCACATGTGGCTGGTGGCTGTGATACTGGACATCACAGATTATGGTATGTTTGCATCTCTCCAGAAAATTCTGTTAGATATCACCACCCTAGACTCTTCCCGTGACCTCGCCACCACCATTTAAACAGTCGTAAAGTCTTGTTGAATCTAACTTCCGATTGTCTCTTGAATATTCTGTTTACCCCTTGCTTATCTGTTACTGCCAGTGCCTGGTGGCACTATTTTTGGCACTGTTATCATTTAGGGCACTATTATCATCGCTTCTTAACTGACCTTTCCACCTTCATTTTCATCCTTTGCCAATTAATCCCTCACTTCTAAAAAGAATTTTTTCAAAATAAGAACCTGGTCGTGTTGCTCCCGATTAAAAATTCTCCCGTGGCTTCCCATCCCCTTTGGGTGGGGATCCCTGCTCAGCAGAATGGCCCTCATAGCCCTTTGGGACCTAGGCCTAACTATCTCCTCCTTTCCGCCTTCCTCTCTCTCCATTCTCCACCAGGTACTAAGCTCTAGCCAGACCAAATAACTTGTATATAAGATGCTCTTCTGACTCCTTACCGCCCCTCTGCAAAAGCTCTTCACTCTTTCTGAAGTTTTATTTTACTCATTTTGATTCCAGCCTTCTCTGGCTAACTTCTACCTGAATTTCAGTACTCATCTCACCTTCTCATGAAGCTTTCTGTGACCCTTCCGCCATTTGGGAGTCCCCTATAATGAAATTAAATCCCCCCACCACTGTCCCCAACATATACCCCTTCTACTTATGCATGTATGAATGGAGATTTTACAGCCTTGTATTTTGATATTCTTTCCCTGTAAAGCCACTGGGTAAGACTGTGGGTTGATACAGTCTCCCCTGAAGGCAGATGGTGTCATCCATCTATCTGAAGGGGCACGTTGATGTAACAGAAACTAGGGCTCAAAAGGAAGGGAGAGTTCTATCTCACTCTGGACCTTGCTAACCATGTCTGGGCTTCCAGAAGGTCAGATAAACCTGGGGATGCTCTGAGATGACAGGAAGAGAAAGCATTAACACTAGAGGCAGCCATACAGTGGGGAAGGATGGTACCCCTGAAAGAGTTACACTTTATCAGAGTATCTACCTGCCTCCTATGGTGTTACTTTTCTACTTCTCCCTAGTGTTCTTTAAGGTCTTGTTTAAATATTCCAATCCAGACTCCGCTGTGTTTTGGAGATTTCAGGGATCAACTGAGATGATAGTTGGACTAGAACAATAAAAGAGGTGCATTGCCTCCCGAAAACCAGCGTGGCGGTAACAACGAAAATGAGTGAACAAGATTCCCGTGCAGAAAGGTGAAGCCCGTGGAAAATAGCAATCATCCTCCATCCGCTGCCCCCCCTAGGGATCCGCGTTTGCTTTTACTAATGGAGTCGGGAAGTGTTATCTTCTCTCTCCTGTATCCCTGATGTACTCTTTACAGAGCTGGCATAGCCCAGGTCTGACTGACTGACAGTTGTTAATTTTCTAATACTCTGGAGACACCCTAGAGGGCAGAAATTGTGCCTCTTCACTCTTTTCCCAGGACTAAGCACCATAACTGGCATATAGTAGGTGCCTAATAAAATGTTGGATCAGGAGGCTAACAGAAGTGAAAGCTCGAAAAAGATGTGGGGCCAGACAGTAAAGGCCCTGAATGCCACTCTAGACTTTAGGCTGTATGCATCTGGGATTGGGGGTGGTGGTGAAGGAGGAGTCATTAAACCTTTTAAAGCAGTCATGTCTGTGTTGAGAAAGGTACCTTTTAGAAAGATATGAAGGATCACCTAAGGAAGAAGATGTTTAAATGATCCAGGAAATTGTGAGGGTTATTTGAATTTCAAAATAATTGAAGAATGTATTTTCAAAATCAGAATGCAGCGTATTAGGATCCGGGAAAATAGAAGACAACACATTATTTTAGGTTATGCATCGATCAATATAAAGTCATCTTTTTTAAAAAAGAAATTTCCTTTGAATGAAAATATACTTTCTGCTTTTTCAGTCTAGAAATATCACTTGCATTACAGTGAAGGAATAATTGTGGTTAAAATTAAAACTGCTATGAAATTTCATGGGAAGAAGAGTCCGCAATTATCACTATGGAGCGGCTGGAATAATCTAATACTTATTCAGAAAAGTTCTAATGCTCTGCATCATTTCAGGGAAGACCAAGTGAACTTCAACTTATATTCACTTCCCTAATCAAACAGACATCATTGGAATGGTAAAAGAGTATAGTATATTTATCACTCATTTTAGGTCCACATGCCTATAAACAACTTGCTAATAGTATTCTAATAATTATGACCTGAGATGTTTCCGTATTTCGAATTGTTCAGTTAAAAAAGTTACTTATAATTTGGATAGTTTTCATCTATCTCTTCACAGTGTTCATATACAGTACTTAAATGGCTTCACCTCACTTCTGTATCTAGATGTATCTACATTATCAAGCACTATAGTATTATTCATAATAAATAAGAATGATAATATCCTTGAGGCTGAAGATAGAAAGATGGATGGATGGTCAGAACATTATAATGACTGTGCCTAAATGGTTTCTGTAGTTTGTTTGTTTTTAAGTAGGCTTCACGCCCAGCACAGAGCCCAAAGCGGGGCTTAAAACTCATGACCTGAGACCAAGACCTGAGCCGAGATCAAGAGTCAGACACTTAAACAACTGAGCCACCCAGGTGCTCCTCTGTGTTTTTTATAAATAGCAAGCTTTTTGTGAAATTCTCATTCTAAATGTTTGTCTATATTTATATTATTTTTGCTTTTAAATTCTATCTCCAGTTACTCATAAACTATATACCAAATCTTTTGGAACCACAGTTTTACATATATAAGTATTATAAATTTTTTGTTTAAAGTTTATTTATTTTGAGAGAGAGAAAGAGAATGAGCAGGGCAGGACAGAGAGAGAGAGAGAGAGAGAGGGAATCCCAAGCAGGCTCTGTGCTATGAATGCAGAGCCCAACATGGGGCTTGAACCCATTAACCATGAGATCATGACCTGAGCCGAAACAAGATTCAGGTGCTCAACTGACTGAGCCACCCAGGCACCCCCATATATGAGTATTATATAGACAAACATACAATGCACATACCCAAAAGCTACATATTTTCTATCTAGATAGGGTGTTGGTTGTAATGTGATGTAGAATTGTGACCCGTTGCTGTGACGGCCTTTGTTGACCATTCCAAGAACTCCCCTTTTATCGTGAGGAACTGAAAAGTTTTCATCTAGAAAATACAATAAACAGTAGAGGTCATTAAAATATTTCCAAATTGTGAATATTCTATTTGTTTCATACTTAACTGTGCTGTTAAAAAAGATAAGCTATAAAGTCTTATTAGAACTATTTGAACATTTCTTTACCTTTAGTTTATCATTACTGTAGCTAAAAACAAGTATGCTAAGAAAGTTAATAATGTAAAAGGAAGTACTTTAATTAATAATGTAAAAGGAAGTACATTGCTGAGGAATAAAGGTCAGCGAATTTTCTTGTGCTGTTTTGGCAACAGTCTTCATAATTTAGCTTACCAGTGTGATCATTAAAAATATTCCCTTTGAGAAGGCTTTCAGATATGACCCTTCCCCTCACAGCATCTTATACAGACCTCTGTGGTAGTCTTTATAACACTGTGTTAATTGTTTACATGGTAAAATGTATATGCAGGCAGGGACTTTGTCTCAATATAACTTAACTCTTAGGACCTCCTAGCACCTTAACTGGCATATATGTGGTCTTAAATGTTGATGATGAAAGTTCATGCTGATTTTTAGTCTTCAAATAAATTTTAATCTCAAACCACCTATGGACCAAGTGGAAAGTGATTTTTTTTTTTTTTAGAGTAAGGTTAACAAGCAAAGAGAATTGTATGTTGGTAAATTAGGTTACCATTTTCAGGAAGTGCCATTTCTCTCATGAAATATGATTGGCTTCCAAACTCAAAATACAGAAGGAAATAGTAGAGGAGAAATTCACTAAAAGTTTTCAGTCAATAACTTTATAAAATTCTGGGAATGATTGAGAGATATGAACAATAACTGTCAATAAGATTTTGTTAAACTGCAGTTGCTAAGTATTGTAAGTTTCAAAACTAAACCAACTAAGCAACTAAGCCATATCTGTGGTAGCTACTTTTAGCTTGTTAAGTTGCAAACTGAGTAAAAACCTCTGAAATCTCATGAAATGCAAATAAAGCATTTTTGTACAAATGCGTCTATATAATTACATTGATGCTCCATATCCATTTCAGGGGAATCAAGAAATAATCCATTAATTTTACAGAAAATCACATGGAATAGAAATCTGCCCAAAGATTCAGAGTTTTACCAAAACAGCATTTGTCATTGTTCTTAGATATTATGATAAACTTTTTCCTTAATTCTGTAAGCAATATGAACATTTGTAGAGTTGTAACATGTTTACATTCTGTGATTATGGGAGAACTTTTAAAGCTTAATTAACTTAGTTAACTTTTTAAAAGTTAATGTATAGGTATAGGCAGCCCCTGACTTACAAATTTAGTGTGTTCACCTCAAAAAAAAAAATGTGTGAAAATTAAATAACTATGTTAACAGTTGTTTTAGCAGAGTGTTGATGTGGAATGTAGGGACCTGAGGCTGTGTTGCTTCTAGATCGGCAGAGGGGAACCAGTCAGTGACGGTGCCACAACCTGGTAAAGTCCGTGGGTAGAATTTGACCTCCTGCTTCTGGGAAGCATCCAACTGAGGGTAGGGGAGCCAAGGCCCCGCCCCCCTTCTTGTTCTTTACCCAGTTACTGGTGGAAGCCTTTGCCACGAATAACAGGTGGTGGTGACCCTTCCCATATAAACTTGGCACAAGCTGTACCTAGGACTGTTGGTACCTGCTTCACAGCTCACAGGGAATGAATGCGCGGCCCCCAGCTGTGCTGGAGCATCTTATCCACTTAAAGACGGGAACCAGGGGCCTAATAGTGTTCAAAATAAAACTCTGTCCTTAGAGAAGCTTTCCTGTAAAATGGATATCCATATAGAATATTTACATTAATAGAGAAATATTTTCCTACAAGTAACAATATTAAGAAGGAGGATGAAAATCCCAGGCTTAATTCAACATTTGTTCATTTGACAAATAGTTTTTGAAAGATTTTTAAGTTTGTTTATTTATTTTGAGAGAGAGAGAGAATACAAATGGAGGAGGGCCAGAGAAAGAGGGAAAGAGAGAATCCCAAGCAGGCTCCGCACTGGCAGCATGGAGTCCAAGGTGGGGCTCAAACTCACAAACTGTGAGATCATCACCTGAGCTAAAATCAAGAATCAGACGCTCAACCAGCAAGTCACCCAGGCGCCCCTTGACAAATACTTTTTGAATGTCTAGTGTATTCTGAATGCTAAGTGTGGAGCTTAACACTTTTGATTTACATTAAAAAATGTAAAAGTTCTCCTATAATCACAGAATGTAAAAATGTTACAACCCTACAAATTTTCTTATTGATTACCAAATTAAAGAAAATTTTATCATAATATCTAAGAACAATGACAAATGCTATTTTGGTAAAACTCTGAATCTTTGGGCAGATTTCTATTCCATGTGATTTTTTTTTTTGTAAAATTAATGGATTATTTCTCAAAAATATAAATTTTTTTGAGGACAGGAAAAAAAAGACTGATCATTAAATCAACCAAACCTTTTTTATTTTTTCCCTCACTTTGTCTGAGTGAGTTAACTGTTATAGATGATTTTAACTCTATCACTAGCCCTGAATGGAAAAGAAAAATTTCAACAACATACCAAAAAAAAAAAAAGTTTTGAAGTAGGAGGAACAAAAAAGATCTTTTTTATAGCTGGGCAAAAATAGGAAAATTTTAAAATCTGAGTGCTGGCTAACTTAGCATGATCAGTAATAGTTTTATTTTTAGGTCATGCTAATCGAGGCATGAAAGGAAGTTTAAAAGAGATGGTAGGAACTCAAACCTTTTCATTACCTAGTCGGTGACTCAGGAGTTCCTGCCTCTGCCCTTTACCATAAGATATGCAAGATACAGAATCTAGTTACTGCTCTGTGGTCAAAACCAGCATCATTTGTAATACACAACATTCAGGGTACAAAGTAACTGAAATAGAAATCAGAATTTATGGGCTGAAGAAAATCAGTTTCTGAATTTGTTTAAAATAAAGCTCATTCCGATGGTTATAAAGGAAGCAAATACTGTAAGTCTGAGAAAACTGCCATGCATTCTCTCTGATAAAAATATACTCAGACAATTTAGGACATTTCCATATAATTTGCTGATGGCAGCAATATCAAGTACAAATCTGACCTGAATCCAGCAATATCAATTTTGTAAACCCAGTGTTCTCCTTTTACCATCCTATTTAACTAATAATAGTCACTCACTAATTATTTGCTATTATATAAAAGCACATGAAAGTGTGCTACTTAGTATGTTTTAATTGTTGCTTTTAATGAAGCATTTGTTTGTAAGCATGTTGACTATGTGTGTGACATTAGGAATGAATAGCCAGCATTCACGAACACTTGAGTGGATACAGTATATTTATAATATTAAACACTAGTGAAAATGAGAGAATTCCAGCTTTCATTTTCATAGACAACATGAATGAATTTCATTGGTAGTGATGAAAAAAAGAAGTAAGACACACAAAGAATGCCTATAGTATGATTCCATTTACATAAAATTCGGAAATAGGCAAAATTTATATTGTTTAGGAATATATAAATGGGTTTTACCATTTATATCATTTACCAAATGATAGTTTTACCAACTATCAAGAAAAGCAAGGAAAAAGTCAGGCTAATGATTACCTCTGAGAGAGGTGGAGTTATTGCTGAGGATGGGGTCCTTCTGGCATGTTGACAATTTTAATTTCTTGACAAGGATGATAATATGGGGGGTTGCTTTATAATAATGTTTTAATTGTACAAATGTACTTTCTATATATAAATCTAACAGTTAAAAAAAAATACCCCTTAAATGGCTACCCAGACCATACTATCTTCAGTTCTCATTTCTAATAAAAAATACTTTTGTATAACTTTTAGTTGCATTATTGAAAATTGACAGTACATCAGGTTCTTTGCCTTTTATTAATGTCCACTTTCATTTAAAGGCAAGGAGACCTAAGAACTGGACAAATGGATCATAAGTTCTGTATCTGTGAATTAGGGCAAAAGCTAATATTAAGAAACTGGTCTATTTAAGGTAACAAGGATAATACAGTATTTAAAAAATATATACCTTTTTTCTTTTCTTTTTTTTTTTTTTGTATAAATGACATTTTATCTAGTTAGCCCAAACTACCTAGTCGCCAATCCTTGGCCAGTGAGAAGGATTAGGAATATTACACAAGGAATGCAAGGAGAAAAGGGTTAATATTCAGTTTCTAACATTCAGAATAGGATTTGGGAAGACAATTTAAAAAATGATGATTCAAAACAAAGCAAAACAGACATTCTCTAAGTTAAAAAAAATGATAAACCAATTTATAATATAATCATCCAGTTAAATTATTATTTATTTCATTCTTTTAAATTCACTATGTTAAGCTTAATAAATGTGAGTGTTGTGGTTGTAGTTTTGGGGGGTTTTTTTGTTTTCTTTGTTTTTGGGGTTTTTTTGTTTTGTTTTGTTTTGTTTAGCAAGCCCTGGGTTTCAATTCTTCAGCTCATGGTAATAAGGTTCAATGAAAGATGCAGAGGAAGGCCTGACTGTCCGATGTGAAAATATCCCACAGGGCGTGAAAGAGGGAGGGAAACCCATGTTTTGCTGTTCTGAGCACAGTCCTCCTCTCTCCCTCAGAGGCATCTCTCGTTTTCATTTGATGGGTTGCTGAATTTCTAATTCTGCACCTGCAGACATAGTGAGTAATGGAGTCTTCCCTAAACACACTGGGCCTCCGCAGGCACCAGAGGACAGCCAGGCCTCCTTTTGGAGACTAAATCTCCCCAACAGTCTAAGCATACGAGTGAGGGATAATCAGCGGAGGTGCAGTGCAGGGTTGTCCAGGGGGCGGGCAGGGAGATGAGCTAAGAGCTCCGTCTCCTGCTGGACAGAAGGCCCAAGTTGTGTGAGCCTGTGCCTCCCAACAGGAGTCTGGGTGATCTGACAGCAGCTGTGGGGTGGAGAGAGACGGTGGATTCTCATCGGGGATTAAGGGTATCAAGAAAGCTTCCAGGAACGTCCCTTCCCCATCTGCAGTGTTTTATTTTAAGACCCAACTCAAAAGCTACTCTGGGCCACCGCCCCCGACTCTCCCAGGCAGCTGTTGGCTCTTTCCCACAGCACTCCGTTCTTCCTCTGTACCGGCGATTGGCACAGTGCCTGTAGCTAATCTGTCGAAATATCTGTCTGCAACAAACCTAAAATCCTTGAGGCCTGAAGCTTGGTCATATCATCTTTCTTTCCTAAGGCCCTACCACCATGTAGGCCTCTAACTAGGGGTTTACTGTTTTATTAATGAGTAAGTAAATAAAAGGTGTCACTTGGATGGCTTCATTTGATAAAGCTCGCTCCACATGAATTTAGAAGAAAAATGACTTCTCCTTTTTTTTTTTTTTTTTTTTTTTTATTTCTAGGAGAGAGAGAGAGACAGCGTGAGCAGGGGAGGGTCAGAGAGAGAGGGAGATACAGACTCTGAAACAGGCTCCAGGCTCCGAGCTGGCAGTCAGCACAGAGCCCGACGCGGGGCCCGAACTCACGAACCGTGAGATCATGACCTAAGCGAAAGTCGGACGCTTAACCGACTAAGCCACCCAGGCGCCCCTCCTTTTTTTTTTTAAAGATATTTTTTAATTTTTTTTTAAAATTTATTTCTGAGAGAGAGAGAATGAGAGACAGCATGAGCAGGGGAGGGTCAGAGAGAGAGGGAGACGCAGAATCTGAAACAGGCTCCAGGCTCTGAGCTGGCAGTCAGCACAGAGCCCGACGCGGGGCTCGAACCCACAAACTGCGAGATCATGACCTGAGCCGAAGTCGGACGCTTAACCGACTGAGCCACCCAGGTGCCCGGAAAAATGACTTCTCCTTTTCCCTTCACTTTGGTATTAGTTCAATATTATTAAAAAAAAAAAAAAAACACGCCTTTTCATTGTATTTAAATATAGACACATATGTAAAAGCTATAGAAAATTAATGTATAGTTATAATTATTATTATATGCCAAGCACCCTTGTAATCCCCACTCAGGCCAAGAAAAACTTTTCCAGCTTCCCCTAAAGTGCCTTGAATACTTCAAAAGTAACTACTCCCCTGACTTTTACATACTCTCATACTTAATGTTTCCTTATACAGTTAGCCCTTAAAACAACACTACTTTGATCTGTGGGGATCCGCTCATATGTGGATGTTTTTCAATAAATACGTACAGAACTGTAAATGTATTTTCTCTGCCTTATGATTTGCTTAACATTGTTTTTAAGTTTATTTATTTACGGAGGGGGGGCAGAGAGAGAATCCCAAGCAGGCCCAGCACACACAGCATGACATGGGGCTCAAACTCATGGATCATGAGGTCATGACCCAAGCTGAAACCCAGAGTTGGACAATTCATCAACTGAGCCACCCAGATGCCCTGGCTTCCTTAACATCTTCTTTTCTGTAGCTTTTTTCCATTGTAAGAATACTGTACATAATACATAAAACATACAAAATATGTGTTAATCGACTGTTTCTGTTTTTGGTAAAGCTTCAGGTCAACAGTGTTAGTAGTGAGTCAACCGCTAGTAGTACCTACCAAGCAGTGTGTTAGTCTTTGCCATTTTTAAATGGTTGTAATGCCTTTTAAGTCTCCCTTAATCTTCAAGTTCTGCCTCTCTCCCCTTTACTCACTTTTATCTGTTAATGAACCTGAGCTGTTTAACCTCTAGAATTTTTCCCAGTCTGAAGTTTGCTGATTACACACCCATGGCACAGTTCAGTATGTTGCTCTGCTTTCTGTCCTGTCCTTTCGGCTATAATACTTGTGTTGAAAATGCAAGTTTGTTTCAACTTGATTGAAAGATTAGGGAACAACTGAGCATAAGGAATCTCAACCATGTTTATGTGCAATGTCTAGGAGAAACACCAGGGAAATGTGCCAAATGGCACCCAGCTGAACCAAGCTGCCCAGGTACACACACACCTCAGACATCTCACAGGTCAGTCACCACGTATGAGTATGAACAGCATCCACCCACATCTGTTGTTACAGCTTGCTTCCAATTTCAGAGAACCCTCCTCCTACTTCATAGTCATTCACAAGCGGAGGCTCTTCCCACGCTGCTTCCAGGAACATCAGGGAGCTTTCAAGGTACAGTGCCAAGTTTATGATAGTATTTATGTGTTTCTTGATCATAAAATATATGTAAAACTGTGTTATCAGGTCACTCTATATTTTAATGTGTCACTGAGGAAGGGGTTTTTTTTGTACTTCATTTTTGCCATAAGTCCTATAGTTTTTATTGCATGATTTTGCATAGTGCAGAGATCTTTAAGACCATATTACATCACAACTGGTTTTATTTCCTGCAAACTGGCGGCTAGGTCCAGAGCCTTGATCAGACTCATCCCTTTGGTGATGTGTTCTGTCCCCAGAAGGCTCATAATATCTGGTTGTCTCTGTTTTTGTGAACTTAGCAGATACCAATGCAGCAAAGGCCTAGATCTGTTCTTTCACTGGGGGCAGCAAAATGGTGCTGTTCTATTATTTCCTTCTCATTTATTGATTGGAATGCTTTTATAACTAGCAATTTTCTCTTATCTACAATTTGCTATAGTTCGTATAGGAAAGGCAAGATAAATGCTTGATTCTTTGCTTATCTTTATCAGTTTTTAAGATAACGAATTTGTTCCCCATCATTCCCCCAAAGATAAGCTATTAGGCTTTATTTTGTCATTATGAACTCATGGATTTAAAATATTTGTTGGGTTTCAATTATTTGCAATTATGGTTCTTTTTGAAGTTCAAATCTTTGGCCAGTGAGAGCCTCTTCAAATTGTCTTGTCATGCCAAGGCCTTTGACATGACCCTAGTAAATCTTTAATGACTATCTTGCTATCTGATGATAGCATCACTGAACATGAGATTCAAGGCTCATTTTGTAATTTCCTGTCCTGGAACTGGAATCTGCCATCTCTCCCAGGAGCCCTGGTTTCTTTTAAGTGAGCAATGACATTTCAAAATGACAATCTAAATGCTAGGAGTGTAGGATGCAACTAGGTTGGTCAGTGTAGACCAATTCAGTGGACAAACCTATATATGTTGATACATAGTGCATGATTTTAAACTGATATTTCCAATAGGATATTTTACTTATTAGCCTCTATCATATTTCATTTGCATCTCAAATGAAGATGCATTCTGATTCTCAAGGAAACAAAATGATGAAATTAGAGTATCCTATAATTACTTACTTTTTCTCTATTATACACAACAACAGTCTCAAAATAACAATATTAATACCATCACCAGTATAAGTACTGGAAATAATTAAAACAGTTTTTCATATATTCTCCCTACTTACTTCCAGTTTTAAAAAGGCACACAAAAGATACAGTCATTACATATCATACTCTCATCCTTTATTCCTCATTAAATTTTAGTTTCACATGTCAATGTGATTACTGCTCATCACCAATCCTTATGTCAAGATCTCTTTTACAATTTGTTTGTTTGAAACTCGTTCTACAGTCCATTCCTCGGGATCAGAAAGGGATTGTGACAGCATTATTCTCTAGAGTTTTACATATTGAAAAGTCTGTGTGCCCTTTATAATTCAGATTCAGTCTGGCTAGATATAAAATCCCTAGCTCACATTTCCTTTCCTTGAGCATCATAAATGTATTACTCCATTTTCTTGTGACATAATAATACGATGTCGAAGAATATGATAACCTACTTTGCTTTCCCTTATAAATCACTTGCTTTTTTGGGCCTACCTGCCCAAAGAATTTTTATTTTCTGAACTGTCCAATGATGTTACTAAAATATGTCTTAGTGTTGGTTGTCCTGGTTTAATATTATCAGGTGGCACTGTTCTGTTTCAAAAAGTAGCGTCAAGTTTATATACATATATATTTTTTTAAGTATTTATTTTTTCAGAGAGAGAGAGAGCGTGCAAGCAGGGAGAGGGGCACAGAGAGAAAGGGAGACACAGAATCCGAAGAAGGCTCCCGGCTCAAAGCTGTTAGCAAAGCTGTTAGTCCGACACAGGGCTTGAATTCATGAACTATGAGATCGTGACCCTAGCTGAAGTTAGCCTCTTAACCAACTGAGTCACCCAGCCGCCCCTAGATTTGGGGTATAAAAATATAATCAAATGCATGTATCTTAGGTGTTCAGGTTGATCCATTGTGACAGTTAGTTGTGTATGGCGGTGGAACCACCCCCAAAAACAAAAATAGAACATCAAATCCTTTTAAAATTCATGACAGTTTTTTCAGTATTAGTTCTTAATATTTATTCTATTCCTGTGTATTCATTTAATTCTTTAGGGATACTTATTGTCTGTATATTGGATCTTCACTTTCTAGCTTTACTTTTTGTCACTTTTTTGTGTATCTTTTTTATCTTCATTTCTTCTTGTTAAAAAAAAATTCCCTCCTTTTACCTCTTTTTTTTTTTAATTTCTTTTTTAATGTTTTTTTTAATTTATTTCTAGGAGAGAGAGAGACAGCATGAGCAGGGGAGGGTCAGAGAGAGAGGGAGTCACAGACTGAAACAGGCTCCAGGTTCTGAGCTGGCAGTCAGCACAGAGCCCGACGCGGGGCTCGAACCCACGAACCGCGAGATCATGACCTAAGCGAAAGTCGGACGCTTAACCGACTAAGCCACCCAGGCGCCCCTACCTTTTACTTCTTTTAAGACACATATCTGTCATGTTTATTTGGCCTATGGTCCTTCTTGACACATATCTGTCATGTTTATTTGGCCTATAGTTTGTTTATTTCTGAAATTTTCTTTTACTGTTAATTCCTTCCTTGTTCTGTAATCTCATGTCTAAGTTTTTCTAAATCTTATTTATGAGTTTTCCTGACTTGTATCCTAGTCTCAAGGTCTTCTGGCTCATCCGGAAATTTTTAGTTTTGATCTGTTTTGTAAGCATGTCTATCCAGTGTATTTTCATTATCTGTAGTGATATTCCTTTACTCATTCTTTTACTTCTTCTAATAACCCTGAACTTTTTGTTGACTGTTTTCATATAAAATTAAGACTCCTAAATGTTTAGAAGGAGGTGTGGTTTTAGAAAGAAGGTAGCTTTTCTTCCTTCACAAAGCTCCCTCTTGTGTTGTTTTCATGTTGTGCTCAGAAATACGGCAGCTTGCTCATTGAGATTTCCTGGCTCTGTCCCCATTCCTTCTTTGTCACCATTGTCCCTATATCCTGCATAACTGATTCCATTCACGGCACCTCCTCCTCACTGTGGACCTGTCCTGGAAGAGTGCCCTTTCCAGTGCCCTGGAAGATCGGTTTCAAGAGTTCAGAGAGGTTAGGCTGCTCCAACCTTGCAAACCTTACTAGGGACCCCCTGCACTCACCCACTGTTGGCTGTTTTGGGGTTCTCCTGTTCTCAAGTCGGTCAGATGTACTGCCTTCTCCCACACAGATCCTGACGCCATGCAGAGTTCGCAGCTGTTGGTAGTTTGCCCCCATCTGTTTGTATTTGAGAATTCAGGTGGCTACCTTGTCACCTAGTTTTGCTGTAAGTGTTATCCATGGGTTTTCAGTTTTCCTATCTACATATATGGTCTGTTTTTATGTTGGAATTTCAAAAAATTTCAAAACCTATGCCATCACCATTACCATCTTCCCAGGATTCCCAATAGCAGTCTTAATGGAATGATTATCAAAGTACCAAACTCTGGGTATGAGCATGGCAAATTACAAGCCTTATAAATATAAATTCCCTTTGGCCCTACAATACTGATTCTAGGAATTTGTTCTAATGGAATAATCTAATTAGGGAAGTGAAAAAAAATGTGTATACAAAGCTGTTCTGGATTGGACTGGGGTACCTACCCCATTTTTAACTCCCATTTTTAGTATGTGTACTTCTAGTGTGCTATCCCAAACACCATTTTATTTGGAGTTGTGAATTGTCCAGTCTTATTAGATTTGAATTATTAGTGATACATGACAGACAAAATGTAAAAATACAGACCTTCAAATGTTGGTCCATAAATCGATTCACCATCATCTCCTTTTCCAGCTACTATATCTGAGAAATAACAATAAATAAACATTAGAATTTTGAGACTAAAAAAGAGCATAGTAATGATGGGAGGGGAATGCTTTAAATTATGATTCCACTTATACCAGTGACTAGAGAAAGTTATAATATACATAATTGTTCAATACCTACACCATGGAAATATTACTATAATGATTTCACTCGTATCTTGTAAGCATTTTGACATTCATGATCTTATTGTTTCCCCTGATAATAACTCTCTGAGGTAGGTTAAATTACAATGCAAAACCTTTGAAATGATGAAGTATTCAATTACAGTTGCGGCCACAATTTAAAGGAAGCATGTTCATATAAA
Source organism: Hyaena hyaena (assembly GCF_003009895.1). Classification (NCBI taxonomy): domain Eukaryota; kingdom Metazoa; phylum Chordata; class Mammalia; order Carnivora; family Hyaenidae; genus Hyaena; species Hyaena hyaena. Next base: position 3,218,631 of record NW_024080756.1, read on the forward strand.
TTCTGCTTGCTTCACAGGTTATTCCATAGTCCATCTTGCTTTTAAGGAAAATGGAAAGATGAAACTGAGAGAGTGGAATAGGAACAGTAAGACCTAGGAATAAAAATAGTTGCTGTGAAAATAATCAGTGTTCAAATTTCTCATTCCTTAGAACCCTAGAGTGATCACTCGTTTATTTAGCCAGTATTTTGGAAATGAAGTTCCTTTCTAATATAACGAAGTGAGTATTTTTTAAAGTATTTGTTATGTCTCTATTTTGCAGTATATGTCAAGTACATATTTGCCTTAGTCAATGCTTCTGCTATAAACATCCTCCATGTACAAGTTACTTTTTCCTCTGTCCACAGCTAAAAGGGAAACAAAAGCTGATTAATGCAAATAGCAGACTCTGGTGGAAATAAAGTTTTCTGAGTTCTGTATATCCAGCCTCCCCATCAGAAGCTCTTTACTTCTTCCCCTCTCACTCACGCTCCTTGAGTACATTATACTATACATATCTATTTAAAGACTGTGCCATTTTAACTCAGTGTGAGTGATTTACCTATATAAAAGTGTGCTTTAAAAAAAAATCAGATGCAACAACAAGCATATGGAGATACTTTATTCACTACAGGCTTGTAGCGTTTAAATTACATTCACAAAATTGGCTCAGAAGTTAGTTGTTAAGCCTGCAGTCTTCAACCTTCCTCTGCCTGATGCTCCCTTCATGATTCACTCCAGACCTCTCAGTACCTGACAGGAGCGCGCTGCAGTGGCTAAGGGCTAAACCCAGAAATGGGGAAGTTGAAGGTTCCCCCAGTACCAATTCCTTCAGATCTTAGAGTTTGCTTTGCTCAGACAAATCTGCGTGTGGCTCCCCACCCTAACTAGCTCACTTGAACACAAGTGACACTCCTTTGCCCTGTCTCTCCAGCACCCACCATTCCTCCTGCCCTTTTCCTCACGTCTCCCAGATAAATATTTTATATTGACACCATCTCAGCCAGTACTTGAATTCAGCCTTATATCTCTTATATTATTTCTGTACTTCTGACAAAAAATTCAGCAATGCAGAATAGTGGTTCAAAGTAAACTTTAAAGTCAGATGATGGGGCACCTGGATGGCTTAGTCAGTTTAAGCATCTGACTCTTGATTTCAGCTCAGGTCAGGATCCTGGTCGTGATATCAAGCCCACGTTGGGCTTCGTGCAGACAGCATGGAGCCTGCTTGGGATTCTCTCTCTCCCTCTCTCTCTGCCCCTACCACTTGTGCTCTCTCTCTCTCTAAAAAAAACAAATAAAAAATCTTCAAAAATAAATAAAGTCAGATGATTTTTATTTAAATCTTGATGTTAGTTACCTTCTCCAAGACTGTTTCATCATCTGTGTAGACAGGAATCATGGTAGGTGCCTCCCAGTTAATTCTGAGAACTACACAAAGTCATGTTCTACTCATAGCACTTAGTGCGCTGCCTGGCAGAGTGTCATGCCCATTCATCAGTGGCTATTATTGCACAGCCTTGCCTGCTAATGGGGTGCATCTTCTCATTATCATCATCTTCTCCATCATTATATTTAGTATGATGATGTTGGTGGTGATGATAAAATGTATTAAACCATATATCTCAAGAGCTCCTTCGGAAGTCAGTTGGCCTTATGGGAGCCACAGAGAATCCCCTCAAAGTGGCTTCATGACTTGATATCTTCTTTCACTTTGTACTTTAGAAATAAATAGGACATATGCATCCTGTTTATCTACTCATTTATTCATTCAGCTTTCAACAAATATTTTTCAAGCACCTATGGTATACCAGGCCCCATTCTGGAACCCAGGGATAGAACAGTGAACAAAACAGATAAAATCCTCTGCCCTTATGGAACTGATTTATAGTCTGGTGGAGAGAAACAGACACTAAACAAATTCTCTAGGAAGTATGTAATAGTATGTCGAGTAATGAAAGTGCTATGAAGAAAAAATAAAATATTTGACTTTAAAATGAAAATAAGAGGTGCCTGGGTGGCTTAATCGGTTAAGCATCTGACTTGGCTCAGGTCAAGGTCTCATGGTTCATGGGTTAGAGCTCAGAGCCACCTTTGATTCCTGTCCCCCTTTCTCTCTGCCCCTCCCCCACAATCTCTCTCAAAAATAAATGTTTAAAAAACATAAGAAGAGGCTAGGAGAGTGGCAGGGAAGGGGTTGCAGAGACCTGTGTAGATAGGAAAGTGGCAGTTCTTAATAGGATGGTCACGTAAGTCCTTGCTGAGATGAACTCTGGGCAAAAATCCAAAACAGATTGGAGGTTGAAGCAAGGGGCCATCTGGAGGCATAGCTGGGTGGTGTGTGTCCCAGGTAGAAGAAACAGCAAAAGCTGTGCTTAAGAGACAGCAAGGAGGTCAGTGTGTGGAGCAGGGGAGCCAGGGGACATGTGGAGGAGGAGATGAGGCTGGGAGTAGCGCAGACTGTGTAGGCCCTGCTGGTCCCGTTGGGCAAGCCGTAGCTTCGGGAAGCATGCTCAGGCACGGCTCAAAACCACATTTAGCTCCCATATTCCAAGATTCTCCCCACAGACCTGTGGGTATCAGATATGTGAAGGGAAACGTTTATAGAGCTTGGTACTTCTGATATACCATGTCACTGAACCCTCCCCACATCCTGTGATATTATAGTTTTCCCCATTTTATGATTGAGAAACTGATTCAGAGATGCTAAGTGCCTAAGTACCAAGTGGTACAACTTGTATGTGTCAGGTGGATTTGAATCTAGTAATCAGCATTTGTTTCCAAACTATCCTTAACATTGCTGCCTCATTATTGGAAATCATGACCCAGGATCTGTGCATTTTACTATTTGGAAATTGTATTTCAAATAAGTAAACAAACAAGTAACATGACCTACGTTTCCCAAATCTTGCTCTGAGGCTCGGGAGGGGGAGGGGGTACCTCTAACCAAAAACCAAAATCAAAAAAACAAAGAGCATAGCATCTGAGAGCCCAGCACAGGATAGGCAACACTAAATTAAGATTCAGGAGACCCCGATATTGGTCCCTTGAGGATGGTTTTATACCAATAAATACCTGAAAATGACCTCAATGTTCACCAGTGAGGAATTTCATTACCGCCGACCTTTGAATGATGTAGGGGTGGGGGTGCCAACCCTTGCACAGTTGAAAATGCCCATATAACCTTGACTTGGTCAACACTTAACTATTAATAGTCTTACTGTTGACTGGAAGCCTTGCTCATAATGTAAACAGAGGATTAACACATAGTTTGTGTGTTACATGTATTATATGCTGTATTCTTATAATAAAGTGACCTAGAGAATATAAAATGTATTAAGAAAACCACAAAGAAGAGAAAATACATTTATTGCACTGTGCTGTAAAAAATATCTGTGTATAAGTGGATCCTCTATAGTTGAAACCCCTTACTGTTCAAAGGCCAACTGTAAGTTGGTGTAGCAATATGATGAAAGCTTATGTCGACCCTAAAAACTGTATATGTTTATTATGTATATCTTTATAGAAAGATACATACCCATATATATAGACAGAGTGGGAAAATAATAAGGTTAGATAACAATATGGGTGATGTGATTTCATTAGAGAGAAACTGAGGGAAAAATAGTTGATTTATATAAAAATGCTTGGATTAAATCTACATTTTTCTCATCAGCCTCAGCATGTTCCACATTGTAGAAAAATAAACATTAATTTAAGCCTCTGTATATTTCACCAACTTCAAGCAAATCTCCTTACACTCTAAGCCAATTATTTTTAAATTGCTGTCTGATTATTCCCAACAGGATACCTCTCAAAAGGCCTCCAAAATTTAATTTTGTGCTGTGAGTCAGAAACCTAGTCTGTGTGCAGTCAAAGGATTGATCTGAAAAGAAAGCAAAAACGGGGACCAAAATGCTTTATCTCTTACTTTTACTTTGTAACAACATAACGTTTTTGATAAGAAATAAGTTGTTTTCCATTTATTCATTTTTTTTCAAATTCCTGCCTTTAGAATGTCTTTTAAAATCACTGATTTTCTAAGTACTCCTATTAATTTAGGTGAACATTTAAAATTATATTTTGATTTTTAAAAAGGCCCCATGCCCAATGTGGGGCTTGAACTTATGACCCTGAGATCAAGAGTTGCATGCTCTACCAACTGAGCCAGTCAGGCATCCCTATATTTTTATTTTAGAAATGTTATCTTCCTGGAGCACCTGGGTGGCTTAGTTGGTTAAGTGTCTGACTCTTGATTTCCGCTCAGGTCATGATCTTGCGGTTTCCTGAGATTGAGCCCTGTGTCGGGCTCTGAGCTGATAGTGCAGGACCTGCTTGGGATTCTCTTCCTCTCTCCCTGCCCTTCCTTTTCTCCCCTTCTCTCTCTCTCCCTCTCAAAATAAAAAAAAAAAAAAATACTTTTTAAAAATGTTGTCTTTCTTACGTCACTTTTTTTTAAAGTTTATTTTCTTGAGAGAGAATACTCACATGTGCATGCACTGTAAAAGTTGGGGAGGCAGAGAGAGAGAGAGAATCCCAAGCAGGCTCCACACTGTCAGTGAGGAGCCTGATGTGAGGCTCGCATTCATGAAACCATGAGATCATGACCTGAGCCAAAATCAAGAGTCAAATGCTTAACCTTAACCCTTTTAATTTGGAACATTCCAGGTGACAAAACTTTAGACTGGTTTATTTCAAAACTTGGGGCATTTAAAAAAAATGAATATCTTAATCATTTGGCCAATAAAATATCCTTTCAATATATAAAATACCTAATTTTAAATATATTTAATTCTATACGCATTTCACAAAGGTAGATAAATACAACTTTAGACATTCTGATTTGAAATTCCAATTAAATTGCATTTAAGATTTTAAGCTTACCTCCTCCTTGTATCCAACCATTCTGTACTATTCGATGAAAAATTGAACCCATGTAATGTAGCCTGATGCCACGTTGAGAATACCCTGCTTTTCCTGTGCATAAGACCTGAAAGTTTCTACATGTTTTGGGACATGCATCATAGTATAGCTACAAATAAAGATAAGAAGTTTCAAAGATTAAATATTTAGTATTTTGACAGTTACAGATTCCTGCCTCCATCCCCCACTTATTTAAAAAAACAACAAAAATAACTAAAGAAAGAAAGAACAACAAAAAAACCTCTTACCTCAAAAATCAACCTTCCAATTGGCTGCAAATCAATAGAAATGTCCAAGAACACAAAACCATGCTATTCAAATTAGGGAGAAAAGAAAATGCAGGTCAATGTCTTGGAAGAAATTTTTAGAAATGAAGATACCACAGAATAATGTTTTTGGTTATAAAGTTTAAAAAGCATTAACAGTAGATAAGGGAATAGCAAAGTTAAAAGAATGACTTAAAGAAGTTTGTTTCATTTGTTTTTTAGAAGTTTGTTTCATTTGATTACATCAAGTCTTTACAACCTAAATAGTACCCTTGTTAAAACCCTTGGGTCAGGAAGCTTTGAATCACATTAACCTGTCACAGCGGACTGAGAGTATGTAGCCTAGATCTCCCCTACTGTGCAAGCTAGGCGTAGGAAGGAACACTAGATGTTCCCTTTGGTAAAAGAAACAGACTGGGAATTTTCTATCCTGAGAAATGTTGGGAAACATCCAATGTGATTGCCATGGATTTGGCTACCGTATGTTCTGGATTTTCAGTCAGCACAGAGTAGTTAACCAGAGCCGGGACACATCCTTTCTGAGTGGGGAAACAGGGACGCCATATCCATAGGAGGTATGGGTATCAGGGGAAGGGAAGACAATATGCTGTGCTTTCTTTCACGTTATTTCAATCCTGCCCTTATGTTCCCTGATGCCCTAGCTCTTGTTTTCAATTGGCATCCTTTCTGGTAGAGACAGCTAACATTTGTGTGACCTTGCCTAGCTCTACAAAGGAGCGCCTAAAATGAAAACACCAGCCTCCATCAAGGTAGCATTCATTTGCGGAGCAAATCTAACAGGATACATTAGGATAGCACATCTAATAGGATACATTCCAGATCTTGGGCACCATTCTCATGCACAAAAATGCCACCTGATTTAACAAGCTACATAACTGCCCTGTTTCCTAAAAATCTAGGAAACACAGATGAAATCAATTATAGGGTATCACTGTCACTACTTTATGTCACTTTAAACGTTTTTTAATTATAAAAATTATATATTTTTATTATTTTAATATTTGTTATTATTTGTTAATATTTTATATTATTTATTAATATTATTTGTTAATATTATTTGTTAGTATAACAAATATATTATTAGTTAATATTTGTTATTATTATATATTTAATATTTAATATATTAACAAAATATATTAATTTATATATTAATATTGTGCTATCTGGCATCCAGGAATGAAGTATTACATCCATAGTAATTATAATTTTAACTTTTTTGTGCCTGTCAGCTTCTGTACTACAAGTTCTTCGTTATAAAAGAATAGTATAACTTTATCATGAGGCATTATATAGTAAACTTCATGGGTTTGGGAGAAAAGAGGATATACTGGAAGTTACGATTGATTTATGAAATGGGTAAGTCCGTTCAGGCAGCACTAAACTTCCCTCTGTGTCAATATATTATCTTTATGCAGTTGTCAAGAGTAGATAATTCTGAAAATTCTAATGAAAGAGCAAATGAGCACATCACCAGGTGATGTCCCCTCGCTGCCAAACATACAAACATAATTATCTGGTATATCATTCGAACCCAGAAGTAAACAAGTCCCTGCAGCATGGAAAATCTTACCTCTGTACAAAAAATTAAAGGATTTTCTCTGGAATCTAGGTCCTCCTTCCTCACTGCCATTAATTCAGGCTGTTATTATCTCTAGCCCACATTACTGTAGCAGTGTTCCAAGTGGTCAACCAGTCACCAAGCTTTCCCCACTCCACCCTGTTTTTGCCCTAAAACTTTTTCTAAAAAAGCAAGATTATGCCATACTCTTTATGAAAAGTTCTGTTGGATCAGCTTCCTTCTAGAGGAAAATCTAACTCCTTAGTTCAGAATGGACAGTAAGTTCAACCTTTCTTTAGTGGATGTGTTTGTTTTTTTCCCCTCCTTAACATCTGAATACCTTTCCTCTTTGGGATATACCTTACAGGGACCCACCATCCCCTAAAAACAGTAAAGGGGCCAGATTCTTCCTCTCCTCACTTTTGTGAGAGCTGGGGTATGGGATATGACCTGGGCAGGATTAGTCAGATGCTCCTGCCTGAGGCCTTGGATCTCAGGGAGTGATGCAAAGACACCAGTTGAGAAGCAATTCTCGGTGAAGGTGGCAGTGTGAACCCAGGGCCGGTGGGCACGCATAGCTGCATCCGAGTTGCACATTTCTGGGACGTGACTCTGGCCACGTTTTCCTGCTGCCAGGCCTTTCACCTGTTTTCCAAAACCTGGTTCTCCGCTTTCCTGCCAGTTGTGAGGTTACCAGTATCCTTTTCAAGGCATACTTTTTTGCCCTTAAGTTAATCAGAATAGCTTGGTATTGTTGGTGACTGGTAATCTCATTTTCCCAGCCTCATTTCCTATAAATCATGGCCTCCTTGCCGTCCCCTGCCACTCCCTGAGTACGCCATGCACTTTGTCCTTTGGGACCCTTATCCTGCTGTGAACATTAAATTCCTCCCCATACTCCGCAGTTTCTAGGATTTTCCAAGTGCATTGTTTATTCAGAGAGACATTCCCTGAGCTCCAGATTCTCTGTGAGGCAGTACAGTTAAAGTGAGAATAAACAAAACAAAGTCTTTGCCTTTTTACAGCTCAGCACTGTAAAATCCTAGCACTGGGCCTTTCTATGGGCACAGGCAACTATAAGCATGAAATGATCTTCAGCATGTGGTGCTTATTGCTATAACAAAGTTTCTGAGCAAAATTACCAAGTACTTTTATCTCTATTGCCATTCCACTCTGATGTCTGTCTCTCACTCTCCTGGACCGTAAGCTTCATGACTGTTCTTTGCCATTGGAAATCTCCCTCGGGCCATAGCTTGCCTGGCCCAGCTCTTGCCAACTTGTCATGCTTTAATATGTCACCTTTCTTCTCAATCGAACTTCCCATTCTCTTAGTGCAGTACTTCTCACTTAAGTGTTAGAAAGTACTAATTAAAAATTTTCATACGAAGGGTGAATGGATGATAAGCTCGACCTTCTCTGAAGCGGGGGAGGTGTCTTTATGTTTTAAAATGGATAAACAATGCATATAAATCTCTAATGTGGAATAGAAATGTTTGAACAGGCAAGCTTCTCCCCCTGACCCCTGCCCCATGCAGTCTGCCTGCTGTGAGACATGCTTGCTTTACACACCACCGAGCCAAACACTGCAATATTATATATAATCTTTTGCAATTGGATTAGAGGTCATTGAGAAACTTAAAACCCAGTCTCCTATTGTTTATATTCCTTCTTTAGGATATCAGTAATTAATGCTGAATCAATATAAATGATCAAAGATTCCACTCTTTTTCTTTAAAATTAGTGAACTTGCCTTGGTATCTCTTAAGAATTTAGCAGAATAATCCACAGTAAGTGCCTCATAAAGTGCAGGGGGCTTAAAATCAACTACATCCCACATCTTGTGAGCCCATTTCTGAAGATCGAATGCATCACCCAGGAACTGATCGTTAACAAAACACATCACATAGGAAGAATATTCCCAGATCTCATTCTTGAGTTCCTATAAAGAAAAAGGATAAAAAGCTGTACTGGCTGGGGGAGAGGGGGCAACCACACTTGCTAAACCCACAAGCCAGAGCTTGGGATTGACTCTTTAACCTAATCTTTAAAAAAATAATTTTTTTGCCATCTTTTAGAATTTCGTTCTCAAATAGAACTTAACATATTTAAAAATCTGACATCACTGAAAGCAAAAAAAAAAAAAATGGTCTAAAAGCAATATTAAAAATGGTAGAGTAAAAAAAAAAAATAGCAGCACCTAGGTGGCTCAGTTGGTTAAGGGTCCAGTTCTTAACTTCAGCTCAGGTCATGATCTCACAGTTTGTGAATTCAAGCCCTGCGCTGTGACAGTTCTAGGCAAACTGGGACAGCTGTGCTGTCAGCACAGAGCCTGATTGGAATTCTGTCTGCCCCTTACCCAAGCTCTTTCTCTCTCAAAATAAATAAATAAACTTTTAAAAACAATTTTTACAAATGGTACATAAAAGGTAGATCATTATCTGGTAATAAAAATCTGTGTGCATAGTATACTTGTTAACTTAAAAACAAAATGCAGTCTCTGGCTTCATTTGTGAAGTACATTTTACTGTGTATATACTTGGAAAGGGTTGGAGCTCTGAGTAATACATGATTTTCAGTGTCAAAGATGAAAAGAATGCTTTTTTGAGGGAGAGGGGTCAGGGTAAGGAAATGCCTCCTGGGGGCCCACAGGGATTTCTAGCGCACCCCAGGGGCACTGAGAGAGAGACCTCACGTTTGCCAACACTCTGAAGTCCTAAGCCCCTTAAAATGAAGTGCATTCGTGTGTTCATCCACACACTAATGGTCAACCTCCTAAACTCCAGTGTGTGGCCACTGAGTAATGTCCGCTCTGAAGAGATCCGGTTTATTATTACCCAGGGCCAGTCCTGGCAAAAGCATGAATAATTTGGGACAGCTGTTTTCAAATTTTAGCAGTCCAGCAGAATTACAGATTCCTAGCCCCACCCAGAGTTTCTGATTCTGCAGTGGGGCCCTAGAATTTGCATGTCTAACAGCATCGCAGGAGATGCTGACGTTGCTGGTCTGGAGGCCACACTTGGGGAAATGCTGTTTGGGGGAACAGTTTGCTCCAGCTTGCCAGTTTGCTGCGCTCCCAGCTCTTCTCCCAGATTTCAGATCCTTTGCCCGCACCCATACCAAAACCTGGTTTGAGGAATAAAAGAACCTTGTTCATGCTAAACTTTACATTACTCATAGAGCCTGTGGGTCAAGAGTACCTAAACTATTTAGATATATTAGTGTTACCACATTGTATAGAATGCAAAACTTTACTTTTTTATTTTTAACTTAAAAAAAAATTTTTTTTTTAATTTCTGAGAGAGAGAGAGAGGGAGACAGCGAGAGACAGCGTGAGCAGAGAAGGGTCAGAGAGAGAGGGAGACACAGAACCTGTAACAGTATCCAGGCTCTGAGCTAGCTGTCAGCACAGAGCCTGACGGGGGGCTCGAACCCACAAACCGTGAGATCATGACCTGAGCCCAAGTCGGACGCTTAACCGACTGAACTACCCAGGTGCCCCTAGAATGCAAAACTTTAAAACGGGATATTATTTAGCCTGTGCATGGCTAACTTGGATATTTAGTTAGCCTGGTGGGAGAAACACAGTAGAAGGAGCACTTTACTCAGAGGCTGGTGACGCAGATGCCTTGTCTCCATGTGTCTTCTGTACACGAGCAGGCCTCACCTGCCTCCAGACAGTGAGCTGGACCCAGTGGTTTCTGCGGCTTTCCAGCACTGAGCTGTAAGACGTTGCCTTTTATTTTGGAGAGGAGAGAAAGGCCTTTCCAAAGGCCCAGAAGCCATCAGTCAGGGGTGGCATTACCATCTGCTGAAGCGTTAAGGCCGGCTCAGACCTTACCTCAACTGTGCTAAGAAGTACATGTGCATACACAAAGCACAATGCTTACACTGAAGAAGGACAAAAACTGGCCTGAAACAAGAAAAGGTTAAGGTGACAAGTACCCAAGAGATGAGGGTGGGAGACGGAAGGAAGGGAGGAAGGAGAGGCAATAAAGAACAGGTAGAAAGAAGCATTGGTGACTATGGGGAAAGCCTCATTCAGGCCTCGTGAGAAAAGCAGGAGGAAGAGAACACAACACATCCCCAGGTCAGTAACCCAGGCTGACATGGCGGGAAACTATGGAATGAAATTCACACCAGTCGTTAAGAATACAGTGGGAATCTGTAAGAGGAATGGGTGCGGTCCACAGCGCATGAGATCCTGGCTTTCCTGTAGGCGGAGAGCAGGATACTGGTAGGCAGTGTAGGTAGTTTGGTGACAAAAATTAAGAACCTACTGTTTTATGTTCAGGTGACTAACTGTCCTGACCAGCTGTCCCAGTTTGCCTAGAACTGTCCCAGCTTAGCACTGAATTCCTGCATCACAGGAAACCCCTGGGAACCAGGCAAACCAGGCCCACTGGTCACCCTAGTTGTTGTAAGGATTGGAGTTAATATATACATAAGGCAAGAGAATAGTGTCTGGCATATGACCCGAAGTGTTTGCTACTATTCTATCTGAATTCCAGTGAAAATGTATTATGGCTATGAAAATGGTATGAGACTTAACAAGTGGCATTCTCGACTCAGCCCTGCAGCATTCATGGGAGCACACAGGGAAATGGTCCCGTAAAGCAACACTATATGATAACCACAGGATCCCAGGACATCCTTGTGCAACAAAGAACAGAACAATCAAAACTGCTCTGGTCAGGGGAAATGAGATTTCATCAGCCACTGGAGAGATGGGGCGGGGCAGGGAGACCAGGCTGGGGATGGCAAGCAGGAAGTGTACCCCATGCCAGCCTCACTGCAACACGAAGTATTACTGGGCCACATAGCACCTTGGAACCCTTCATGTCACATGTTCTAGGCAGCACTGCCAAATGATCAGGAAACTGCTGTCCCGGGACAAAGTCTGCTGGCCCTGGGACCTGGGGTTCTCCAGGGTGTTGTTAGTGGGGAGAAGGCAGGGAAGGAAGCTTTAATTAGCACAAGGCTGCCCTGTGGGGACTTGGTGCCTGTCATCAGGGCTCCCGTAGGCCACAGCACCACACGAGCGCTTGCTGGTGTGTGTGCTGTGCACCACCAAAACCTTCCACCGGAAGGCCGAGAGTGCCAAGGCGTCACGGGAGGCGTGAGGACGTGATGTGCAGGGAGAGAGGGCTCACCGTCAGCAGGGGTAAACAGCAGCACTGAGAGTTTAAAACTTACCTTCATCACGTCTTTCAAAAGACAATTCTGTAAATGTTTTACTTTCTCTTAAGATCAGCTTGGTAAAATGATTCAAATGACTTAGAGAAATCAAATCTAGTTGCTCTAAAATCAGTGCTTCAGTTTTTCCAAAACAACGCACAGATAAATAATTTAGACAAAACTTTGCTCATTTCCCATATCCCGAATATCCTTTACCCGTTTTTTCTCCTGCAGATATTGGTCCCATGCAAATTCTTGAAGAGGAACTATTATAGGATCTTCAAATTTGGATGGATAATTACTCTTCAGACTCTAGGTTTCAAAACAGAATAATTATAGGGTAAGTTCTCTTTTAAAGTAGAAATAATTTCCCCCCAATTTTTATGGGGGCTTCAAGAGGTTTTATACAGTGGATGCCCAGGCCACACAATCAGACTTAGATGCCCCCTGCTTGCTCCCAGAGGCCCCTGTGCTGATCTCCAGGAAGTCACTCCCCAGTTCACACTGGGGCTCTGGCTTATGTCTCTCGCTTGTAGACTATAAGGCCAAGACTATGTCCTAGTTTTCCTGAACTCCCACTGGCCTTGACACCTGGTACACAGCGGACCACACGTAGCAAATGAATGAACAAATGAACAAATAAATGAGTTTATGCCAGTAGTTTTGTGATTTGCCATGTTCTTTTAGAACCAGTTTTTTCCTAAGTTAAATTCTTCCTAAACCTCAGTGAATCTAAAGTTTTTCTTTTTAATGAAAAGAAAATGTTATTTTAACTGCAGTGTTTTATTAGTTTCAGGTGGGCTTCAACAGTTCCATACATAACCCGATGCTCATCACCAATTTCACCCACCTCCCCACCTCCTCTCTCGATAGATACTTGTAACTAAAATAAATAAATGTTATTATTTGAATTTATTGATACATAAAGAATGACCAAAGGAATAGTTTTGTGGTTATACCCCACAACAATAGAGAATACTAAATGTTAAGTATTTTAGGTATTGAGCACGTTTGGGTTTAACATTTATTATTTTGTCTATATGAATCAGAGAAAATTCCTACCGGTTAACGATTCTTGTCAAAAAAAAGCTTTGAGTCCTGACATGTTGCACTTTGCCTCCTGGTAAAGCAAGAGAAGGCAGGTAAGGCAATACCAATTAGGCCTCAGCTTGCTGAGTGGGTCCGAGTAGATGTGTCTACTAGGGAAAAGGGACAGCTGGCTGCTGCACTTGGCACCTTCTCCACTAAGGAAGGTGCTCAGAGGTCCTACTGTGGTCTAAAAGAGGACACCAGCCTGGCATGCTTCATCCGGGGTGCATATTCCAAGGGGGAGAGAGCCAGGGCGCGAGTGTATCCTGCCTCTGGGGCCAGGGGGAGCCAAACAGAACAACGGCAATTGGGTCATTTCCTTCTTAGACCACTGCCCAACCAACAGATGATGATGTGTCTTTTTTCCAGTATCCATGATCAGTTGGAAGCAATTGTGTTTCTAACTGGGGGACCACCTAGAATAACGAAGAAGCCCAGCAGTTTTCAAATTAAGCATCCTTAATCATACTTTCTTCATAATTTAGTGTCGAGAACAGACTACATCCAAAACAGAATCTATGTGATGCTGACTCTTCACAAATCTAAATCTCTGTCAGCATGTTAGGTATTCAGGATTGCTCACCAAATGATCATGTTGAGAAATTATTCAAGGATCCTTTATTAAGATAAACGAATGGAATTTACATTGATACATTTTCATATTCAAATAGCGGTACAGTAGGCAAAGCTTAAGAAAGTGAAAATTAATCTTATGAATATAACAAAGACATTGTTTTCCAGACTTAGTATCCTCTACAACAGGGTTTGGCAAACTGTGGCCACCAGGCCAAATTTGGCACGCTGCCTGTTTTTGTAAGGCTTGAGAGCTAAGAAGACTTTTTAGATTTTAAGCACCTGAAACAAAAAATCATTCCATGTCATGTGAAATCATATGCAAATCAAATTTCAGAATCCTTAATTAAGTTTTATCAAAAGCGCCACTCATTTACATATTGTCTGTGGCCGCTTTTGCACAAGGACACAGTCAAATAGTTGTGACAGAGAGCCTATGGCTGTGAAGGCCTAATAATTTAATATGTAGGCTTTACAGGAAAAAAACTGTCAACACCTTCTCTACAGTGTGGAGCACGCACAGAAAACACATACCTGCAGAAAAGGAGCTAAAGAAAAACAAGGAAAAAAGTCCCCCAAACTCCTTAAATACAACTTAAGCCATAAACTTTATAGATCCCCTCAGCCCAGCTAACAGTCCATAATTTGTTTATTTTGATGATCCAGGTATCATTTAAACAGACTTCTCACTTGTTCTCTTCCTCTTGATATAAACTTCACCAACTTCACAAATTAGTTACTGTGAAACCGAATAAAGGGAACCTCATTTAAAATAGAGTCGGGGGCACCTGAATGGCTTAGTCAGTTGAACATCCCACTCTTGATTTTAACTCAGGTCATGATCTCTTGGTGGTGAGATGGAGCCCCATGTCAGGCTCTGCGCCCAGCACTTGAGATTCTCTCTCTCTCCTTCTAACCCTTTCCCCCTTGCACCCTTTCTCTCTCAAAAAATAAATTTAAAAATTAAAAAAAAAATTTTTAATGGAGTCAGGAGGCCAGAAGGGGGTGCTCTCATGCCTTACCACCACTCAGTTGCAGACACCAGTAGGTCAGGAAGAGCATTCCCTTCAGGGAGAAGTCTATGTTACTACTCCAGCAGAAGGCAGGGAGAATGTCTCCTTTTTCTGCAACAACCTGGCCAAAAAGATAATACCATAACTCAACCGTCGAGAAACTATCACCACCCTGAACTCTCACCTTCTATCAAAGCAGCCCCTCCCAACTTCTTACTTTTCTCTATGCACCTCTTTTGATCTCCCATATTGCCCTTGGTTTGCCATAGCTTATATGTCCTAAATTGCAATTCCTGTTATTACCAAATAAACCCATTTTGCTGATAAAATAACCAGCTATTTTAAGGTCAACAGTTAGTGTTTCTTGATTTGATGCAATAGGCAAACAGCAGGCAAGAAGGCAGGAATTGCTTAAGATTTCTTCTATTTGAGAACACTTGTGTCAGGTATCCAGCTGGATACTTTGGGAGATACCAAAATAGGGCATGGTCCTGGAGTCTAGTGGGGTTTTGAAGGAGAGGATTTTGGCATAATCTTACAGTAGCATTTGTGGAGCAAACCCCAGAGATGTGATGAATTCTGCATTTCTCATGTCATACATTTCTATACTTCTGTATTTCCATAATACTTGTGCTGCACCATTACTGACCTGGCCAAATTCTTCCAATTGCTTAAAGTGTTTTTCCTTTTATATCGGTCCGTGTGTTTGCAAAGTAGTATCTAGATTCTCCAAAGCACTTGTGACAGAGTCATTTGTTAAGAAATTCCTTAAGCACCTAATTCGATTGGAACGCAGTAACTGCTATAGAAAATTTAAAGGAGAAAAAAGAAACCTTCCCAAACGAAGTTTCCAAAAATTTGGGAAGGTCGTTTGTAACAAAACAAAACAAAATCTGTAGTTAGGAGGTATCACTTATTTCTAAACATTTTTTCCATGAATTTTTAAAGTCTGTAATTCACGTAAAAATGTGGAAATAAAATGTGGGTGTGTCGAGGGGGAATTACCCTCCTCCACCCAGCAAGGTTCTGAGTTTTCCTTCGTTCGGATCCCCCTTTAAAGGTAGCCCTCCTGGTAGTGGAAAGTCCGCGCCACGCTACCCTGACCCCTGAGAGGTACACTCATACAGCTCCGCCGGCCGGGACACCTCCCTACGTCGCCGAACTTCGATCCGGGTCACCAGGAGGCGCGAGACCCGCAAGCCGGAAGAGACACCCGCACTTGTGGTTATTCTCATGGTTACCTCGGCAGCGCTCTTCGCGATGTGAAAGCTGGAGCTTTTGAAGACCCCCACCACCTTCACCTGCAGCGGCTGCTCGGGCGGTGACTTCGAGCAGTACCGGGCCGGGCTTGGCCGGCACTGCTGCGGGCTAGCCATGGCGGCGCTGGGGGACTGCTCCGAGCACAAACACTGCGCGTCGCCACGGCAACCACGCGGCCCCGCCCCCGTCGCCGGCAGAGAGGAAGGACGCGCGGGGGAGGGGGGCGACGGGCGTATCTTTTATCAACTTTGCGCCTGTTGCTGGCGAGCCCGGCGAGAGGCGAGAAAGGCGCGCGGGCGGCTGCGGCCCGGGACGGAGTTTCGGCACAAAGGAACGGAGTGCTCCGCGTCCCGCGTGCCTCGACCCGGCTGGCCGCCCGCCCGAACTCCCCTCCGGTATCCCCGCCTCGGGGACCTCGTGCGCGCGGCCCTCGCCTCCAGGCAGCGTCCAAATTCGCAGCAGATCGCCTTTCCAGGTCGGTAGGCAGCCAGTTGGGGGCCAGCGGGCCGCTTGCCCGGGCAACGCGCAGTCGGACCCCGGCTCAGGGCCTGAGCTGCGCATGCTGGGAGGCCGCGGCCTTGAGGGGAGCGCGGGGGCGGGGCCGACCACCTGTGCGTGCGGCCCCGGGAGGAGGCGCCACCCCCTCGGGCCCGTCCCCGCCGCGGCCGTCGCAAGCGAGGCAGTGCCGTCCCGCGTCCCCGGACCGTCCTCGCCATGAAGCCCAACTTCTCTCTGCGACTGAGGATCTTTAACCTCAACTGTTGGTGAGAGCGCCCGCGGGTCGGGTCGGGGGTCATAGCTCCATTCGCACCCACAGTCAGGGAGGAGGCCTTCCTCACATCCGGGCCCTGGCTCTCCCTTGTCCTAAAGTGTCCGGGTCCGGGGGGGCATCCGCATCTCCAGGGCCACGCCTGGTCCCAGCCCCGGTGGTGCACGGAGAGCGGAGCGCCTCCAGCCATCACCTCCCCCGACCCTTCTCGTCCTCAGGGGCATTCCCTACTTAAGCAAGCACCGGGGTGACCGCGTGAAACGCCTGGGAGACTTTCTAAACATGGAAAGCTTCGACCTAGCTCTCCTGGAAGAGGTGGGCAGTGCAGAACTGGTGTGGAACCCTGGCTGGGACGGGGGCGGCTGGGGGCTCGGGAGAGGACTTGTCCCCGGGGGGGGGGGGGGAGGAGACAGGCAAGCAGGCATCCTCACCCCTTCCCTCAGGTGTGGAGTGAGCAGGACTTCCAGTACCTGAGACAGAAGCTGTTGCCCACCTACCCAGCCGCACACTACTTCAGGAGGTGAGAAACCTTCTGTCTGGAAGTCTGTTCTCAGACTGGAAGCTCTTGGTCCTGACAGCCCCTCCCTATCCCATCTGCGCCCAGAATCCTCTCCTCTGTGTGTAGGTGCAGGACTAGGTGGAACCAGGAAGATCCTATCTCTTCAGCCCATCCCAGCCTGCCCTAGTCACGCATGTCACCCCACAAAGGCTTTTGCTCTGAGCGTTCCTCTGTGCTGATCTCAGCAACAGAGTGAGAAGAAAGATGCTGATACAAGCTGGGAGACCAGGGAGGGGAAGAGGGCTGGTATTTCTCTTCCTGCTTTTCTGGCTGTTAACCAGAACTTGGCTTACAGTGGCATCATTGGCAGTGGCCTCTGCGTCTTCTCCAAACATCCAATTCAGGAATTCACTCAGCACGTCTACACTCTCAATGGGTACCCCTACATGGTAAGCCTTATGTCAGATTTCTTCCACCACCCTTTCCCACCTGGTAAAGGAGGAACATGCGGAAAAGGAGGCAGCCTTTCTTGGGCTTCAGGGGATGGGCAGAAGGAGGGTAGCAGTGCCCTGAGTTCCTGCTCCCTCCTGCCTGCAGATCCATCATGGAGACTGGTTCTGTGGGAAGGCTGTGGGGCTGCTGGTGCTCCATCTAAGTGGATTGGTACTCAATGCCTATGTGACCCACGTGAGTGAAGTTGGCGAGGGCTGGGACAGGTGGCCTGGTCCTGGGAGGGAGACATGGGACTCCTCTAGTTGGGCTTCCTGGGGGTGAGGCGTGGGGACAGGATCTCCTAAGGTGAGAAGGCAAGGTTTGCCCATCTTTTAACCAAGTATCATGCCAGGTGACAGACACCAGCATGATTCAGACCTGTCTTTGGGACCCCCCGTCCCCCTTCCTGGTCTCATCTGGTATAATCTGACCTATCTTGCTCAGCTCCATGCCGAGTACAATCGACAGAAGGACATCTACCTAGCACATCGTGTGGCCCAAGCTTGGGAACTGGCCCAGTTCATCCAGTGTGTGAGCCTGGGCTTGACAGGGGAAGTGGGATGGGGTCAGGGGTGGAGGGGTGGCCAAGGTTCCACTTCTAGGTTGGGCACAGCTGGTCAGGGAAGACCTCCTGCCTCACCAACCCGGTTCCCCCAGCCACACATCCAAGAAGGCCGATGTGGTTCTGTTGTGTGGAGACCTCAACTTGCACCCGAAGGACCTGGGCTGCCGCCTGCTGAAGGAGTGGACAGGGCTGCGTGATGCCTACCTTGAGACCCGGGACTTCAAGGTGCGGACTGCCTGATTATTTCCATGCCTACACCCCCAGCTTCTCTCCTCCTCCTCCCCTACGTCCTAGTGCGAACCATTTATTCACCTAGGGCTCTGAAGAAGGCTGTACGATGGTACCTGAGAACTGCTACGTCAATCAGCAGGAGTTAGAGCCATTTCCCTTTGGCATCCGCATTGACTATGTGCTGTATAAGGTCGGGCCTCTCCCTTCAATGTGTTTTCACCCACTGTGTCTCTCTGTCTTTCACCAGCTTGTGCTAAGCTTTTGTCCACCTTGTCTAGTCTTAGATCGCTGATGGCTTAAGAATGGGAAGAGGCCCTCAGTATGTTTCTCTCTGGCCCTTACTTTTCCTAGGCAGTTTCCGGGTTCTACATCTCCTGTAAGGCTCTTAGAACCACTATAGGCCATGATCCTCACGGTGGCACCCCTCTCTCTGATCATGAGGCCCTGATGGCTACTCTGTGTGTGAGACACAGCCCCCCTCAGCACACCCCCAGCCCTACTCACGGTAAGACACCCACACCCTTTCCCTAGGTCCCTCCCCACCACAAGGCAGTCCCTCCACGCTGACCCTCTCTCTCCTGCCCCACTACCCTGCCTTGTTCTAGGATCGGCAGAAAGATCGCGGTTGATCAGTGTGTTAAAGGAGGCCTGGGCAGAGCTGGACCTGGGCATGGCTCAAGCTCGCTGGTGGGCTGCCTTTGCTGGCTACGTGATCGGTCTAGGGCTGCTGCTTGTGGCATTGCTGTGCACTCTGGCAGCCGGAGGAAGGGTCCGGGAAGTTGCCATACTGCTCTGGACTCCCAGTGTAGGACTCCTGTTGGGGGCGGGGGCGGTCTATCTCTTCCACATGCAGGAGGCCAAGGGCTTATCTAGGGTTTGGGCTGAGCTCCAACATGTGCTGGGCAGGGCAAGGGAGGCCCAGGACCTGGGCCCAGAGTCTCAGCCAGCCCTGCTCCTGGGGCAGCAGGAGGGGGACAGATCTGAGGAACAATAAAGCCTGACACTTTTGTGGCTCTGCCTTTTCCTTGTTGAAGCAGTGATTGGGGCCAAGGGTCAGTGTCACTGTCATGATATAGACTGTCAGGCTCCGACACCTCTGCCTGCCCTGCATACCCTGCATCTCACCTACAGGCAGCCAAGCCTTGCGTGTGGCAGGAACATTTTTATTGTAAACAGTGAGGCCCCCCTCCCAGGCAGCCCAGATGAACAGGGTGGCACAGTCCTCGGGTGAGGTGGTCGTCCTTGCAGGGACGAGGGCAGGCAGCCCCCCTCTGCTAGCCCTGGGCCCCCGGCTCCGAGGCCAGCTCACTGAGCCTGCGTTCCTCCTGGAAGCGGATGAGTGCGTCTCGCTGGTTCACCACATCCAGCAGCTTCCTCAGGACCTGGTCCTCAGCCTGCCGGTCTGCAGGGGTCTTCAGGGTTTCTGAAGAAGACGATGGAGCTTAGAGAACGGGGAACTGCACGGGGAGGCAGGAAAAGCACAAGCTTGTCCTGGCCTGCGTGACTTCCACAACTAGGTAGGGTAAGTTTCCTCATCTGTAAAATGAGGAAGATCACTGTAAAAAACCCCAGTGGTTTTCTAGCATTGTTTAGCAGGAGCACCATTTTTATTTTAGTTTAGACTGATTGATTGGTTTATATATATACACACATACATATATACATATGGATGTAATTTCCACACCCAACCTGGAGTTCGAACTCATGACCTCACGATCAAGAGTTCCACCTGAGGCGGCCAGGTGCCCCAGCAGCAGTGCCATCTTTAAAGGCAATCTTAGGTAAAAGCTCAGTTGTGCAGCCCTGATTGAACTGAAGGCAGAGTAGGGGCCTGGACCCCCATTCGCTGGCTTCCTCCTGACATGTCTCAGAGGCACTCAGACTAGAGGACCATGTAGCCTGATCAGTGCCTGAGGTCACACGGCTGCAAACACCAGCCCCGTGATGTCCGCCTCTCTGTGTCCCCCCTACCTTCCCGGTTCATGTAGCCTCGTAGCTCCTGGTCCAGCTGCCACTGTTTGTCCTCCAGTTTCAGCTCCTGCACCCTGTGGAGGGCAGGGATTGAAGAGGCACAGCTGTCCCAGGTGCCCAAGAAGCTGGCTGGGGTCTGGCTTGTGCCACTGTCCCCACCCCCTGCCCCTTACGTGATCATGAGCTCTGCCTCCTCCGCCACCAGGCTGTTTTTCTTCTGAACGAGCTGGAGCAGCTGTTCTACCCACAGTGCCTTTTGCTGTTCCGGGGATCCTGACGGGCCAAGGAAGAGTGGGGGACGGTAGTCAGGCGGTCCCTAACCGGGGTCACGGGTGTCAGGGGCGTGAGGAGTGGAGCCTGCTGGAGGCAGGGCCTGGTGGTGTGAGGCACTGCCGGGGCTGAATGCACAGCTAGGAGGCAGAGGGGTGTCCCAGCTTGTCCTTCCTGTCTTTACTCACTGCTCTGGCTTCTCAAGGCCAGCTCCAGCTTCATGCCCTCAGCCTCCAGCTCCCTTAGAGCGGTCTCAATTTCATTTAGTCGCCGCTGGACAGCCTGAGGGGTGCAAGACAGGAGGCCCGGGAGTCTTTGGATTGTTCAAGAAAGCACCGGAGAAAGTGGGACCCCATGTCAGACCTGACCCCATCAGCAAACCCCTAGACCCCTCACCTGGGCCTTGCAGAACCGCTTCATCTCCTCCTCCCTAGCACGGCGCAGCAGAGTCCGCCGCCACGTTGGGTACTTGTCCATGGTGCCTGAGTTCTTGGCCAAGATCTGCAGAGCCTATGGCGGGGTCAGGGCGGTCAGGGGTAGGACCTGGCCTCCCTGTCGGATAGGGGCTGGGGAAGCTTTGTTTGGACGGGACCAAAGCTGCTTGGGCTGGAGGTGGGTAGAGTGAGTTCTGGTAGGAAAGACAGAGGCTTCGCGACCGGAGCCACACAGCGGGAGAAGACACTCTGAGAGACTGGCTCAGAGCAGAGGGAGGCGTCCTACGGGTTTGTCCTGTGGCGGGCAGTAGGCTCTACCTCGTGGATGCGTGCTGGCTTCAGCAGCGCAGGCGGCCAGGTTCCTCCTGCTCACCTGCTCTGTGTGTGAGTCCAAAGCCACAGCTTCCTCTTCCTCTGTTTCCTCCTCACTGGAGGGCGGGCTCTGTTCCTCCTCTTCCTCCATGGCCACAGGAACTGAACGGAGTAGACACGGCGTGGGCCCACACCTCCCTTTCCACTCCCCAGCACTCCCCTTTCGGGAACCCCAGTACCCCCCAGGGCACCCCCACCTGGGTGTGCAGTTACCTTGAGGGCTCCGGACTGGCATGCCCCAACCGACAAAGCTGCCTTCCAGGGCCTGGCGGGCCAAGGCAAGGCAGCTGCGGGGAGGCTTGGGTGGGGGCTCTAGCTCTGGGTCAGGAGTGAGATTAAGGGAGGACAGCTGCTTGCGCTCTGGGCTAGACAGGCGGATCCGCTGACGAGGAGGCTGGCTGGGGCTTGGGGCTGGAGCAGTCCTCTCCTGGGGGGTGACAGCCCCTGAGGGCCCTGATGGCATGCTGTTTTCATCCGGTGTGGGGAGGTCCTGGAAAAGCCACCATGTAGTCTGGTCAGCGATCTGCCCATTGTGGGGCTGCGGCTGCCCCCTTAGACAAATGTGGGTTCTGGCATTCATTCACTTATGCCATTTACTGAAACGTGTCAGGGCAGTGTTCTAGACACTTGAGATAAATCAATAAGATAAAAACCCTGCCTTCACGGAGGTTTTTTTTCTGGAGAACATCCAGTCACCCCCAGCAAAGTAAGCGGGGCTTAGACCCCTTTACGGTTTCCCACACTCCAACATTTTCACAGCTTTTACCTGACTCTCAGGGCCTTTGTCACTGCCTTCCTCCTTGTGGCCTGCCTGGGGCAGGTGCTGGAGGCAGTAGAAATGTCCTGGGAAGGGTGGAGAAGGGGAGAAGACATGAGATGTAGGCAGCCCAGTGCACAGACACTCAGTTTATCAGGGAAGGTGGGAGTGACAGGACTCCAGATTTGCAGGTGAATTTCTGCTGGTGTCCTGCTTCCTTAGAACCCTACATTTTGGGGTTTGGAGGGGACAGAGAAGACCTTAAACCCAGGGGAACTCAAGTGCCACCTTGAGCCTGTTGCCACCTCATGCCCAGTACCCCACTTCCCCTGCGGTTTCAAGATCCTTGCCGCCAGGCAGGGCCAGGCCCCAAGTGTCTGTGGAGATCTCCCAGGCCCCCCTTACCATCTCCCGGGTGCTGCTCATAGCCACCTGGCCACAATGTGGCCTCACAGGTATGACAGCGGAAGCAGCTCCGATGAAAGAAACGGCCATCAGCACAGAGACGTTCCAGGATGTAGAGGTGTTCTCCACAAAGTGCACACAGGTCCCCAGCACCAGCCTGCACCGAACCCCAGACCACAGGCTCAGCTGGAGTCGAGGCCAGCTGCAAAGGTCTTCCCGATCCTTGAGACACCCCTCCTTGGACTCCCCAGGCCTCTGCCTGCAGGCAGGGCCCCTTCCTCACCTCTTGGTGTTGGGATGGGGGTGTCAAGGGTACACCAGCCTCTGGGACAGGTGGCTCCTCAGTACTTGGGGTTTTAGCATCTACCTAAGGAGGTAAGAGTTTGGGCAGGGAGGTAGAGGGGCTGGAGAGTGGCTGTGTGCAGAGAATAGAAAGGGCTGGAAGAAAAGTGAGACAGGAAGGGAATCGAGATGTGGGTGGAGGTGGGGGTGGGCTCCAGGGCCTGGGGTAGGGAGCAAGACATGGCGGCACAGGACAGAGAGTGCCCAGGGAATAGAGCATGGGGCTGTCCAGCCCCTAAATGCATTTACCTCCAGGCGCGGCTTCTTGCCACCAGTATCCTCCCCGTTTTCCTGCAACAAGTCCTACGCTTTAAGCATGGGAGCTCTGAGCCCCCAGCCCTCCCCCCACTCTGAACCTCCTCCCCAACATCCCAACGATTCCCACTAGCAGTGCACTGCCCCGCTGCAACTCTGCCCAGACTCCTCACCTGGGCACGGGTCCGCTGCAGGGTCCTATGCAGTTTGCCAAGGAACAGCACAGCACTGGAGGTCCCCTGAGAGCCTTGGCTGACAGAGCCTGTCAGGGTGGACGGGAAATCAATACTGGACCTCTGGAACAGACCGCTGCAGTGCAGCCTGGGGTGCCTCTCCCAGCTGTCCCTCAGAGGGTGCCTCCCCCACCCCCGTGCCACCCACCTACCCCCCAGGCCACCTGGGTTGTGGGGCATGCTCTTGAAGGCACTGTGGAAGTGGCTGAGATAAGCGATGAGGCCCAGCGGGTCGCTCCCTGTCACCACTGCCTTTGCGGACAGCACGGGCGTGATGCCCAGCTCATGTTCTGCCATCCTCAGCGCCCAAGCAGTTGCTTCCAGGGCTCCCACCCCCTGCAGCTCTGAGGGCTCCCTGTGGATGTTGGGGAGAAAAGCTGATGGGAGACCAGAACCTGACCCCGTCAAAGGGGGACAGGGTGGGGAGAGGGCAGCAGGCAGGGGCTGGTGGGGTATAAAGGGAGCACAGGGCATGAGGGGATTATTCTCTGCTGTGCACACCTCCCTCGTGCTCCCCACCTACCCAGTGGCAATTTTCTGGCCGTGAGGGGCCTCCACCACTCACAAGCCACCCCTACTGAATGCACTGGACTCTCATGAGACTTGGGCAGGGAGGTGACATGAGCAGGACTACCAGCAAGCGGTGGTCCTGGGACTCAACTATGTGACTCCTACACAGTGGTCTTCCCACCAGTCCACACTGCCTGAGGTAGAAGGAGGAAAAGACATGAAAGATGGATGGACTGGCTGGGACCCCCTGAGCCCAGTTCGCAACTCACAGCAGGCCCGGCCGCAGCCGGTGCACCAGGGCACACAGAGCCAGCCCGTCCGCCCAGGAGGTAGACAGGTCGGTGACATGGACACCCGGGTACCCAGCCGTCTGCTCCTGGCACCAGCGTAGCAATTCTTCCTGGGTGCCTGCCGACCCTGAGAGAGGAAGCTGTGCTGTACTCAAGGGCCCTGGCTCAAAGGTGGCCCGGGTGATGGGCACGGGGGTCAGTATGGGAGGTGGAGGCGGGACCCATGCCTACAGGGGCACCAACTTAATGCTCACTGCTTTCATCCCAATTCTCTCTTTTTGGAATAAAGTGGAGAAAGTAAATCAGGTAGAATCACCGCGAGGCACAGAGGGCAGAAGGCTACGAACTGAGGGACAAGGGACGTCTGGAGGCTCAAAGGGAGGGCAGGTCTGGGGTCTGCAAGGCAGCACGGCTGCTGTCAGCCACTTGGGCTGTCGGGGTGGGAGCGGTTGTTGAAGTAGTAATATCCTGCACCCAGGCTGGCAGGCAGCTGCTGTTGTCCCTCCACCCTGCAGGGGGCTCCCAGCCCGAGGCTGCAGCTGTGCTGATGGCTGGTGCTTGTACCGCTCCGGGTGGTAAATATTTTGGGACACGGCCCCTGGAGGAGGGCTTGCTCACCTGTGGCTGGCTTTCCTCCATCTATCTTGTCACTCTTCTTTCTCACAGGCTCCTTGGCCACCACGTCATACAGGTCTCGTACCTAAGGCAGCCCCTTTCAGGTCTCAGGGCAGGCTGACAGCCTGCCTCAGCCCAGGAGGGGGAGGGGCCCATTTGGGGTAGGGCTCACCCACAGGGGCAGTTGACAGGGCAGGCCTGGAGTCTGGTGGGTGCCAGGGGCTCTGACCTGATTGGGAGTCACGGCCCGGAGGTTCAGGTTGGGGTAGCGGGTGGCAGGGTCCAGCCCATACTGGGCCACGTTGCGGTGCATGTTGTCTGGGGAGGTCTGTGAGAGGAGCTGGTACAAGCTCTCCCTGGGGGTTAGTGAGGGCAAGGGCAAGGGCACAAGCAGAAGCAAGAATCAGTACCCATCTCTCCAGAGCTACCAGGCCTTTCTTTCTTCTCTTGCCTGTGCCCCCCCATCTATTCACCCAACACCCCCACCTTCTTCCTGATGCTAGTCCTGTTTCTACCCCTGCCCTCCCCACACCCCCAGCTCAGGCCTCACCGCTCTGCCAACACTTCTAGGGGCTCAGCACCCTCTGCCCACCGCTTCACCATCCAGGCGGCATCAAAGGCTGCCAAGAAGCCCCGAGCCACTCCAGTGCCCAGGGGCCAGAAGGGCTGCCGGGTTAGAAAGAAAGAAAACAGTTTAGTGAGAGTCCACTAGGAGTCCCAAGCCCAGGTGCCCCCAAAATCATAGCTGAGGGGGCCCCACATTACACCAAGCAGCCCCCACTCCTTCCCACAAAGAGCACACCTTTTTTACCCTCTCCTTCCCAGGAGGCAATGTTCTTCCCCCCACCGCGGAGCCCCTGCACCTCCTCACAAGGAGTCCCTGCTTCTGGAAGTCCCTCCTCCTCCTCCCACAATCAGGGACTCCTGACCCCTCACCTCCACCAGGCAGTCCCCCACCAGCCCCAGCAGCAGGCGGGCACCGTGCTTCTCCTGCACTCGAGCAGAACTCTCTGCCCGCATCATGCTTGTGAAGTCAAAGGCAGAGATATCAGGCCTCCCGTGGGCATCTTTGGCAAACTCCAGCTTCCCGAGCTTGCCATTGGTGGCGAAGTCAGCAGCTGCCCTGGCAAAGCGCTGCAGAGCCTCGGGGACCACATTGGCATTGCCCAGCAGGCGGTCGGTGTCCTGCCAGTCCTAGAGACAGATCAGAACCAGCAGGGTCAGCTGGGCGGCCCATCCCCTTGGGCAGAGAAGGTGCACACGCTGAGGCCCTAAGGCGGTGCTTCCTCAGACTACATAGCAGGTGAAGGCTGAGCTGGACTAGAAAGTGAACATTCTGCTTCCCATTCTCCAGGCCCTTCCTCAGCACTCACCAAGCCCCACCCTGCCCTCAAGGCCTCGTGCCATTACTGTTACCGTGTATTTGCTCTGGACTGAGTCCTGAACCTCTCAGCCTCAGTTTCCCCATCATTTAGAGATGACATACCTAACCTCTCAAGGTACTTATGAGAATTTAGGTGAGAAAATCCATATAAAGTTCTCAACACAGTACCTAGCACATAGTAGGTTTTCAGCTGGTTCATTCAGCAAATATTTACTGCGAACTGACTACACACCAGGCACCCTTCAAGGCCCTGGGAATCATCAGCAAGCAAAAAGAACAAAGAGAAAAAACCCCCACCCTGATGGAGCTCCATGGCTGGTATAGGGGTTGGGAAGAGGATTCAGGCTGCCATGCAAATCCCAGGGGAGAAGAGCTTGTTGAGGTGGAGAAAATGTCAGGGCAAAGGCAAAAGAGCACAGGCTCCCTCTACACCAGGGCGGGGGACACTGGATCCAGGGCTGGCCTCTACCTCCCAGGGCCCACTGCCCAGCCCCTCCCTGCCTGGGCCCGGGCCCCACCTGACGCAGCACCCCGAGCCGCAGCAGGCACTGCTTCTTGGCTGTCATCACAAAATAGTGGGTGTCATCCTTGTAGTACACAATGTTCTCCAGATCAATGCCTGGTGGGGACAACATAGGGGGAGGAGTGTCTCCTTCTTACTCTGTGTCACCTCTCCCAGCACCCCAGCCATGCTTGTCCTCTGAGAGCTGGGATCACAGCTTAGATTGCAGTGGGTGTCCCCTGCACATGGGCCCATGAGTTCTGGTGGCACGATGGATGGACCATCTGTCCTGGGCCCGAGAGGCCTGAAGACTCGGGAGTAAAGAGAGAAACCTGGATGGGTGGCACCTAGGAGACCTGCACCATGCTTGCAGACAAAAGCCGGGCTTCTCAAACTGGGGCGTGTACACCCCAGGGAGGCAGGGCATTGCAAAGCCAAAGTAAACCTAGAGCATCTTCTTGAAGCACTACTTTCATTTTTAATTTACATCATTTTTATATTAAATCATACATAAAGAGGGGCGCCTGGGTGGTTCAGTAGGTTAAGCATCTGACTTTTGATTTTGGCTTAGGTCCGGATCTCACAGTTGATGAGTTAGAGCCCTGCAGTGGGCTCCGCGCTGACGGCATGGAGCCTGCTTGAGATTCTCTCTCCCTCTCTCTACCCCTCCCCTGCTCATGCTCTCTCTCTCTCAAAAGAAATAGATTAAACTTAAAACAGTAAAAAAAAAAAAAAAATCACATATAATGAAGCACAAAGCAAAACCCCATGCATTTTTGAGAGATTTCCGAGACTCATCATGCTGGTTGGCCAAGTGGGGCTGTGCCTACCGAATCACCTGGGGCACAGGTTCTTTGCTGCCGAGACCACAAAGTCGGAGAGTGTGGGATTACCTGGACTGAGAACAGCTAGGGAGAGGAGGGAGCCAGCCCACAGTCAGCTAGAGGGAGGGGAGATCCTACGAGAGGAGGTCCCAACCTGTGGCTTTGAGCAGGTTCTGGAAGAAGCTCTGGTTGTAGATCCTGGCCACACCGCTGATCTCGGGCACCTGTGTCTCTTCCACTGTGCGCCTGTTCACAAAGTTGACCGTGATGCCAATGGCCAGTTTGCCACGCATTTCCCGCACTGTGAAGCCTAGAAGTGGACACAGTGGGAGAAGGCGGGTATTGGCAAGAGAATGAGGGGTATGAGAGCCTAGAAAGGCCCAGGGGGAGCCCAAGATGCTGACTTCTTTGAGGGAAAGGACTACTCACCTTCAGGGACGAATTTACCTCCAGCAGCAGAGATGAGGACATCAAATTCATAGTTGGCCAGTTGGGGTGAGGGGCTGGGCTGGAGCTGGGCACGCCAGCCACAACCTGGCAGGAGGTGTGAGAGGAGAGAGGTGTGGAATTCTGAAGGGGCCCCTAGAGTCCCAGGACAAGCCAGTGAAACAAATGTGTAAAGTGCTTTGCAGTTTGTGGTTTGGCAAGCAGTGACATACTGTCTATCAAATTACACCATCACAACAGTTGTGGACAAGTAGTTGAGGAAGGACATATTGTACAGATGCTCAAAATGAGGTTCAGTGTGGTTTGCACACTATAGGCCACACTATAGCAAGGGTGACTCGGTTGACTCTTAACCCCATCCTTTTTCTTCCACAGGCCAAAATACCCTTTGCAGATGGGAGTCTTGGGAGAAGAGAAGTACTTACCCTTTTTGGGAGGGGGCTGGAGGCCAATGAAAGTGACACCCCAATGAATTTCTACCCCCAGGAGTAATGCCACTTTCAACAAAAGCAGCTGAAGCTGTCGGATGCCTGGAAGGGAGAGGAGATTTAAGACCAGGGACTCCAAGGCAGCAAACCCCTCCCCCCACCCATGCTCCAGCACTAGTGTTCTGATCAGAGCTAGAGGAGGTCTTAGAGATCACTCAGTTCAATTGCCCATTTTACAGATGAGGAACCTGAGTCCTTCAGGTCACCTGGCTGAAGTGAATCTGTTGCACTCGGCCTCTTGGCCATCCCAGCAGCCCCCCACTGTCTCTAGACCCAGGCTCACCCACCCCTCTAGGCCACCACATGGTGCTCACTGATGTGGTCCAGGGTGCCTGTACAGAAGCGCCCATAGAACTTCTTGGCACCGAGCGCTCTAAGGTCATGGATGGTGAAGGGCCAGAGGTGCAGCACGTTGTGGCGAGAGAACTTGGTGCGCTTCTCCACGAGCACCACACGGGCCCCCAGCAGGGCCAGCTCCACGGCAGCCCGCAACCCACAAGGTCCAGCGCCCACCACCAGGCACTGTGAACACACGGGGCAGTGTGGGCATGGCATCCTGTCTCCCTCTTCTGAACCCCCCCCACCCCCCCCCGCCCCCCCCCCCCCCCCCCCCCGCCCCCGCCAGCAACACGTATCCACCTTGGTGCTGGCGCAGGCCCGGCCCTGCTGGTATTCAGGCTGGTCTGCTCGCTTGTCCAGCTTGGCCCACAGTGACTTGGCACTCCAGTAGTTGAGCTGGGCCTTGATCTTGTGATACTGGGGTAGCCCCCCACCAGGCTCTATCCCTAGGGCCCCGCAGAGCCCCTGGAAGCTGCTCAGCACATCCTGGCACAGCTGGGCCTGTAGGAAGCTCTCGAAGTGGGCGTGTGCTGGATTGGTGGAGGTGGGGGAAGCCATGGAGGCCCCTGAGGCTCCCAGGACAGGAGCCGCTGAGCATAGGCGGGTGGCTGTTGGAGACAAGGAGGGAAGAGAAAGGAAAGAGGCTGGAGGAAGGAAGGAAGGAAAGGATGAGGAGGAGAAGAAAGCATGCTGGTGTCCCCCAGGGGGCGTCTGGGTCCACCCCTAATTGGCTCTGCTCCTCTCTCCCGGCCCACTCCCCATCTGCTCCAGAGACCACTCCCATCCTTCCACTCCAAGTGAAATTTGCCAAATTTGGGAATGGAAAAATCAGCAGCGTTAGGCACAGCGGGCAGGCAGGGAGGCAGGGAATCTCCAGCTCAGCTCCCCTTTCCCCGCAGCCAAGCTCCTCTCCATCTCTGGGGCCTGGAGCAGGAATTCTCATCCTGCCTTGATGAGGCCCTGGCAGCTGGGCGTGGGAGAAATTCTCAGACGTGGAGAGGGCAGGCAGCCCACAGGGAGAGTTCTCCTTGCCGTGCACACAGGGGCAGACCTGAGTCCGCCATCCAGCTGAAGGGCACACCTACTGGCTCATCTCACCCCTGGCCTCCCTGAGTGCCCCTCGATGACCTTAGTGCCACGCTGGGTGTGGGGGTGTGTCTTATGACAGGAACAAAGTTTTCCTCCTTAGCACTCGTGATTGCCTCCCGAAGAGGGGGAGGCAGTGTCTTAATTGCGTAGGTTCCCCCCACCCACACACACACCAAACTACCTCAACAAAGCGCCAGAGGATGTTGCGTCTGACAGGGGTTGAGGGAAGACTAGGTCTGTTTCTGACTCACTGTGGTCAAAATACTTCCCCTGTGACTGGCTGCTGCTCAAGGGGGCCCCTTGGGTGGCTGGGGGGCGACAGCCGGGTTCCCTCCTCCCAGCTTCCTCCCACCAGCATCGAGGCCCCGCCCCACCACCCCACCACCCACCGCACCCTGCGTCCCGGGCGCGCTCTCCCAGGAATCTCCCCAGACAAGGCCTCTCTTTGTCCCCTCTCCCTCGCTCGGGCCCCCACGCAACTTGAAGGACGTCGAGGGGGCCTTCTCACGCTGGGACTGTACGGAGGACGGAGTTGCCCACGGGGAAATTAGGTGGCTTCAGTAGGGACGTGTCCTCAGAGCTGATGCCCTCCCCCGCCCCTCTCGGCCACCCTACCGCTCCCAGCTTGAGCCCAGCGGACCAGGCCGAGGCAGGAGAAGGAGACTAAAGTTACCCGCTACGTGTCACCTGGACGCGGGCGGCCGGAACATAGGGAAAGGCAAAGGTCTCTCTTGCGGGGGTAGGGAAATGAAAGGAGAAAGATCTCAGCGAATGCGTAGAGAGGGGCCACTCAGCCTGCAGACGCCAGGACAAAGGATGTGCGAGGGGCGGAGCAGGGTGGAGGGATGGAGAGGGATGGGTGGGAGCTGGTCCGCTGGCACCAGGGTAGGGTGCCGGGGGTCATCCACGCTCTGGACGGTAAAGTCTGGAGAGGGGCAGCGCAGGGCGGGGGGAGGGGGGGGCCTCCCGGACCCGCCGGGCGGAGTTCCCGAGCGTCCGGGACCGCATTTCCCCGGAAGCGAGCCCCCCCTCCCCCCCGCCCCCCGGCGGGCAGGGGGCACACAGCTGGCGCAGCTGGACAACTTACCGGGCCTCTCGCGAGCCGGAAGGGGCCGCTTCCTGCCCGGCGGGCGTCCCGGACTGGGCGGGTGGGACGGTGGGGGCGGGGGCGGAGGAAGAGGAGGAGTAGGAGACTCGCTGGGAAAGCCGCAGACGCGGGGCGACGCGCCGGCGGCCCAGGGCTGGGGGGTTCGGCGGGGTTTGGGCTTTGGCGCCGGGCGCGCGGCCCGTGAGACTTTATTAGCGCCTCATTAGCATCTCATTACCCCGGGATCCCGGGCCCTGGCGGCCCAGGGCACGCCCACGCCTGCAGGGTGGTGCCCGAGGGCGTGGCGCTGTGGATGCCCTTTTCCGCTTGGGGGTCGGAGACTCGGGCGGGGCTTGCGGGGACTGAGAAGTTCAGGGTCTGCGGCACCCCGCGCCCGAGAGCGCACCGGGGTCTCCACCCCGGTGCCCGCGTCTGCAGAGCTAACCGTTCCGGGCAGGCGAGGCCACCCACCCTTGCGTGGTACCAACTCTGCGAGCCGCTTCTGAGCGCCGGGCGGATAGGGCGCTCGTCCTGGGCGAGAAGTTTGCAGAAGCGGACCGGTCCGTAGGTGGCGCCGGAACGTCTGTGCTCTCTACACCTCTCCTACTAGGAGATCCACGGCCCGGGCGCCACTGTGGGTCCAGGCCGGGGATCCGCCACGCCCGGCGACAACTTCGCCCCTAGTCCCGGGCTGAGGGCCTTGGGCACGGATTAAAGTCCTGGGAACCTGGCAGTCTGCAGCTTCAGCAGCGGCTCGAGAAGTGAGAGGGCCAGAGGGTCTTGGTGGGAAAGCGGGTGTGGTTAGACCACTACTAAGGGGAAACGGGTTTGTGGGCGAGAGGCTAAATCCCCAGTGTTAAAGCAGACTTCGGAGTGAGAACCCACAGAACCGTCAATGCTGAAAAGGGCTTGTGAGTCCTTTGGGATCAACTTCCTCATATTCCTGATAAGGAAACAGGGCTGAATGTGAAGGCACCCAAGGTCGTTTAGCTAATTAATAAAACATCAATTCTCATTTATTGAGCAGCTACTATGAGTGTAACCATAATGTCAGTGATCAAAACAGTCCCATTTTAGTGGAAAAGAAACTGAGGGTCACAGAGATTCTCTGTCCTGCAACATGTTACACAGCAAGTGACAGAGCTAGTATGGGGCCCAGGTGTGTCTGGGCTCCACAGCCGGTGTAGATGCCACATGACAGATGACAGGCTGGCATTGTAAGAAGCTGTTTCCTGTTTAGAGGTAGTGACACACTTACATGGGAAGTACTCACAAAACCGAAATTAATGGGAGGGTCCCTCTCCTTGAGATCCGGGGACCAGAAATAGCTGCCTTCCTCTTTCTTCTCACTCTGCTCTCCTCTGGAAGCTCTCAAAGACCCAGTAAGGCCTGAGGGCTCCCTGCTCTCAGCCTGAGCTGAGATGCAGGCAAGGGAAGGGAGGCAAGGGGAAATGCCTGCTCTCCGCCAAAAGAGGCAGGGAATTCAGCCAGGTCACACTCAGGAAACTAGGGCAGCCTCCCAGCCAGGCCCTTACTAGCTCTTGAGTATGACTCGTTATTTGGCGTGAAATAAATGTGCCAAATTAGACACACCCATATTTAAATACACAGTGTAAAAAGTATTCTGAAGTCCACTATAAATGGGTTTACCAGGCTTTTAGAATCGTCCCACGTCCCTTTTATTAGCAGATGGTAAAAGACTGGCCTCTCCGACTTAGTGTATTTGCAAAGGCCCCACAGGATCTGGCCCTTAATTCAATGGCTTTGCTGTTGCAGCCAAAAAGGATTATATGGCCCTCTGAAGGATAAATGGTAAAATTTGTCTTTAAAAAAGATCACAGAACAATATTGACTTCAGTGCTGAAAATCTGCTGACTTGGAGTTTCACTTTCTGCTAATTAAAGGTACACACTGGAGCATAAAGCAATGGGTAATATACTTACTGACCTGTAATCCAGAAGCTCCGGTCAGATTCCAGCTTTGCTTCACCAGCTTAGTGTGACCTTGAAAAAGTCACCAACCACCATGCTTCAGCCTTATCATTTCTAAATGAAGGCCGTTTAAGTACTCAACCTCCTCAGCTCATTTCAATTCTAAAATGTTGGTGACCCTAAGAAGTGTACAGAGACTAGAAGGCCCAGACGCCAAGCCATGAAGACAGGATCTCTTTCCTCTAATCCATATCGGGTTCTGTGTCCCAGCAATGCCATCCCTCACACTGCAGGTGACGTGTCTCAGCCACCCTGTAATAAGACCTTGCACCTATAGGTCTGTGAGGTCAAACAACACACCCACAGTCCTGGGCCGGGAGCCCAGGCTGAAGTGTGACAGACAGGCAGACACATTTCCTGATGTAAACATAATTATGAGCTGAGTGTGAAGTGTAGAGTGCTGTGCACAGATATGAAAGGGTAGCTTGATTGAAATTAGAGAGTCAGGGAAGGGCTCCCTGAGGAAGTGACACACTGAATTCAGACAGCTGACCAGACATTAGAGTAGGTGCAGAAAACTTTCAAGCCTGAGAAACCACCTGCCTCCAGCCCTAAGGCAGGAAATGGCCGGATGTGTTCGGGGAACAGCAAGGGAACCAGTGGCTGGAAGTGAGAATGGGGAAGGGGCCCAAGAGGAAGCTGCATTTCAGATTTTATTGAGTGCAGTGGGAAACTGAAGGATTGTAGGCAGAGACATGATCATATTTGCCTTAGTAACACAACATCCATTCACTTAGAGAGACACTCTGCTAAAGGCACAACAGAGAGCCCACATAGATCACCGCCACTTCCAGTGGAGAGAGCGGTGGAGGGGGAGGGGCAGAAAGGGTCAGTGAGGCCTTGGCAGGAACCCAGGCAAGAAGAGGGGATAGGACAACGGGGAGATGGGAGCAGTGGATGGATTCAAACTATAGCTTGAGGTGAAGGGGACATATTGTGGGGATGGATCTGACACGGCAGGTGAGGAGGCCCTATCAAGATTGGCTTCCAGCTTTCTCTCAGCTGAGAAGAGTGACTGAACCAGAAATGATTGGGCCCCTCATTCTTTTCTACTCTTCCCTGCAAATTTATTCCTCTACATGCAGCTTCCTCTTCCGGTACTGTCTCCAGAGGTGAAAACATGCTGATTTCACAGGCCAAGACAACATGGAGACAAAGGTTAAAAGCACAACTGGGCCCAGGATTAAATACTTTCCTGTGTTTTTGTTAATGAGCACTTTTATACTTCAAACACTAAGATTGTAGATAAAACTTGTCCAGAAGCCATTTAATCATGAGAGGGAGATTTTAAGAATGTGGAGTTTTGTTTTTAACTCCCAGTTTAGCCTAAAGGAAGCTTCAGTTTAACCCTGCATCTACCAAGGATAAAAATAACCTGAACTAAAACCAAAAGCCAAACTATTCTTTTGGAATAACTTCAAATCTGTATTTTAAATGGTCCAATGGATATGAAGATATTAATCTGTGGATACTAAAATTCGAAATAGATAATAAATCCATACTCTAAGACCAACAAAGTTAGTTTCCTGACTTGACCTCTGCTCAAATTTTTCCCTCTTTCTACATGTCATATTGGATATAGTAGTACTTCTCAGATGTTAAGAAAAAGACTATGATCTCTTGCTAATGTTACCTAAAATGTGTTCAAGTTCCTACATTTTGTGTTGAAAATATGACTGAATGAACTTTAGTTTAAAAACTCTCTCAGTGTGGTACACTTAAGGTGAGGATGATTTTATACATACAGTGCGTGTATATATGTACATACTTTGTATATACTTTATATATATATATATATATATGTAAATATGTATTATAGCCAACAAAAGCGTGTTGCTTAATTACGTGGGAAAAAATTGAAAGCTACATAAACTATCACAGTGACATTCCTGTTTCTTTTAGAGGTCATTCCTTGACACCTGCCGTTTACAAAAGGCAAGGGGGATTTTTTAGAGGTCACTCCTCCAAGCCTGCTGTTTACAAAAGTAAAACCAAGAGCTTTCTTTCAGTTCTTAAGAATTTAGGCTTATTTTAGGAGGCCCTGGGTGGTTCAGTCAGTTATACGTCTGACTCTTGACTTTGGCTCAGGTCACCATCTCACAAGATTGAGCCCTACGTTGGCCTCTGTGCTGACAGTGCAGAGCCTGCTTGAGATTCTTTATCTCCCATTCTCTGTTCTTCCCCCACTTGTGTGCGTGCTCTCAAAATAAGATTTAAAAACAGTTAGTCTTATTTTAGTCTGAAAAGTGAGGATGATAATTCACCTCAATACTTACAAATAAGGGTAGCAAAAACAAGGGTAGTCAAACAAGTCTGCCCTAAACATAAACTATCCTTAGGAGTTTGAAAAAAGGGCTCACAAAGGCTCATGTTAGTTAAGACATTTTCACATCAGCAGTAATTTTCATTGAATTAGTAAATTTCTATTAAGTTTTTAAATCAATAGTGGTAAAATACTAGTATGAATATTAATGCGGTAGTCATCGTTTCTACAGGAGAAAGACTATATA
Organism: Hyaena hyaena; assembly: GCF_003009895.1. NCBI lineage: Eukaryota > Metazoa > Chordata > Mammalia > Carnivora > Hyaenidae > Hyaena > Hyaena hyaena. Next base: position 3,254,159 of record NW_024080756.1, read on the forward strand.
CTTTTATATATATTATATTTTACAATTATTGTTTTATGTAAAAAGTTTGATCATGTGCTACAATGTCAGACACAGATCAATTTTTTAAAAGTAAGTTCTACGTCCAATCTGGGGCTTGAACTCAAACCCCAAGATCAGGAGTCGTATGCTCTACCGACTGAGCCTGCCAGGGGCACCAGATCCTCAATTTTAGCCAAAAATCTTCTATTACATCAAGCAGACCGTATGTAAAGACAAACCCAGCTTGAAGCTTCAAAAGACTGGTGGTAGTAAGCCCATCTGGTGGCAGCAGCATAGTGGGACCAGCTGGCCCTGTGCAGCAGTTCTGGCTTTGACAGTTACTATGTGACCTTGGGCAATGGACTTCATCTGTTTGGGTCTCTATGTTCTTGTCTGTAAAATAGGCATAATATTACTTACCTCATACGAATGTCCTGAAGATTAAGTAAATTAAGACTTTTGCTCCAGACACTGCTCATTCCAGGTGCCAGTTATTTGGGGCTGAATTGCATCCCCCACCAAATTCATGTTGATGTCCTAACTCCCAGAACCTCAGAATGTGACTGTGTTTGGAAATAGGGCCTTTAATGAAGTAACTAAGTGAAAATGTGGTCACTAGGATTAGGGTGGGCCCTAATCCAATACTGACTGATGTCCTTGTAAGATTAGGACAAAACACACAGAGGGAAGATCATGCAAAGACAGGGAGCAAAAGATAGTCAGGAGGCCTCAGAAGAAACCAACCCTGCAGGCACCTTGATCTTGGACTTTCAGCCTCCAGAACTGAGAAAATAAGATCTCTGCTGCTTAAAGCACCCAGACTATGGTATTTGTAATGGCAGCCCCAGCAAGCAAATATGCCAGTCCTGGTCAGCGGGGACTGGAGTCCCCTAATGACAGGGCAGGGCAGAGATCCTACTTTGTGCACCGCGACACAAAAGATAGTTGAGGAGCACTAAGATACAGACCTAACACACTTGGCTTCACTCCTGCCTATAGGATAAAGACTCAATATGTAGCAGATATTATTATCCAATTTATGAAAACCTACATGTAAGCATCTGTGAGGGGAACACCATTATATTCTTCAGCATTATGGAACCGCTGCTCACCACATTTAGAACACAGGAACCGACTGCAGGAAACAGAACAGAGGTAGAAAGAGGTTTGGGGCACCTGGGTGGCTTAGTCAGTTAAGCGTCCGACTTTGGCTCAGGTCATGATCTCACGGTCTGTGGGTTCGACTCCTGCACCGGACTCTGTGCTGACAGCTCAGAGCCTGGAGCCTGTCTCAAATTCTGCATCTTCCTCCCTCTCTGCTCCTCCTCCACTCACACTCTGTCTCTGTCTCTCAAAAGTAAATAAACATTAAAAAAAAAAAAAAAGAGGTTCAAGAAGCAGACACAAGCACAGGAATAAATACCTTATTTTGATGGCAATGGCTCAAGTCTTCCCAAAGCTAGCCCTCTACTCAGAGAAAACCAGAGATTCACTTTTGAAAGCGATAAGGTACATTTCAATGGCCCAAAGCATGATATTCTATTTCCTAAGTACACTTTGCATTTCTGCACTTGTTAAAACAATTTAAAAAACTGTACAAGTTTAGTAGAAAATAAGTTGTGAAACACCGAGCCAAATATTTCTCAAACACACAACAGAGACATTTTTACGTACGTGACATTTCCTTTGGGTACAGAGTCACTGAACTTTAGAATTTGGGGTTTCACAGGGCAGAATGTGTATTTGGGACACCGAAGAGAAGCGAGATGTATCAAGCTATCATTCTCTCCTTTTCCCGCTGACAGCCAGGTGAATAAACCAGAACTCTTCCAGAAGATATTTTTATGGCTGAAACTGGCTCACAAGTTGGAAGCAGGTAGGCCTGTGCCAGGCAGGACAGCAGCCACCAGTCACATGTGGCTACTGAGAACTTGTAACGTGGCCAGTGTGTCTAAGGAACTTCTGGCGGTGGGTTTTTTTGTTTGTTTTCTGAGTAATTGCTATGCCCAGTGTGGGGCTTGAACTCATGACCCTGAGATCAAGAGTCGCATGCTCTTCTGACTGAGCCAGCCAGGTGCCCCAGGTTTTAAAATAAATTCAAACTGATAATCACTCCAGTTACTGAAAAAATATTATGTGTGCAACTACCTGTATGTTAGTCTAGGTTTTCAACTGTAAATCATATGAATTCTAAACACAGGTCAAGTATGTCCAAGAATATTAGCATTCAAATGGAGTGTATACTAGACTTTGAAGGCTTAACATGCAAAAAAGAATCGGAAATATCTTATTAATATATTTTTATATTGATGGCAGGTTGAAATGATATTTGGCAAATGTTGGATTAAATAAATTTTATTCAAATCAATTTCACCTTTGTTTTTAATGTGGCTACGAGAAAATTTAAAATTATATGTGGCCCACACTGTATTTCTCCTAGTGCAGAGGTAGACTGTCATAAAGCTAGTTAAACTGACTTGTGTGACTTTATTTCCTGAAGAATTCTCCAGCTCTCCAGAGTGAGTAGTTAAAAGTCCATTTATATTAATACTGTGTAGGGCCTGGAGAAAATGTGGGCCAGTAAGCTTTGAAGCGCTGGCAAAAACTTTGCATTTTAAGAATAACGTTAAAGTAGTTTAAATGACTAAGAGCCTGAAATAATATTTGGGTCATAACTGTATTTGTAAAAATTGTATCTTGGCTCTAGTCAGGCCTGACTTAAACACTGCTTTGGCTGATACTTGTAAGATATACATCATTTTAGAAATTTTGTGACTTACATATAATAAAATATAGTTTGGCAAATATGTAAAAAAAAAAAAAAAAAAGCTTTCATCTTCTCTCAAAACTAAAGAATTCCATTACTTTAACTTCTAAAAAACTTTCTTGATTCAGGTGGAAATCAAACAAAGATGTCTACAGTGAGAAATAAGTAACAGATAGAAAGATCCTGTTAAGGGATGTCCACTCTCACCACTGTTGTTTAACATAGTGCTGGAAGTCCTAGCATCAGCCATCAGACAACAAAAGGAAATCAAAGGCATCAGAATTGGCAAAGAGGAAGTCAAACTTTCACTCTTCGCAGATGACATGATACTCTACATAGAAAACCCGACAGACTCCACCAGAAGCCTACTAGAACTGATCCAAGAATTCAGCCAAGTTGCAGGGTACAAAATCAACGTACAGAAATCGGTTGCATTTTTATACACCAATAATGAAGCAACAGAAAGAGAAATCAAGAAACTGATCCCATTCACAATTGCACAAAAAACCATAAAATACCTCGGAATAAACCTAACCAAGGATACAAGAGATCTGTATGATGAAAACTATAGAAAACTTATGAAGGAAATTGAAGAAGACACAAAGAAATGGAAAAACATTCCATGCTCATGGATAGGAAGAATAAATATAGTTAAGATGTCATTACTACCTAAAGCACTCTACACATTCAATGCAATTCCAATCAAAATTGCACCAGCATACTTCTCAAAACTAGAACAAACTATCCAAAAATTTGTATGGAACCACAAAAGACCCCGAATAGCCAAAGTAATACTGAAAAATAAAACCAAAACGGGAGGTATCACCATCCCAGACTTCAGCCTCTACTACAAAGCTGTCATCCTCAAGACAGTATGGTATTGGCACAAAAACAGACACATAGACCAATGGAACAGAATTGAGAACTCAGAAGTGGACCCAAAAGTATACAGCCAACTGATCTTTGACAAAGCAGGAAAGAATATCCAATGGAAAAAAGACAGCCTTTTTAACAGATGGTGTTGGGAGAACTGGACAGCAACATGCAGAAGAATGAAACTAGATCATTTTCTCACACCATGCACAAAAATCAACTCAAAATGGATAAAGGACCTGAACGTGAGACAGGAAACTATCAACACCCTAGAGGAGAAAGCAGGAAACAACCTCCTTGACCTCCACCGCAGCAACTTCTTACTTGACACATCCCCAAAAGCAAGGGAATCAAGAGCAAAAATAAACTGTTGGGACCTCATCAAGATTAAAAGCTTCTGCACAGCCAAGGAAACAACCCAGAAAATTAATAGGCAACCAACGGAATGGGAAAAGATAGTTGCAAATGACATATCAGATAAAGGGTTAATATCCAGAATCTATAAGGAACTCACCAAACTACACGCCCGAAAAACAAACAACCCAGTGAAGAAATGGGCAGAAGACATGAACAGACACTTCTCCAAAGAGGACATCCAGATGGCCAACAGACACATGAAACGATGCTCAGCATCCCTCCTCATCAGGGAAATACAAATCAAAACCACACTGAGATACCACCTCACGCCAGTCAGAGTGGCTAAAATGAGCAAATCAGAGAACTCTAGATGCTGGCGAGGATGTGGAGAAACGGGCACCCTCCTACACTGTTGGTGGGAATGTAAACTGGTACAGCCCCTCTGGAAAACAGTGTGGAGGTTCCTCAGGAAACTAACAATAGAACTCCCTTATGACCCAGCAATAGCACTGCTAGGAATTTACCCAAGGGATACAGAAATGCTGAGGCATAGGAGCACATGTACCCCAATGTTCATAGCAGCACTCTCCACAATAGCTAAAACATGGAAAGAGCCTAAGTGTCCATCAACAGATGAATGGATCAAGAAGATGTGGTTTATCTATACCATGGAATACTACATGGCAATGAGAAACAATGAAATCTGGCCATGTGTAGCAACATGGATGGACCTTGAGGGTGTTATGCTGAGCGAAATAAGTCAGGCAGAGAAGGACAAATACCATATGTTTGCACGTATAGGAGGATTAGGAGGAACTTGACGGAGGAACAAGGGGGAGAAGAAGGGCGGAAATGGTGGGGGAAAGGGAGAGAGGCAAACCATGAGAGACTCTTGAATGCTGACAAAAACTGAGGACTGATGGATGTGGGGGGGAGGGGGGGATGGGCATGGAGGAGGGCACTTTGGGGATGAGCACTGAGTGTTATGTAGAAACTAATTTGACAATAAACTATTTGTAAAAAAAAAAAAAAAAAAAAAAAAAGAAAGATCCTGTTAATTTTAGGGTAGATTACCCCTATGCACCACCAGCATTATGTCAACTTGGATAGATTAGTGCCCATCCTCTGCTCTCCAAAACCCTCTACCGGTTTACTTGAGAGAAAGAAATCAAACTCTTTACTGTGTTGGGCTTGAAAACCCAACCCAAACATAATTTCAACTTTTGACAATTATTTAAAACCGTACAACAATTATAGACTGGCTACTATGGTTCAGAGGCTCAAAAAAATTTTTTTTAATGAGAAGATATTTACTTTTTAAAATGATGCGTCCATTTTATGAGATTTAACTTACTCTGCAATAAAAATAGATTATAAGGTCCCATCTCTACAAAATTATCATACATAATACACAGATCATTTTCAGGATCAATTAGAATTCAGGAGAGTATATTTGACATTTAAAATACACTGAATAAAATTCTATATTCCAGGATAACTGAGAAAGCTTTAACTTCATCAGAAAGAACAATTATCACTGCTGACAAAAATCTGGAATTTATGGGCTGACTGTCTTGATCCCAGTTCCACTCTTTAATTAGACTTTTAAATTAAATTTTCAATAGCCTGCTTTTAAAAAAATATGTAACCCCCCCAAAAATATGTAAATCCATGTTTCTCAGAAAAATTGAGTTCAGAATTTTTAAAATAATCCTGTACTTTTTGGCTTTCTTGTTATATTCATTTTGAGTTAAAATAGACTCTTAGTTTACATGTCTCTGAATCATAAAGAGCCCACTGTACCACACAGAGATGAAATGCTGAGTTACTCTGTTTTATGGGATTAGAAGGTATTAAAAGGGCAGATTCTCCAAAGTTGTTATCTGTCACATTCAGCCCTGACTTGTCTTATACAAGCGATGGTATTACCTAAGAGAAATAAAGAAACCACTCTACCCAACTCAGCCAACATATGACCTCCTTTTTTCTAAAAAATCTAACTGGGAAGGTCAGCAAGGCCCTAAGCTGTGGACATGAACATTCATGACTTAGAGAGGTCTAAATCAATGCCCCCAAATAAAAATCATCCAAGACCGTAAGAGATGTAGATAAAGACGAAAACCATTCCTCAATGACGAATGCTAACTCCAAACTGGACTACACACAAGGTATGAAACACACATGTCTTGTTGCCTGGATGGAAAGCATTAGAACTAGCAGCTGGCCATCATATCTCTGGAAGGATCTGGCTTACTGGGAAGAGACCGACAAGTCACACATGTTCACAGGTCAGCTCTGCTCCTGGCTGAGTGGTGGGGGCGGGGGCACATGGTGAGTGGGTGGCGGGGGAGCAGGCTCCGTCAGCTGCAGGTGTTGAGCCGGATCTGAAGCACTTGCTAAGTGGAGCTCCCCTGTTTGCTCTTGATGGGCGTGGAGATGTTCCAGGGTTTCCTTGGAGAGTGTGATTACGTGCACCGGCTCAGCCTGTGAAGGCTCCATCTGGCTCTCAATCATATTGAGGCCCTGAATGTGTTCCGTTTGCTCCTGTTGGGCTGAAAGAATTAAATTCTGTAGTTGTTCTGGCTGCTGTGTGAGCAGTGTGAGATTAGCAGCCTGGTCTGCGGTCATATTCTGAGAACTCTCTGCGGTGACAATGCTGATTCCTTGGCTAGGCCCAGGCATGAAGTTGATGTTATGTACAGAATTGGTCACAAGAAGCTGGATTTCCTGCTCTCCTGATGCAGAGAGCTGATAGGGCTGCAGCTGAAGGATATTCCTGACCTCTTCAGTGTTGTTACTGCCAGCCACGCCGCTGCCATCTGACGCAGGTTTCTCTTTGCTGTGGATTTTCAAGTGAGCCTTCAAGTTGTCTAAGCGAGCGAACTGTAAGTTGCACTCAGGGCAGGAGAAAGGCTTTTTGCCCGTGTGCAGAATGCAGTGTCTCCTCTTGGCACTGGAGTCAGAGAAGGATTTGCCACATATGCCACAGGAGTATGGCTTTTCTCCTCTGTAAGAAAATACACACTGTATCTTAAAAACAGATCTGTCTGTTACTTCCTGATAAGGAGAAGAAGTCAAGAAGAGAGGAAAAATTAACTCGACTGGGAATCATAAGTCATGGGTTCTTCTACTAACTTAAGGAGTCAGAGCAAGTCCCAACTTGCATGGGTTTTAGTTTCTAATCCTAAAAGAAGAGGAAAGGGTGGAGGTGGTATCTGAGTAAGGGTGGTGGATGGGGCTGGGTTAGATGTAATAAAATTTTATGATTCCATAGTCTGTATTTCAGATAAGAAAGCAAATATTTATATATCACACATAAAGTTCCTTTCTGTTTTTAGTTCTCATTGCCAACTTTATTTCTTTTTTAAAGATTTTAAATTTTAAGTCATCGCTATATCCCACGTGGGGCTTGAACTCACGATCCCGAGAACAAGAGTCCCATGCTCCACGGACTGAGACAACCAGACATCCCCTCATTGGCAATTTTCAGACTCTTGTGGCCAATTAAGTATATATAGATGGACTTCAATTAAGTATATATGATGGATTTCACTATTAAAAACTTGAGTAACCCTTGTCTTAGAAGAACTACTAAATCAAATCTGGAAGCTGTGTGAACAAAAACGTTTATTCAGAAAACAATAAATTTAATTATTTACTTTTGACTGAAGAATTTAAGCTTTGGATCAGTCCCCAGCCCAAAAATAAAAGTTCAAGAAATGAAATCAAACGTGCAGACTTTTGCTGGCCAGAGCCAGTTTTCCCGATTTTTGCCTAAGTGGGGCAAAAATTGAAAAGATAACAGTAAACTACACAGAAGGTTCTACCTGTGTAATAATCTGGGGAAAAGGACTGTACAGGTAACATACGTCACCCGACTGAACGCCAGGGTTGAATGAGGACTCCCATATGAGAAAAATATCTGCAAAACTTTACCTGTGGATTCTGATGTGGGTCTGAAGAGAACTCTTTGCTGTGAAAGATTTGCCACAGATTTCACAAGTAAATGGCTTCTCACCTAAAAACAGGAAAGCATTTAGAAATATACATCCAACATGAAGCAAAAAGGAATAATCACCCCCACAGTTTCACCATATAAAGAAAAAAAAGGCGATACCACTTGATTCCTCAACGAGCATGAAGGAATTAAGCCCTTACCAAGCACCTACTCCATACCTGAGCACCGTGTGCTAAGAGCCAAGAGGATGCAGAGCGAGTGTAAGATAGTTTCCTTTTCTTACAAAGGGAAACAAGGAGGTACGTGATCACACACGGGAAACAAGAGGACTCACCACAGTTACTCCTGTACGGTCCCACCCTGAGATCACGCACAACTGTCACGCCTTCCTGCTCCGTCAGGTAGCCCTGCTGACCTCCCTAAGGACCCCGGTCCTCTACGGTGGCTTACGTACTATCGACATTTCTACCTACCTTCCAGCGTATCCAGAATCTGACCACCTGTCACACCTCCACCGCCACCCCCAGTCCAGGCCCAGGACTGTCTCTGCGGCAGCCGCACAGGTCTCCCCGCTTCTCTCCAGCTTCCCTGCTGCCCCCAAGTGCGGGGACCACAGTGACCCTGCCGGCAGTCAGATCATTTCACACGTCTGCTGCAAACACTCCAAAGGCTGCCGGCTCCCATCGGGGGATAAAGCCAAAGCCCCAGGGCCAGGAGGCATCCCAGATGGGTCGCCACACTCGGTCCTTACCCCTAAACCTCTCTGACCTCACCAGGTACTCTCCCTTTGCTCGCTGCTCGGGTCCCAGGCATGCTGGACACACCCTGAGCAAGTGAGCGAGCGCCACGCAGGGCTCCAGCTCCCACCAGGCATCCCCCAGCATGGCTCCCCTCAGGGCCTCTATCCCTCTGCACTGCCTTCAAGTCCCTGCTCAAACGACATTTACCAGGAAGGAGACTTCCTCACCACCGAAAGCACTGTCCCCTACCCCTAACACTCCTTAGTCCCCTCCTCCGAATCAGTTTTCCCACGATGCTAACCCCACCTTACACACTGTACTTGCCATTTATTACCAGTCTCTCCCATTTTTAGGAGGAGAATTTGTGGGCTTGTCCACTCCTAGTACTCTAGTGCCCAGAATCAGGCCTGGCACACTGTTCCAGAAATCCCTGACGAATGAATGAATTTCACAGGGTGGAAACGAAGGCCCACCCATGACCGGTGCAGGCTCCCAGAGGAACTCCACAAAGCTTCAAGAGCATTTATTCAGTGTTAGACTGTACGCTGCACATACTACCAACAGACTGCCCCGTCCTCCAGAAACAAAATTCAGTGGTCCTAATGCAGGCAAGGGAACTATGAATTTAAAGAAAAGCAAGAACAAAATCCCATTGAAGTAGGTAGCAGCAATGGATAGGGCACTCTGAAGTGGAGGTCAGCCAGGGAGCCTCCCTTCCACAGCCTCTACTGGAAAATGCATGCGACACATTTCTCTGAGCTCCATCAGGGCAGAGGACACTTGTGCCAGCTTGGGTGAATCTGCATCTTTGCATGATCACCTCTCACCAATCCAAAGCCAGGCCACTGCCATTCTTTCCATAGCTTCCCAAACCAGAATCAGGGCCCACACTGTTTGCAGTTTGTTTCCAGATTCAAAGACTGACTACCTGCTTGTCATGGAAAGTTCTGTGTGGGAAACATTAACAATGTTCACACTACCGTTCAATGCCATCTGGGTTTACAAAATCTCAGAAAGTCCTTCTATTGCCTGTTTTAAACAATGGAAATTCTTTTTTTTTTTTTTTTTTTAACATGTATTTATTTTTGAGAGAGAGAAAGAGAGACATAGCAAAAAGTGGGGAAGGGGCAGAGAGAGAGAGACAGAGACACAGAATCAGAAGCAGGCTCCAGGCTCTGAGCTGTCAGCATGGAGTCCAATGTGGGGCTCCAACTCACCAACTGTGCGATCATGACCTGAGCCAAAGTCAGATGCTTAACCGACTGAGCCACCCAGGTGCCCCTAAACAATGGAAATTCTTTCTAGGAACATACGGTCCTTCAGAATATATCCGGACTGGACCACCTATGACCACGTCCACTGCTACCACACACTGCTAGCCCCTGATTAGTACAGCAGCCTCCTAATGGGTCTCTCCACCCTGTCTCTCCCCACAGAGAAGCCGGAATGATACTATTAAAATTTTAAGGCACCTCCTATCCCTGCTCTTGTTAAAGTCCTCAAGCTCAGAGTAAAATCCAGTCTTCACCGTGGCCTCCAACATTCTGAAACCTGAGTGCACACACTAGAATCACTGAGGAAACTTTTACAAATAGGTCCAAGGCTCTACCCCAGGTCAGTTCAGTCAGAATCTCTGGGGTTGGGACCAGGCTTTTTCTTTTTTAAAGCTTCTCAGGTGACTGAAGTATGCAGCTAGGCTGAGGAGCCCTGTGTTATACAAACTCGTTGCCTCTGCTATCCACCTACCCAAGCCCTCCTACCTCTACTGCCCTGGCTTGGCCTCAGTCACAACTGCCTCCTGGCATTTCTCTGGCAAGCTGGAAACCGTTATGTTTCAGGGCTTTGCACCTGCCATTCCCTCTGCCTGTGATGCTCCTCTCCTGGACAGCTACAATGACTGGCTCGCTCGCCATAGCATTCAAAACAAATGTTTTTTTTTTTTCTTTTTAAAGCCTATTTATTTAAACAATCTCTACACCCAATGGGGGTCTTGAACTCATGACCTCGAGATCAAGAGCCGCATGCTCTACAGACTGAGCTGGCCAGGTGCTCCTGCTCCCCAGAGCATTTAGATTATCTATCCAAGGTGTCCCCTCATCAGTGAGGCCTTCCCACACAAGTCCTCATGTAAAAGGGCAGCTTACCTTCCCATGTCATGCCTCCTTACCCTGCATTTAGCTCTTCACAGCACTGAGCCCCACCTAACATGTTATGTAGTCATTTATTCTCTGTCTTCCTGGGTCAAATGGTAGCCCCTCAACAGCAGGGGGTCTGGCCACCCCATTCACTGATGTTTCCTCAGGGCCTAGGTAGTGCCTAGGTACCCAGTGCCTGTTCTGTAAATATGTCTTAAATGAGTGAATTAAATTTCACAGAACCTGTTCAAGCTAACCATCTATAGTAAGAATGTATAGAGATCCATTTCCACAGAATGCCTACCCCATGAGATACTTATTTTAAGAAAACAAATTAAGGAGAAACTCTTTGTGTTTGGAGAAGAAAATGTCCAAAGCAGCATAAACCAATCTGATACACGTGCCCTGTTCCATCCTGCCTCCTCTTTATCCCTGGAGCGGATTTTCCCAGAGGTGGCGATGCTTACGATGCTTACGTTATAACCACTGGTGCTGGGGGAGGAAATGGAAGACGCTCACGCCCATGCTACCTTTGTGTTTGTTTCATTTTGCTTCCTTTTCTAAAAAATAAAAATGATCTCCGTCATCTCCCAGGCTGAAGTACACTAAGAGTGAAACACAGAACCAGACTCAGACTTGTAAGCCACCTCAAAGTGGATTCCGCACAGAATGGTGTTGACAGCCTTCCGCCTTGGACTTTTAGATGACATCATAAAATTCCCATCCAATTTATAATAAATGGTGCCTGTGGAGGGAGACTCGACCTCACTCTCCTAAAAGCATGAAGTGCACCAGAGAGAATGGACGAGACGGCAGTTTTACCTGTGTGTGTTCGTAGATGTTTCTTTAGCTGAGACACATCCATGAATTTGCGATGGCAATGGCTGCATTCCGGTAATGAGTGGCCTTGTCGCAACAATAAAAAAAGTGTCAGTGCATATATGCGCTCTCTCCCTGCATTTCTTCAGTGATTTGTGTTAAAGCACTTCCCTGAAAAATAATCACTTTAAATATGGTACTTTAATAAAACAACAGTAATTTTGTTACTAATTTGGTAACAGTTAATATTTTCCTATGTACCTCAACTCACTGCTTGGGACAGCTGGGATTCTTCGGTTCTCCCTCAACATAATCTCTTTCTTCCCTGGAAAATATCGGTGTGACTGTGGCCAACCGATCTCAAATGTCGCTCTCAACCCCTCATTCATTTCTTATCAGTTGAGAGGAAAAAAAGGCAATGGACAGAGCTAGGCAGGAGAGGGCCTGGACGGACAGCTATGGGGTAAGGAAGCTTCTGTCTAGGCACCACTAAAAACCAGTCAACTGGCACCCTCGTAGGCAAGTGGCACTTCTGAAAGATGTCCATTCTGTTGTGTTTCTGTGTGTGGCACCAAAACTGTAGTACAAAAAATTTTAAAAATAAATCCCAAGGTAGTGAGAAGAACACAAGGAAAGGACATCTAATTTAGATCGCTTTTTAAGATTCTTTCCCTACATACGAATTCATCTTCCACTAGTGGACCCTGGGGTTTCAGAAGTAATTTGTATTTGCATTTCTCTCCAATCAATCAAAATCCAAATTTTCTCTCACTTTATTGTACCTGTATGAACTCGATAATGGCTCTTTAGTTGTCTTTTCTGGCTAAAATACTTTCCACACTGATCACAGGTAAAAGACTTCTGTCCTGCCAAATAAAAAAACAAAGACACTAAAACATGCATAAACTGTAAAGAATTAGAATGCTCACTGATAAAGTAAGTAGCACAGTGGGCCCAGGTCCCCATTTTCTATGAATGATACAAGTGGACTTGCCTACCAACCCAAATGCCTTCAGAGTCCACCACAGGAACAGAAATGTGCAAAGGTATATAAGGCAATAGGGAGTGGTGGAGACTGGGGTAGAAGTGGAACGCTCAAGCTTCCCCCAAAGTTGCCAAATTCTAAATTCTGGGGGTTAAACAAATGTCTGCACATTGAGCCCCCGACAGCCAGTTTATAAGCCCTAGTTTTAAGACTCAATGCTGTGCAGAATTTTTTTTTTTTTGATGTTTTATTTATTTCTAGGAGAGAGAGAGAGACAGTGTGAGCAGGGGAGGGTCAGAGAGAGAGGGAGTCACAGACTCTGAAACAGGCTCCAGGCTCTGAGCTGGCAGTCAGCACAGAGCCCGATGTGGGGCTCGAACCCACGAACTGCGAGATCATGACCCAAGTGAAAGTCGGACACTTAACCGACTAAGCCACCCAGGCACCCCAATGCTGTGCAGAATTTTAAACTACGGTCTGGCAAAGGCACAATTCTGTTGTTCATTGACACTGGGGGGGGGGGGGAGGGAGGTGACACCAGGCTGAAAAAAGCCTTTTTTGATCATGGTAACGCCCACCCCAGAACCCGGTGGCAAGTGGCCCTGTGGCGCTCCCCCAGCTACCTGAATGCAGGCTCATGTGCTCCAGCAGCGAGTGCTTGGTGGTGAGAGCCTTGCTGCACACAGTGCAGGTGTAGGGCCGCTCACCGGTGTGCATCCGGGTGTGGACCTGCAGGGAGTGCTTCTGGGCAAAGCCTTTTCCACACTCATTACACTTGAAAGGCCGCTCCCCTGGAATAAGAGCCCCAGAAATACAGGGTAAGCAAGGATATGCACATCTTTCTGTTTCCTCCTAAATTAAAATGACAATAAAGGGATTTCTCTTTAGGGCGTACAATCAAAAGGCCCAGGAACTAGAGAGAAAACATCAGCAATGACCTCTGGCAAGCCGGAACAGACGAACCCAATGCCAGCAGTCAGAAGGGCTGAGACACAGTCTAAGACACAGCCTCCACAACGCTCAGGAATTGGCGGCCCAAGTGATCTCTGAAGATGCGGGTGAGGACCAACGACAGTCTGTTTCAAAGGTACTAGACCCCCTAGAGGACTGGCCAGCTCCCCAACAAAGGCCAGAGACTGTGCTCTGGAGAGGGTAAAACAGTCTCCGGGCTGTGGGTCTCCAGGCACAGTGGAACGGGACTGTCCCAGGGACAGTAAGTCCAAGTTTACTTTTGGAGTGATGAGGCTGTGCCCAGCCTTCTTCTCTGCTCCTGCTCTAGACAGGAATGTCTTCTGGAATGTGGTGGGCCAGGGTGGGAGGGCTGCAGATGCGATGCCAGGTGACAGTGAAGAGGTGGGGTGCAGCCACGCCCCCCCATTTCCCTCCCCCGTGAGGCCGTCATCTACAGGCCTTCTCCAGAACTAAGGTAACTTACAGTCAACTGTTCCAACATAGGATTAAATATGACTTCTAATTAATTAATTATTTAATTTTATTGATTGATTTTTGAAAGGCAGAAAGTGTGAGCAGAGGAGGCACAGAGAGAGAGAAAGGGAGAGAGAAAATCCCAAGCAGGCCCCTCACTGTCAGTGCAGAGTCCGACCTAGGGGCTCAAACTCATGAATTCTGAGATCGTGACCTAAGCCGAAACCAAGAGTCGGATGCTTAACCGACTGAGCCACCCACACACCCCAAATATGATTTTTAAAAACCCACCATTCAGGAAAGGCCTTAGTAGCTGAAACAGATACCAAAATAAATAAGAAAAAAAAGCAACTTGCAAAAAACAGAAGTTGCCCAAGGGGAAGAAAACATTAAAAACTAGTAAACAAGAGGCTGATGTTATTAATGTGGTCACCATGAACCAAAAAGACGATTCACGATAATAATTTTAAAAAAGGGGGCGCCTGGGTGGCTCAGTCAGTTAAGTGGCAGAGTTCAGCTCAGGTCATGATCTCAGTTCATGAGTTCGAGCCTCACATTGGGCTCTGTGCTGACAGCTCAGAACCTGGAGCCTGCTTGGGATTCTGTGTCTCCCTCTCTCTCTGCCCCTCCCCAACTTGCGCTCTGTCTCTCAAAAGTAAACATTTAAAAAAATGTTTTAAAAAGGAATTTAGAGAATAAAAAGGGGCTTCTAGAAGTAAAACAGTAGAAATAAATCTTTAAGTGTTGAAAGATAAAAGGGAAATCTCTCAGAAAGTAGAGCCAATAGTGATGGGAAATAGGAGATAAAGACATTGGAGGATGGGTCTGGAGGTTCAACATCCAGACACCAGGGAGTTCCAGAAAGAGAGAGCTCAGAAAACCGATAGGAGAAATCATTCCTGAAATACTTTCCAAGAATTTTCTGGAATTGAAAGACAGAGTTTCCAAACTGTATGGATCTACTGTTAGCCACCGAAATGGACAAAGACAGACACACATGCAAGTGATTCACTGCAAAATTTCAGAACACTGGGTGCAAGAGGGAAGATCCTACATGCTGTTCTCCTTAACAAATCTTACAGAACTATTTAACTCTTTAAACTAGCCTCTATTACAGTTTAACAAATATTTCCGAAATGTCTACCTTGTTTAAAGAACCAGATTTCAAGGTTTTCAATCTATCCTTCAAACCAAGGCTCCAATTAAATCAGAAGCTTTAGGGCTGGTGCCCAGTCACTGATACATGATTGTAATGTGTGGCCCAGTCACACTAGATGATTCTAATGTGTGGCCCGGGAGCACCTGGGTGCCTCAGTTGGTTAAGCGTCAGACTTCGGTCTAGGTCACGATCTTGTTCTGGAGTTCAAGCCCCACATCAGGCTCTGTGCTGACAACTCAGAGCCTGGAGCCTGTTTCAGATTCTGTGTCTCCCTCTCGCTCTCTGCCCTTCCCTCATTCAAACTTTCTCTCTCAAACATAAACAAACATAAAAAAAAATGTTTAATGTGTGGCCAGGATGAGAACCACAGGGCTAGATGCTGGGTCAGATGACAGCAAGGTGTGGGAAGAGGAGACTTAACTACCGGTCCCTATACTTTAGCTTACAATAACCCAAAAGAGAGTGAGTTAAGTGTTTAAGAGAGGGCTCAGAGGAGAAAGGGATTTCTGCCAGGACTGCACTGTCCAATATGGTGCCATTTAAATCAATTTTAAAAATTCAGTTCCTCACATGTCAAGTGCTCAAAATCACACGTGGCTAGTGGCCACCATACTGGACAGTACGAATACAGAATGTTTCCATTTTCACAAAATGGTCAATTGGCCAGTGCTTGGTTAGAGGGATCGAATAGAGGACAATCACAGCTAGACAGCTGAGTGAGAAAGCTGTCCAGACAGACCTGGGCAAAAGCACAGCTGTGGTCAAGATGGACAATGTTCAAGAATCAGAAAGCAAAGTAAATCTGGCTAGAGTGTGATACCTGGGCATAAAAGCCTTGAACCAACAACTCCAAATAAAAGAAGAGGGTTCTACAATCAGGCTACCTGAGTTCAAAGCCCAGCTCGGTCTCTACATGGATGACCTGGGTGAGTTATTTCTAGGACTAGGTCTCTTCATCTGTACAATGGGGATAGCATTCCCTACCTCATAGGACTGTCGTGAGAATTAAACGCAGTAACATGTATAAAGGCCTTATTATGATGCCCAACACACAGAAGTTGCACAATAAATGAAAGCTATCATTGTCATCATTACTCTCAAACATGTTCTAGTAAGCTGCGAAAGTATAATTACCCGTGTGGCTCCTCTGGTGGATTGCCAAAAAGTGATTGTACTTAAACACTTTGCCACAGTCCTTACAACAGGCCTCGGGGCCGCCGGGGCGCTTTCTCCTTCCACAGACCCTTCTGGCTGAACTCTGGTCATCTTCGTCCCCAACAAGTTTGTAATCTTTCAATTTGACAGACCTCCGAATCCTCCGCTTGCTGTATCGACTCTGGCTGTCCTGCCCGTCCTGGGTCTTGGGATCACAATTCTCATCTTTTTCAGCGGGCACTTCCTCCCCTCTACCTGGCTCACAATCGTCTGTGTCTTTTGCTGGACTCTGATCATTGTGTACACCGCTGTCCCCCTCTTTCACCACAAAGTTATGTCTATTTTGAACTGAATTGTTTACTCTCAGCTGTATTTCTTCCTCTGGAGCCAGTTGTGATTTCCCCTCCTGCAAACTGTTGACTTTTCTTGGCCTTCCCCGTTTCCGCTTTGGAGGATCGTTTTTCTTATTAGAAATAACAACCACAGGGGTACCAGCAGTGCTCAAAGTCGTTGGCTTTGGGGAGCTATGATTATTCTGGAAATCTGTGTAAGCCTTTACCAGGTCATAGACTTTTAAGAACTGAGCGGTAGCCAGGACCTGTTCTGTACTTTTCTCACTGGCCTGGAGACACCCCGTGTAGATAAATTCCAGGAGCATACCAAACGTGTCGGCAACCATGCCTTCCAGCATATAAATGGACTGACCAATCTCGCCCTCTTCAGCAAACATCATTGAGAAGTATTCACTACTGGCAGCAAGTAAGGCTTTGTGAGCCCGGAAATGCACATTCTCCACGATCAAAGTGATGTCACAGAGAAAGCCTTTCTTCCGCTGATCCTCGAAACTGGCCAGAACAGTGTCACTGTGAGTGTCTGAGTGTACGACAAGCTGCCCAGAAGGCTCTGATGATGTTTCTGCCATTTTCCTTAGAAGCCAAGCAGCACGAAGCCTGAAATAAGAAAATAATGATTAAAGACAGGGAAGCATCCTCTCACAAGCTTATTCCTAGCCCAAACAAACCTACTATTCACTTCACATTGTTAACTGAATTTTACCACTTGTCACTTTCAGAAGTCGATTTAAGAAGAACTGAGCTTGGGATTCTCATCCTTGTACTGTTACCTAGTTGGGCGAGTCTCCAAGATCCATGTTGCTTCTCAGGGTCTGTTTTCTCCTCTGTAAAATGAAGGAATGGAAATCAACCATCTCTAAAGTCCTTTCCCCAGCACCAACTTTCCATAGTTGCAACACAGAATCAGAATGGGAACTACAGTGTCTCGATTTCACGCATTAGTAAACATTTCGTCTGTGAAAGCATATAAAAGGGACCAAGAAAATTACGAAATGAATCTGGGGGTAGCTGCAA
This sequence comes from Hyaena hyaena, assembly GCF_003009895.1. Classification (NCBI taxonomy): domain Eukaryota; kingdom Metazoa; phylum Chordata; class Mammalia; order Carnivora; family Hyaenidae; genus Hyaena; species Hyaena hyaena. The sequence goes on from NW_024080756.1 coordinate 3,271,899, forward strand.
TGAAATAATAACCTAAGGCGCATCGGGCCTCGCTTCGGAAGGATGGCACGATCGATCGCCCAGGCTGGCGGCAGACAGCGCGCGGAGCTGCGGGCAGAAGATTCCCCCGAGACCCGGGCCCGCTGAGCCGGGAGCAGGACGCGCGGGAGGCCCCCCACTGCCGGCCTGGGCGCCTCAGGCGGGACAGGGGAGCATACGGCTGGGCAGCACTCACCACGGCCCCGGGTCCCGCGCCCCGGGACAGCGGGCTCAGGTGGACCTACCTGTCGGGGAGCCCAGCGGGGTCCGGATCGCGGCCGGCCCACCCGGCTGCCGGGCTGGCGCACCCGAGCCAAGGCCGCCCAGGCCCCCCGCTCCGCAGAACCCGCCGCCGGGGTGCCTGCGTCGCCCGGGCTCCTGTCCCTGCGCCGCCGCAGCCACCGCCAACCCGGAAGCGCCGGCGCCGGGAGCCTGCGCGCGGACGCCGGACCACGTGGCCCGAGGAGGCGCCCGGGGCGGGGCGGGGCGGGGCGGGGCTGCGCCGCCCGGAGATCCCGGGCAGGTCCAGCGTTTGCGGTGACTTGGGGGCGGTGGATGGGGCGTGGCGTTGTCACTCGGCAATTATGGAAGTTTTATGTCATCTTAGAATCATCTCACCGACACCTTAATCAGTTTTGTCTCTTCCCAGATGCCTAAGCTCACGTTAAGGTCTCCAGTGCGCGAGGAGTGAATGAAATCGCCTTTACAATCAGTACCATTATCATTATCGTCATCATGTAATGCTAATAATTATTATTATGTGCCTCTTAATTATCTTTCACACCTGGCTTCTCCTTTTCCTTCCACTTACAGTGCCTAGTCCAAGGGGGTGAAGAAAGGCGCCCTATCTAGTCAGACAGATCTGAGTACTGAATAATCGTGGGCAGATTGCTTATCCTCTCAATCTTGTTTACCTTACCTGTAAAATGGAGGTATTAACATTAGTGTCAGCTAGGCTGGGTGCACAAGATTAGGTAGGTAATGGATTTGGTGTCTGGTTTAATTCGTATCTATTATGATTAAAATTGCCATTATCGTTACTCAGACCAGCCTGGCTCTTTTAAAATTTTACTAGTTTGTATCACACTAGCCCCTCTCTGAGGTGTTCCCTTTGTCCTGAATTGCCTCTAAACCCCAGGATTTATGAGGTTGCACGTAGGATGGGGTGCTCTGCCTGACTTCTACATCAGCAGAAAGAGAAGTCAGTCTGAGGACCAGCTGGCCCATTACTTCTCACTGTCAAAGAATTGCAGGAGAAACCCTGCTCTTGCCGAGGCCCTCAGGCCAACAGGCCAGGATAACTCAGGGCCCAGTTAAGCCCCACACTCCCAATGCCTGTTTTAGTCACTGCCCACTATAGCCAAGCTCTGTAAAAGGAGGTGGGTCTGGGGGATCTTTCAGCATCTGCCACTCATCGCAGAGACTTTGTTTAGGCTCCATATCGACTTTTCTTGAGATATTTGTTGTTCTTTTTTGTTATAGCCAGCTCTACCTTCAGTAGACCTTCACCTATTATTCATCCGACAAACATGTATTCAGTGCCTATTAAGTGCCAGGCTCTGTGTGTCAGGTGCTGGGGATACAGCAACGAGGCCCTTGCCCTCATGAGGCTTACATTCTACTAAGAGGAGAAAGGACAAAAATACAAGTAAACACATAATATAACTTTAGAAAGTGTTATGCTTTGTAAGGACTGATGATGAAAACTGGCAGGGAAAGTGAAGTTAGTAGGGTGACATTGAGCTGAGATCTAAATGATATTGAGCCATCTTTTATATGAAGATCTGGAATAAAAGCGTTCCAGGTAAGGGAAAAGCAAACATAAGGGCTCTGAGACTGGACATGAGCTTGCTACTTTTGAGGGACAGAAAGGCCTGGGGGCGCCTGGGTGGCTCAGTTGGTTAAACGACTGACTTCGGCTCAGGTCATAATCTCATGGTTCGTGGGTTCGAGCCCCACGTCAGGCTCTGTGCTGACAGCTCAGAACCTGGAGCCTGCTTCCAATTCTGTGTCTCCCTCTCTCTGTGGCTCTCCTCCCTCATGCTCTGTCTCTGTTAAGAATAATTTTTAAAAAGTTAAAAAAAAAAGAAAGGCCTGTGTGCCTGGAACATAGTCAATGAGGGGGAAGGATGGAAGGAGATGATGGGAAGCAAGGTTGTCAGATTTTGCCAATAAAAACATAGGACATCCAGCAAAACTTGAATTTCAGGTAAACAATGAATAATACAGCATGGGACATTCTTACACTAAAAAGAATTTATGTGATCATCTGAAATTCAAATTTAATTGAGCATCCTGTGTTTTATCTGACAATTTTCATTGGAAAGTATGTCTGATTCTGACAATATGGCAAGTTAAATTATGAAAGCCTTTTATGAAAGTTATGAAAAACAGTTCTACTACAGGATAGCCAGAAATGAAAACGGAAAATGCAATAACAAAGCTTAAAAGAAAGTTAGGAGCCAAAAATAGAGGGAATTGAAATGAGAGTAGTAAAATAGCTTTGGAGCCATAGAAATCTTGTTGTTTTAATTTGCATTTCCCTAATGACATTACATGGAGCATCTTTTCATGTGGGTATTTTCCATATGCATATATACTTTGATGAATTGTCTGTTCAGGGCTGTTGCTCATTTTTAGATTGGGTTATTCATTTTCTTTGTTGAGTTTTAAGAGTTCTTTTTGAATAACGGTCTTTAATCAGATACATATTTTTACAAGTATTTTCTCCCAGTCTGTGGTTTGTCTTCTCATTATCTTTTTCTTTCTTTTTTTTTCTAAAGTTTATTTATTTATTTTAAGAGAGAGAGAGAGAGAGAGAGAGAGAGCAGGGGAGGGGGAGAAAGAGAGAAAGAGTCCCAAGCAGGCTTCCCACTGTCAGGGCAAAGCCAAACGCAGGGCTCCATCTCATGAACCATGAGATCATGACCTAGGCCAAAATGAGGCATCAGATGCTGAACTGACTGAGCCACCCAGGTGCCCCTATCTTCTCATTATCTTGACAGAGTCTCTGCAGAACAGAAGTTTTTCATTTTAATAAGTCCAACTTATCAATCATTTCTTTCATGGATCATGCCTTTGGTGTTGTATCTAAAAAGTCACTGCTGTACTCAGGGTCATCTAGGTTTTCTCTCATGTTATCTTCTAGGGATTTTATAGTTTTGCATTTTACGTTTTGATCTGTGATCCTTTTTGAGGTGGTTTTGTGAAGTGTGTAAGAGATTAATTTTTTTCCATGTGGATGTCCAGTTGTTCCAGCACCATTTATTGAAAAGACTATCTTGTTAGAGTATTGTCTTTGCTCCTTTATTAAAGATCAGTTGACTGTATATAATTATGTGGGCTCTCTTCTCTGTTCTGCTGGCCTATTTGTATATTCTTTTGACAATACCACAGTGTCTTGATTACTATAGCCTTGTAATAAGTCTTGAATTTGGATGGTGTCAGTCTTCTGACTTTGTTGTTTTCCTTCAATATTATGCTGGCTCTTCTGGGTCTTTTGCCTCTCGATATAAACTTTAGAATCCATGTTAGTATCTATAAAATAACTTCCTGAAATTGTGATTGGGATTGCACTGAATATACAGATCAAGTTGGGAGGAACTGATGTCTTCACAACATTGAGTCTTAGTATCCATGAACATGGAATATCTCTCCATTTATTTAGTTCTTTGATTCCATTCAATAGAGTTTTGAAGATTTCCTTATATAGAAATTGTACATATTTTGCTGGATTTACTCATAAGCATTTTATTTGGATGCTAATATAAGTGGTATTGTGTTTTCAAATTCATAGTCCATTTGTTCATTGCTGGCATATGTGAAAGTGATTGACTTTTATATACTAACATTGTATACTGCCACCTTGCTATAATTACTTATTAATTCCAGATTTTTTGTTGTTACTGTTCTTTTGTATTTTCTATGCAGATGATCATGTCATCTGTGAACAAAGACAATTTTGTTTCTTCCTTCTCAATCAATATATCTTTCATTTCTTCTTGTATTACTGCATTAGTTAAGACTTTCAGTATGATGCTGAAAAAGAGTGGTAAGAGGGAACATCCTTACTTCATTTTTTATCTTAGTGGGGAAGCTTCTATTTTCTCACCATTAAGTATGGTATAAGTTGCAAGTTTTTATAAATGATCTTTATCAAGTTGATGCTGTCTTCCATTCCTAGTTCACTGAGAGTTTCTATTATGAATGAGTGTTGGATTTTGTTAAATGCTTTTCCTACATCTACTTATATGACCATTTTTTTTTTCTTTAACCTGTTAATGTGGTGGATAACACTAATTGATTTTTGAATGTTGAACCAGCCTTGCATACCTGGGATAAATTCCACTTGGTTGTGGTGTATAATTTTTTTTTAACTTATTGGATTCAATTTGCTAATATTTTGTTGAGGGTTTTTACATCCACGTTCATGTAATGTCTTTGTCTGGTTTTGGTATTAGGGTATTAGGGTAGTAGTACATAGAATGAATTAGGAAATAGCCTTCTGCCTCTATCTTCTGAAAGAGATTGTAGAGAAGTGATATAATTTCTTCCATAAAGGTTTAATAGAATTTACCAGTGAACCATCTGGGTCTGGTACTTTCTATTCTGATTCAATTTTTAAAATAGATATAGCCTATTAAGATTGTCTATTTTTTTATATACCATGAAATTATCATAAGGAGCAAGGACAAAATCAAAACAATTTAAGACAAACAGAAATTGAAAGCATTAATCCCCAATAAGCCCCTATTATAGGAAGGAAAATAACCCTACAAGGAAAGTCAGAGATGTCAGACAGAGTGCCGACAGACAGAAAAATAGCAAACATGAGGGAAATCTAAACACTGATTATGAAAGGAAAATAATTTGGATAATAAACTATATTTGAAATATTGAATAAAACAGCATTTAAGATGGCAAGCTGGTGAATAGTAGTAAATGTTTTAAGGACAGAGATATTACCTTCAGACTAAGCATGCATGTTAAGAATAGTGACAGTTACTAAGTGGATAGAAATAGAATGCATACCATTGAAAACTTTAGAGGAGTCATGGAATTAAAAAGTTCTAGTCAATCCAAAAGAAAGAGGGAACAGATAAAAAAGAATGGAGAAGATGCTGAAAAGTTAGGCAGAACTAGGTTATGCAAGGTGTTTTATGCTACATGGGCCAGAGTTCTCCAGGTAAACAAAACCAAGGGGATATATAGAGAGATTTACATTTATTTAAAGGAGATGGCTCAATGATTATGGAGGCTGGGAAGTCTAAAATCACAGTGTCCGCTGACAGGCTTGAGACCCTGAAGACTTGACAGTGCAAACGAAATCTGAAGGCAGACTGCTGGAGAATTCCCTCTTACTCATGCAGGCTGCCCTTTGTGTTCTATTTTGGCCTTAAACTAATTAGATAAGGCCCACCCACATTATGGAGGGCAATCTTCTTAGTCTAGTTCACTGATTTACATTTGAATCTCATTCAAAACCACCCTCCAAGTTGACACATACAATTAACCACACATGTGACAAGAGTGAAATGTCTGGATTTTATTTCAATTGAAGTGGGAAGCCATTAGAAGATTTTTAAAAGGAAATGATGAAACCTGATTGATTTATTTAAAGACTGCTCCAGGTGCTAGATAGAGGCAGATCCTAGAGGAATAGGAACAGAAGCATGGAAAGTTAGTGAGAGCAGGACAAAATGTGAGAAGAGCCCAGACTTGTGGAGATAGTCTTCGATAGGACTTGCGGAGAGAGTAGGGAGTGGGGAGTGAAGGAAAGACTGCAATCCAGGTTCATCTCTAGGTTTGGGACCAAATCAACGGAGTGTACAGTATTACCATTAACTAATCTGAGAGAAAACTGGATAGAGAGAAATTGGGTGAATAGCAAGTATGGGGTGGACATATTAAATTTCAGATGTCAGTTAGATAATCAATTAAAGATATACAGTGCGCAGATGTAGAGAAGAGTCTAGAGTTCAGAGGTGAGAGTAGAATTTGCGATATTAATATTAATATTGGAGTTCTCAGAGTATAGATTATAAATTATTATTATAAGATCCCGTACAGAGTGAATATTGATAGATAAGAGGCTTTCCAGGTTGTTTTCTCTTTCCCCTCCAAATTCAATCTCCACCCTTCTTCCCCATCTTTAGGCCCTGGAAGCTGCAAGGACTACAGCGAAGCCCAGTATCCACTGGCTTCTTGGTGAACTGGGTCAATGTAGAACCCAGCAGGAGTTTAAAGGAAAGAGAAAGTCAGGATCATCTAGCAATTAGAGGTTGGTAGAAGTCCTTTGTCGTTATGCAGGGCACCAAAACTTCCTTGTAGGCTATAATGGTTGACTGTAGCAGGCAGAAACTATAGTCCAAAGATTATGTCTTAAATGGATTTGAGGGGAACAGAAGAGTAATTGACATTGTTCAGTGCCAGTGGGGCATCTTTATAGGGATAATATAGCACTTTACAGAGATTTTACAGCACTAATTCAGTAGAGCTCCAGTTTTGAGGCCTCATCCTCCTGCATCTCATAGGGGTGATGTGTACCTGTTTACATTTTTATTTCCTACCCTAGACTAGACTGGAAGAGTTTCTTGTAAATATACACATGCTTGTATAGACCGAGTAATTTTCAACATGCTTGGTTCACAGGTTTGGTAAATACACATGTTTATTTATTCCTGGAATGTCTTTCACCCTGTGGTTAGATTCTCAATTTTTATTTTTTCTCTGTTTTTACCTGCTTTGATTCTGAAAGGTTGATTTAATTCAGATGTTACCCCTCTAAGAATTCTTCCATAAGAACCATCCATAATTATGGACATCCAGGCTTTGTGGATATATCTCTAGTCAGGCCTTCATTTGTAAAGGCAGAAACAAAGATGAAACAAAAAATCACCAAACACTAGCCAGAGGCATGCATGTGTAAAATATATCTCTCATTTCTTTCTCTGTTCTTGAACTCCTTCCCTTTCACCACCAAATTTATGAAAACTTTTAAAAAATGAATTGAGAATAAATGAAATATACATAATAGCATAAAATGTTTTTATTATTATTTTTAATGTTTGTTCATTTTTTGAGAGAGAGAGAGAGAAACAGAGCACAAGTGGGGGAAAGGCAGAGAGAGGTAGACACAGAATTCAAAGCAGGCTCCAGGCTCTGGGCTGTCAGCACAGAGCCCAATGCAGGGCTTGAACTCACTAACCATGAGATCATGACCCGAGCTGAAGTTGGACGCTCAACTGACTAAGCCACCCGGGTGCCCCAAAATAAAATCTTTTAAAACTACATTATTTAGTACTTCGAGTTTTGATGAATTTAAAACCACAGCTCATATCATATCCCTAAATGAATTCTAGAAGTGTTAAAGAATTAAATACAAACACATACACACACAAGCACAACCCAGTAGAAGAAAACAGAGTAGAATATTTATTAAATTTTTGAAGATGGAAGAACGTCTAGAGCTTAGAAAAATATTCAGTATCATAAAAGAAAGATGAACAGGTTTTACTCTGATAAAAAAATAGGACTCATTTACTGCAAATACGAAGGATTGATACATATATTACATAAAAAGCTCATGCAAAACAATTAAAAAATACCCAATGAGTAAGAGGCAAAGGTCAGGAAGAAACAATTCATGAAAGAGGAAGTGCAACTGGTGATTAGCATCTGTAAGAATGTCAGTGTTGCTATTAATTCGAATGAAAGCAACAAGGGACTGCTTTTCACCCACTAATTCTTATGAACCACAATTCCTACCAGTAAACTGCCTTCCAAAATGACTACAGCCATTCATGCTGCTTCCAAGAGCACCCAAGGGCACCAATTTTATTACTCTTTTACTATCACTTGGTATTATCTTCATTTTTTAAATCCATGCCCTTCCACCTAGTATGTTTATTTCCCAGAATTTGTATCAAGCTAATAATCCCAAAGATGGGGGAAAAGGTTCAGCACAGCAGTTTTTAATATAGTAGAACAGTACACAGTCTAGCACGAGGAATGAGCAAGTATAGTATATTTACTTGATGGGTCTGACTGGGGCCATTAAAAAAAAAAAAAGAAAGGAAATACAAAATCCTTTCCCTATTTTCCATACTTTATTTACTGTAGTTATGTTACTTTTTGTCTTAAGGTCTGTCAAATGGGCACTGCCTCAGCCTTGGCCTGAAGCACCCAGTCGAGGTGGTGGCCTTGAGAATGGGAGTTTTTGTGTTTGTTTTTAATTTTTTAAAAATGTTTACTTATTTTGAGAGAGAGAGAGAGAGAGTCAGAGTATTAGTGGAGGAGGGGCAGAGAGAGAGGGAGACACAGAATCTGAAGCAGGCTCCAGGCTCTGAGCTAGCTGTCAGCACAGAGCCCAACACAGAGCTCGAACCCATGAACCATGAGATCATGACCTGAGCCAAAGTCGGACACTTAACTGACTGAGCCACCCAGGAGCCCTGAGGATGTGAGTTTTGAGCCCATGTGAACACCATGTGCTGGTCTCCCCCTCCTACTGCTTAACTCAGGGAAAAAATTCAGGGACTCTGAACAGCCAGTCAGAATATTCTTTCATCATATTCAGGGTACTGGTTGATGGAAGATTTATAATAATATGAACAAAAGGAAGATTTCAATAACATGTCTTAAAATGATGCATGTCCTCCATTTTCTTGGCAGAAATGCAATTCTCCCTTCTTAGGACATAGACCTCCGGATATAACTTGCTAAAAAAACAACCTGCAAACATTCTAGGTAGGGTGTAAGTACATGTAGGGGATGGAGCTAGGGGGTTCTTGAGCTCCAGGGAGAAGATTTTTCTGAGTTTTCTATATTTTTATACTGTAAAGTATACACATATGCACACACACACACACACACACACACATACGTGAGTGTACAAAGGAGTCAGGCCACTGAAAGGCCCTAGTAACACTGACTGACACAATGACAATAATTTCCAAGTTGTGCTCACAGTGTAGGAGATGGTAAGGAAAGAGCAAGGGTCTGGGGTAGGCTGAATCTGGATTCTACTACTCATGCAATTCTGAGTTAAGAACATCTCTCATGTATAAATGCAAGGTGTAAAGAATTAAATGAGATAATGTACGTAAAACCAGTAGCATACCATCTGGCACATAAGGAAGAGCCTGGAAATGGTAGTCATGTCTGTAGTTATTCTAAATAGGGTCCTGTGTGTAACTATATTTGCATGTGAGTGTAGGGACCTAGAATGTCCAGAGCTGTAGGCTAGTTGAGAAAATTGGATTCCCCCTGCCCCGCCCAATGCTCCTATCTGCGGCACTGCATTTCTTAGATTTACTCAAGAGACCCTGTGGAGAAAGGGATGAAAAGGGAGAATCACATGGCCTTTGGTCCCTGGCTCAGCTCAGTAACTAAGCTTCTCTCTCCTCAGGAGAGAAGGGGTGTTCACCCCACTTCTATGCGGAACTCAGCAGCTCCAGAAAAAAGATGAGGAACTAGACCACCTTTGGGTTTATAGAGTTCTTATGGAGCCATATGAGAGAACATAATCTCCCAGAGATGGCAGATGCCCAGTGGGAATGGACTTGCTCTGGAGCCTGTGAGATGCTCTCTAGAGGCCCCAAGAATTGCTTGGGGGCATTTTGCAGGGGTTGCTGCCTGTCTGAAAGGTGAGGACACTGAAGCAATAAAGTTGGTTTTAATTGCTAAAGGAAACTCCTTATACCATAGGCTGAGGAAGACTGAGGACATCAGTATCTGGTTAAGAATCTGAGAGTTCCCCTTTACCATGGAAAGATGGTAAACTGCAAAACTAGGAAGGGAAGAAGAGGGGGTGGGGCATTACATTGCCAGAAAAACTTCCAGTTTCTTGAAAAAGTATCGATTCATCTATGGGTATATCAGCAATAGTTCAAAGGCTTTGGGTATTTTTCTTAACTTTTACAATAGGCTTCTAGTTTTTGTTTAAACATTATTTTATTATGAGAATACACAAAAATATATAGGACAGCCTTCTAGTTTTTAACATTGTTGAAATTATAGGGATCAAAGACAATGTGGATGAATCTGAAGGACATTATACCAAGTGAAATATGCCAGACAAAGACAAATACTGTATGGTATCATACATCAGTGGAATCCAAAAAACCCAAAAAGGTCAAGCTCATAGAAGCAGAGAGTAGAATGGTGGTTGCCAAGGACTGGTGGGGGGAGGGGGGAGAAATGGGGAGATATTGGCCAAAAGGTACAAACCTTCAATTATAATAGGAATAAATTCTGAGGATCTAACGTAAAGTGCAGGACTACAGTTAACAATACTGTATTGTATACTTAAATTTTGCTAACCCTGTGGGTTCTCACTGTATACACACAGAGACACACACAAAATATGTGAGGAGATGGATGAGTCAATTAACTTGACTGTGGGACATATTTCACAATGTATACCTATATCAAAATCATCACATCGAGCACTTTAAATACATATAATTTTGTCAATTATACGTCAATAAAGCTGGAAAAAAAAGGACTAAGTCACTCATTTTAGAGATTAAGAAACAAAGGCTTAGAGAAACCAAGATTTACCTAAGATCACACAGTTACTCCTTGTATTTTTTGTTTTTTGAAGAGCCAATCTTGACATTTCATATCCTAGGTTTCTTATACTGCTGCTGAAAAATTGATAATCTTATTTTTAAAATCTCATTCAAATTCAATCTAGTAAGTTTTCCTCGAACATACTTCTGGGTTAATGTCACATGATAAGATGCTAGATTTCATCATTCTCAAAACTGCAGGTGATTTCTAATTACAAAATAACGTATAAAGCTTGCTTCTTAAATACTTAAGAAAAAGAAGAGAGGCAGCCATTTAGTTATCTCAAATGCATTTATTTTGTTGAAAAAATGATAAAGTGTCCTACGTTTATGAAGTTTACAAACCACTCTTTATGTTGAAAGTATAACCAGTGTTTCTAATTTATTTATGACAATGTTAATTTCATTTCTTGGAGCTTTCTAACACTTACTGAGCAATTTTCTTTAACAGGGACTGAAAATGTTAAAAAGGAAATTGAACAATAGATTTATGAAGTAAAGTAAGTTACTTATTCTAAATGGAATAACTATTTTGTTAAAGCAAGAATGTTTAGGCAAAGCGCGATAATTTGTAAATTATGTTAAGACTTATGCTTATAGAGGAAGGAGCACTGGTTTCTGGCCAGCAGCTCTTGGAGTCCAATTGAGGGCTGGTGAGCCAGGGTGTGTCACTCAGAAGGGAAAGTACAGCAGAGAGGGCCAGATTTTCCATCTATTTCCATCTATCCCTTTCAGATAAGTCTTGACATTCAGATAACTGGTTGCAGTTACCCAAGCAAACTATCCATTAACTGGGTCGATATTTTTAAGAGAGAGAAAGGTCTGTAATTTATGATCAAAATCAATGGCTCTAAACTGAGGTTCCTTGTATTTTTTGGTCATCTTGGCACCCAGGTATGTAATGAGTTCACATCTCTCCAAAAATTGGTCCATCTTCTTCTTATACTTCCTTCTTGTATATTCAGAACCTTTGGGATTGAAGGCTGTAGAAAATTTCACAGAACTCTGAATGTTTTCTGTTAGGTTAGTGAATCATTAAATTAAAAAGAAAGAGACTATGTGTGTGAGAGATTTGCACAGCTATAGCTGAGAAGATATCCAAATCCCATGTAAGATTTAGGGATTATTCCATTTTAGATCATAATTGCCTCTATTCACCTTTCTCTATGGCATGGATTATTGAGAGCCGATTATATTACTTGTAATCCTTGCTTTAAAAACTAGAAACTCAGTTTTGATATTTTCATCAAAATGTTTGCTATCAACACACACACACACACACACACACACACACACATCAGTGCACACAACCAATCCATATCAACAACCCTATGTATTTATCATGTATACTACAATTAATGTTAAATTAGTGCCGAGTAGCATATCATTAAAGAAGACATACCTTTTAGGTGAAACGCTATAAACAGTAGTGCAGATCTCTTTACACTTAAGAAGGGGAATTTGGGCTTTAAGCATCCTGCTGCATTCATTGCTTTAATTAGTGAAGTTGCGATACCCTGCAGGTAGAGAACAATGTAAATAATGTGTATATTTGAGTTTGGTTTCTTTTCCTATTGGCAAATAGATAAAGAGGCTATTCTTTGCCTCAAATAGCCTCTCAAGGTTGGGGATAAGGCTTATAAGGTTGGGGATAACCACCTTATATAAAGGTGGTTAGATGCCCACTTAACTAACAGGAAAGGAACACAAAGTACTTTGGATAAGGAAGAATGAAAATTACAAATTGGCTGAATGTCAGGAAGGTGATGGATACATGGGTTACATCATACAATTCTTTCTATTTTTAGATTTGACATTTTCCGTAACAAAATGGTAAAGACGAAAGAAGGGGTCCTGGGACTCTGAGTTGTGTTGGCCCATTTTCTACTTCCATTGCCAGAGCTGGACAGACTACCTCTGCTAGCAGGATCCCTGACCACCTGGCAAGGAATTCCAGAGACCACAGCTGTTGCTGCAGTAAAAATTCTGGAGCCCTGAGCAGGCAGAGAAGATGTGAGGCCCTCCTGATGAAATGTGGCCTTACATGAGAATACTCCTCTCTGGGTGAGCCTCATCTTGCCTTTTGATACTAAGCCAGATGGAAGGCTCACCATCTAGGCAAGTTGAAAACAATGAAGTGGTTAAGACTTTGTGAGAAAGGTATGAAATTATGCCCCAGGAATTAATTTCATAGAATTAAAAAAAAAAAAAACCTTTAAAATAGTGGTTGATTGATTACTGATGACTTTTATTCTGTTTAAAAAGAGTTATACTTAGATAAGTAAAATGTGACTTGAATAGCATTTGAGGGCATTTGCCCCTAGTTTTGAGGCAAAATAGATCTTTGGTGGTTTCGCTGTGGTGCTTTTGCAATTCAACGCTTTTGAGCAGTGACTAAACCTCCCAGAGACTGCAGCTGCACGTTACACATTTACAAATAAGAAAATTTAAACTAAGAATCTAACCACAAGTCAACTGTAAATAGTTTCATGACAATCTACTCTCTCTCTTCATTTTACTGCAGATATTTGGGAATTAGCTACAGAACCAAGGGTTTTTCTCACTTCTTATTTTCACACCTGCCCATAAACAAAATAGGTTAAGAGTGGATTTAAGTTTAGAATCAGAAAACTCACCCTTCAGTTTCATTGTTACCAAAAGAAAACCTGTTAAAAAAGAGATCATTGTACTCTGCTAATATATGCACACAGACAACCATGTAAACTGAACCTGTTCCAGATATCCAGGCAAAGGAAGACTTGTGAGACGTATGGGCTCCTTTAATGGAGGCAGTTTGTATGGAAGCTTCTGATTCCAGTATCTCTGTGGCAACCTAAGAACACAAAGTTCATCAGATGGGTGCTCACACATGTACTCATTGTGTGAGCACACAGGGATGTGGATGTACAAGAGCCGAATAAGAGATACGGCTCAGCGGCTGGTTTTCCCCACTGGGGAGAACGTGACAAGGGAGAAGGTCCAAGCCCCTGGAGGTAGGTGCCATGTCGCAAAGAAAAGCCGTCTGATCGGCACTTCCTCAAATGCTCACCACCAGTAGAGCCGCACACACTTCCTCTTTCCGTGGGACAGCTTACCCGCCATGTAAGAGGTGTCTCCACCCTTTCCACCGGACTTTGGATCCCCCTCTGGCCCCTCTCCAAGTTTCTGTAGCACAGTCATTTCTCTCTCCCTCTCACCTTTGACATTTCCTTCTCTATTGGATCTTTCCCATCCATCTGCATGTAAACATGTTCATACTGTCCCCATTGGAAAAAAATAACAACAAGGAAAAAGAAAAACCACCTTCACTCCATCAGTCCTCTATCACTTCTAGCAACCAGGGTCTTTTCTTTTTAAACTTTTTCAAACAGCGTTAGCAGAGATCACAAACGACTGCACAAATTCCACATAGTATTTTTGAACTACTATGTGATCTGATCCACATCATATTTTTAGAAATTTGTATCAAAATTAAAAAAACAAAATTTTAAAGAAAAAGCAAAAAAATTGAAAAAGAAATCTGGTTTCCAACTTCTTGTGAAACACAGAAATGTCTGGCGGTAGATGGGAAGGCTCTGCTCCCTTCACTTGGGGCACGCGCGGTCCAAGTTATAGCATGCAGCCATGTCCTGTGGCCTCACTTCCAGCCTGCTGCCCTCAGATACTTCATCCTCTTGGCCACTGTAGGCATCTGTGTGTAACCTCTGGACCAGGCAAAGTCTTCATTTCCTCACCTGGCATCCCCTCTGTGGCACGCTGCCCTTGGCTTCCACTTACCTCGCTCCACTGAAACCATTCTTGCCAGGATCACAAATGACCTGTTCTAACCTAAATCTGACATACTTTTCAGCTCTTGTCTGCATGACCTCTAGGCAGCACTCAAACTTGTTGGCCACTCACCTCACCACCTGCCTACCCTCCTCCCCAGAGCCTCCCTGACCTGGCTCTCCTCCTCTCTGTAGGTTCTTCTTCATCATTCTCCTTGCAAACTCTTCTCACATTTGTGTGTTGGTGTTTCTCAGGGCTTGGCTGGTCAGAAGCCCACTGCTTTGCCCACACTAGTCTTCGTGGTCTTCATGGTGACCTCAAACATGCTGTATTATTTAGGACAGGATCATTCCAATAGCCTCCACACTGGCATGCCTGCCTCCAAATCATTGTCAATACTCCAATGATGGTCTCTCCAAAGCAAACTTGATTATAACACTCAAAAACAGTCAATGTATTCATACTGCCTTTTGGATCAAGTTCCAGTGATTTATGGAAATTTCACTTGACCTTCTACCGTCTGGCCCTGCTCACCATCTCCAGGTCCACTGCTCAGTCCTTTCCCTCTCCACATCATGTCTAGCCATGGTGAATTTCTTGGCAGGTTTGTTTGTGGGTCTCTGCGTGGAACCTGTCCCTCTTTCCCTCCACCCACCCAATTCCCACTCATTCAGGCCTCACTCCAACAGACAATTCAGTCAGAATTTTGGGCTACACTTTTCCAGAACTACTGGCATTTCTCCCACCCTAAATGCCATCACATTCTTTGTTAACAGGCATGTAAAGTCTATCTTACCCCAGAGCCTCAGGCTTTGGGACAATAGGAACCAGTTCTTATTCATCATTATACATATATGTATGTATGTATATGTGTGTCTATACTCAAAATATATATGCACACACACCCAAGTGTGGTGCACCAAATAGAGAAGATGTTCAATATTTGTAACTTAGTGAATGGTCTTACCTCAAAAATTTCTCGAGTTTTTCTCTACTCTCACAAATATATATACGATCACGATATTCTAAAGCATAGTTAATGTTACCAGGTACTAGGGCCTCATATCTGAAAAACAAATAAAAAAACTCTGTTATATAATTAATATACAGTATTGTGTAAATAAAATGTCAACAATGTTTGATTTTCTTCAAGGAAGAAATAGAACATTTTCCAGTTAAATAATAGTGACCTTCTGACCAAAATGTTAAGATTGTTATAGGAACTACTTATTCTGAGTAGAGATATCACCCTAAACTCCCGTGGGGGTGAGGACCTGCCTGTGATTTCCATCCTCATAGGTCACTGGACAGTAGCCCTGGAGCTCTGCACACTTAGGGAATTGGCTCTTCAGCTCCGACAGCGTCAGCCTTTTGGGGATCATGTCGGCAGGTGGTAGCGAATGAGGTGCTAATGGAGGCACATACAATTCTGGGTTCTTCAAAAATTTCTAAAGAAAATGATGACAGAAATAAGACTGTTTAAAACAGGAGGCTATGTCAGTCAAAGATCCACCTGAGGCTCTCCTGCCGCTCTCTCCATTTTCAGCAGTAAACTATCTGAGAGCCTCTCTCTGCAACCACAGTAACTCCTTCCCTGACGGCAAGATCCTTATAGTAGTAACACTCCCAAGTGACGACATCTAAGATCTCTCTCCTGATCTCACTCACTCACTCACTCACTCACTCACTCACATATAAAACATTTATTGAGCTTGTACTACATGCCAGGCACCAGAGAATGCAGTCACTTGCTGGCCTGTCTCCCTGATCTGCAGTGTAATTAACTACTAGGGTGCTGTTAGGCAGGTGAGTTAACTCTCTAGCTTCAGTTAGCACTCTGTAAAATGAAAGTGGAAGACCAGATACATGATCTCCAATGTCACTTCCAGATTTACAACTCTGTGATTGCCGTTTAAATGTGCAGGAAGAAAGAAATGTCTCCTTAATAAAGTAATTTTAAAAATTCCAGTTCTTCAGGGGAAAATAAAATGTTCAGAGGCATCTGATTAGTTTTCAGCTACCAACCTTTATCTCAACAAATTACAGACATACTATTAGAACAGATTTGTATTCCTTTGCATTAAACAGAAGTATAAGGAATACAGGGAATTTTAGTGATAAAGAAGTTTCCACTGACTGTGACGTCCCTTGTGTACTTTAGCACCTTAATCCCTTAGCTGTCGACCTTTTTTTTTAAGGCGCATGGACATATTTAATGATGCTTCCCTGTACAGAAGCTAGGACAACTCCCCACACACTCTTGGGCATTTCGGGAAGAAGCAGACTATTGGGACTGTGAGGACCTTGCAATCATCAGGAACAATATGAGGTCCTTCAGCTGCCTACTTGAACTCGCTGAGACATATTGAGTGCCGGCTGAGGCAGAAACAGCTGCCACCAGAGAGGACAGGGAAGGCTGCCATGGAGGGAGTGCAGAGAGCCCCCGTCTTTGCAGAGGGCAGATTTCAGAGCACCAGACATATTCCCTTTGGTTCTCCTTCTTAGAGAGGATGTGCTTTGGAAGGGCTTGCTGTAGAGACTGATGCACCTCTAGAGCAATATGTTTAATGTCCTTTCTTGGCAATCTGACCTGATTGGGAAATATCTCCTGGATGGAGAGTAACTACTCTTTCAAAGGTGGTTTAAAATATACTGTTTATTCATAATCATGAATAACCATAACCATAACATAACCACACCATAACCACAACCATAACCACCTGTGGGCTGAGTCCTGATGCTCAGCAACCCCACCTCTGGTGGGAGTTGCTGTTGGGGCTCTACACTTGTTAAGCTGAGGGCCCCTCACTGACCCTGAACCTCTGTTTTGTGCCAAGGTATATCTTGGCGTGCAGTCTCAGGACTGGCCCCCAAGGTGCCTCATTGGTCTTAGAGTCACAGGATGCAGTAATGGGGCTCCTGGTCCCCAGTTCCTGGGTGTTCCCAGCTGCACCCACCTCTTCCTATTTGATGAATTCTGAGATACGCATTTTCTTTCTCTAGGAAGTATTTGGAGTTAGGAACAAACTTACATTCAGATTTTCCCGAGAACTCATTTTATAATAGTGCCCTCTGAACTCTGCTGCAAATTCCAGCGACTCAGTTACAGAGCAATCAACGAGCTCGTATGATTCTGCCAGGCTGATAGGGCAGAACTGTCCAAATTCCCCCAGGCGAGAAACCAGTTCTTGAGGTGTGATACATAACTTGTCAATGCAGGCAGCTTTCCCTGTTAGTAACAGATTAACTATTATTTTATACACACACACACACACACATTCATAGAAAACACAGTGATTTTTGGGAGTTAAAATAATTGCAATTACACATGCATTATGCAAATGCACACACATTGTAAAATTCCAAACAATAGAGTAAAAACTAAAAGTTTCTTGTCACACCTTCATCCTCTCAATTCATCATCCCTCCTGAGAGTAATCACTGTTGGGTTTGTATCTCTTTAAGATTTTTTTTCTATACACTTACGTATATACATTTATTTTTTGCATATAGTATGCTTATGCCACTATAAACATTATTCTGCAACTTGCTTTTATCAGTTATGGTCTTTGACATCTTTCCATATCAGTTTATATGATTTACCTAATTTCTTTTAATTGATGCATAGTATTCCACTGTATAAATATACATATAGTTTACTTACTCATTTATCTGTTGATGAATGTTTTGGTTGTTTTTAATTCTTAGCTATTATAAATTATATATATGTTATAAACCATATTTATGTGTGGATATATATACATATAGATGTATATGCATATATACATACCCACTTACACACACACACATAAATTTGCTACATATTTAAAAATTTTCCATGGGGTAGACTTCAAAAGTGCCAATAGTTTGTTGACATGATGCTACTGACACAAACCTCCCCGTGTACTCAGATGAGAAGGGAAGAAACATTTTCCAGAAGTGACTAGGTTTACCCTAAGGAGTCTATTCTTTTAATGTTTATTTATTTTTGAGAGAGCAAGAGTGAGAGAGAGAGACAGCACGAGTGGGGGAGGAGTAGAGAGAGAGGAGACAAAGAATCTGAAGCAGGCTCCAGGCTCTGAGCTGTCAGCACAGAGCCTCAGATGGGGCTCAAACCCATGAACAGTGAGATCAGGACCTGAACTGAAGTCGGACGCTTAACCAACTGAGCCACCCATGCACACTAAAAGAGTCTATTTTATTTTAATTAAAAACAATTTTAATGTTTATTTTTGAGACACAGAGCACAAGAGAGAGGGGTGTGCAGAGAGAGTGGGAGACACAGAATCCAAAGCAGGCTCCAGGCTCTGAGCTGTCAGCACAGAGCCGGATGTGGGGCTCAAACTCACAGACTGTGAGATCGTGACCTGAGCTGAGTCTGGACACTCAACTGACTAAGCCATCCAGGTGCCCTATTTTAAAAAGGAAGAGGCCTAGTTCCTTCAATCAACAGGTTTAAGAGTTTTCTTTCCAATAATGCCTTGGAATGGGGATTCCAAAAAATATGAGATGTTAAAGAAAATGAAACTATTTTTTTATACATCTTAGCTATAGTAAGTAAATTCTGACCCCCCCAATATATTTTAATGGTCCCTTTAACTAGTGAGTTTTACCTTTTAAAACTTATTATTATGCCTAGGAAGGTCTTACATTAACTATAAAATTATGAAGCATAAATCATACTTCATTATGTGATAATGTAAACATAAAATTTATCCTTAGGATTGGAGTAATGATCTATAAGCGAAGGAATGCAGAAGGCTGCTGGCAACAGTGGAAGCTTGGAAGTTAAGAGAAAGACATGGAACAGATTATCCCCTAGGGACTTCAGAGAGAGTCCGGCCCTTGGTCACATCTTGATTTTGATCTTTTAGCCTTCAGTACTGTGAGAGAATAAATTTCTGTTGTTGAAGCCACCCAGTTTGTGGCCCTTCATCACAGCAGGCTTGGGAAACTAAAACCATTACAAAATACCATGACTTCTGTCTTGTTGGCATGCTTTCTTGCCATCTCAGCTTGTTCACTTGGTAAAACAAGCTGCCATATTGGAAAGGACTATATGGGAAGGAACTGAAGGTGGTCTCTGGTCAACAGTCAGCAAGGAACAGAGGTCCTCAACCCAACAAGCCTTAAGGAACGAAACCTTGTCAACAATACATGAACGAATGTGGTAGTAGATTCTTTATCAGGTGGGCCTCCAGGTGAGACAATAATCCTAGACAATACCTGGATTAGGATTGTGAGAGACCCTTAAGCATTTACACTGTGTCTGGATTCCTGGCCTATAGAAATTGCGCATGCATGTGTGTTGTGTGTGTGTGTGTGTGTGTGTGTGTGTGTGTATGTGTGTTATTTTATTCTGCTAAGTTTTAAAATAATTTGTTATGCAGCAATAGATAAACTAATAGACTATTCACCTGTTGCTTATGACACAGATGAAAAGGCTAAACCCTAATATTCCTTCCCTACAAAGAATATTAAACTATTATAATCCTACAGTGTCACAATATTATTCTGAAGTATACAGTACTATGGTATAATAATGTATTATTAAAGGATATAGTATTATATAGTTATATAATAGTATACCATATGGTATTGCAGTATTACAATCCTAGATAGCTCTTTAGCTCAGATGTGCTTAACCTCACCAATCCTGACAGGTTTAGTGACAGGGTAATTTAGAATCACATGACTACAAGTCCTAAAAGATACTCAAATATCTCTTCTGATTTTGGGGTATTCTTGATGACATCTGGCAATAACTATATATATTATTCAGATGTAATAAGCAGAATGTGGAGGAGTCTCTTTAATCTTCTATCCCTGACCTTGCTCCATATCAGTATAGTAAACTTTGGCCCCATGATAGGAGAGGATCATTTGAAAAGCATACAAAGGAAATGTGGAATGAAAAAAAAAAGTCAAAACTAATTTTAAACAATCAGCTATAGGTTAGATTATTAGGTGGAAGTTGAAGCAGGAGATCAACAGGGTAGACTTCAATCAGATTAAGCTATTCAGGGCAGACACAGGTATATATGGGATAATAAAGTGGGTACCATGGTGCTCCATCCAGACCCCTCTTCAGGGCTGACACAGCCATCCCCCAGATGCTGGCAATATCAGTGCAGCTGCGCTGGGAATTGCCCAACTGTCAGGGGTTAACCCCCTCCCAGAGTGATCTGTGGTCAGTGGCAGGCCAATGGAGGGGCATAGAACCTGCGTCTTGCCCTCAGTTTGGGAAGCTCTGAAGGTCCATCCTAGCTCCAGGGCTCCCCTATCTGCTGAGGCTTCTGTTGCCACCACACAGCTGGTCAGTTTCTCCCTCCATCCAATTCCATCATCCTCACTTCCCAACACTGTTATCTCCTGATTAGCGTTGCCAGATAAAATACAGGATGCTCAGGGAGTTTAAATTTCAGATTAACAATGATGAGTTTTTAGTATTTTTTTATTTTTAGTATTAGAGTATTAGCAATATTTGGGACATACTTACACCAAAAAATTATTCGTTATTTATCTGAAATCCAAATGTAACTGGGCATCCTGTATTTCTGTTTGCTGAATCTGGCAACTCAGATCCTGAGAATACATTCTGATTAGGCTTCTGGACACAACTTTTAATCTTGAATCTGTTTCCAGGGAACCCAATCTAAGGCAAGGAGGGCGAAACAGGGTAGCAGAAATGAATGAAACACAGTTTTTGCATTCAAAGTCTGCGGTGGAGTGTTTTACAGTGTGATGCTAGCCAAAACTTATTGCAAGTAGGTTTCTCAGAACTCAACTCTTTCTTCCATTGTACTTGTCATGTATGTAATCCTCAGGGAAAAACAAATTCCTGGTCTGCAGAAAAACAGGAACCAGAGATACTGGTTATACCCAAATAATGAAGCAAATCAAGACTAAATGATGCAGAATCCTCATTGTATTTTTCCTTGTACGAGATTCTCTTAGTCACATTGCTCTCATACTTCGTTACATCTTCTCTATAGTTCCAAAGTTAAACAAAGTCACTAACCAAATGTCTCTACAGACAAATTCTTAGGAGTCATCACTCTTTTTAGATCTCAGATATAGATAATTTTCCTTTTCTTTTGTGTATTTTTAGAGAAAAATCAAGAAACTTATAGGAATATATTTTCTTCCATGGATTCCAAATATATATCCAAAGGCATTTTATGTTCACATTTGATTTTTAATAGATTCAACATTTATATAATACCATAATGGATATAAATACTAAAAGTAACTTTAATTCTAGATTCATAAACAAAAGTTTTCCAAGTGTAATTCCACAGACCACTGCTATCCTATAACTAGCATTCCTGAAACTTAGCTTCTTCCATGGCATTCCAAACACTATAAACTCTTCTAGTGAGAGGCTATATATTACTTTTATGTGCTAGGTTCACACAGCAACTCAATAAATGAGAGCCTGAGTAGTGGCAGTCATTTATTAGAACAGTTTACATGCTCCAGTAATTGGATAGCACCATATACTTAAGATACTGGTTAAGATCGTGGGAATAAATGCTCACATTGAATGAATTATGATAACAAGAGTCAGGCATGTGTAGGCTTTATATGAATATTTTATTCTATTTTAATAACTAGGTGTTTTCTTACCTGCTTTTATTCTTTCCAGGTATGTCTGGATATATTTATTCACCATTTGAACTTTCTTAATGACTTCATTCCATACCCACCATTTGCTGTGAAATCCATCAATCACATACCAGTTCTGATGTTGTTCTTGATAATATTGCCTAATCTCATCAATATTTTTGCGGTGTTTTGAGTTTTTGACCGCTATAATCTGTGTGCTATTGTGCAGTGGATAAGGCAAACTAATAGAGAAACAGAATGAATGGAAAAAAGCTGTTAAAAAACATACTTTTTTTCCTGGATGGTTAAAGTTCATTCCCATATCATTGTTTTTGTCACGAACATTACCTTGGTTCTTTTTTTTTTTCCAGGAGCAATCTTTTGAAAATCTCCTTGGAAGGCACATCCAACTCAAAGATGACCATGGGGATGATTGACCTAGTTTCCAGGAGGCTCATTTGATACTTAGTTACAGGATAGCCATCAATGACAACACTAACAAGGAGGAACGTGAAAATAATTCCAGATTTTTCTCTCATACCTTCCTCCTTGTATTCTAGAACCAGTCTATCTCTTTAGGAGTAGCCTCCTGCTCTTCCTTGTGTACTTCTTCATTGCACTTTACCCTCTTTATCTCTATATTTTTAACTTTAGTCAGCCCAAGAACCAGGTGTAGGGCAGCATACATACAGACACAGCTCTGAATTCATATACAGAGCAAGGCTTTGGCAGAATTCATGATAACACACATAATACCTTGAACACTGTGCTGTTCAGTTGGTGCTATTATTTTAAGAAATGAAACAGTGGAAAGAGTATAGGTTTCAGAGGCAGACAGACTTAGATTGGAGACCTAGTTTGACCTCTCTGAGTCCCAGTTTGTAGTTAAATAGGGGAGATGATATTTAACCCTTAGAGTTGTCTTAAAGACTTATTGATCTAGTATATAAAGCATCTAGAAAAGGTCCTGGCACAATGAATAGCATCCTAGTAAGAGAGTAAGCAAATATGGGAAAGTAATTGTGCTCCAAGCTTGCTTTATAATAAGGTTCTGTGGGGAGGCCAGGGAGTGGGAGTTGGTAAGAGTAGCCCTGTGATATCTGGGAGAGAATGTTCCATAAGGACCCATCAAGTCTCTAAGCAGAAATGACAGAGAATATGTTAGTCCAACAGTCTGAGATAATGAGAGTATTACTATCAAACTAAGATGAGGAATAAAGGCTGCCCACAAATTCTGGGAGGATCACCCCCAAGGTCAGGAAACTCCTTCTGGGGTGGGAGCAGGCTGGGCCTGCTGGCTGGTGGTCATCAGGAGGGACTGGTTAGGAGGAGGTCACAGGAACCCCTCACTCAGTGCTCTCTGGCTATGTCTCTAGGCAGTAGTTAGTTCTAAGTTCCCTGGCAGAGAGGAGCATGAGTTAATGTAACCAGGCAAACCTAATAGAGAATGTTATGGAAATGCCATTGATGTTTTGGGGGTTTTTAATGGAAAGTAGCTCACTTGCTTTGCTTGTGAAAGGTTGCTTGAGTGGCCCTCAGGATTAGAAACATTCAGGGTGATTGGGCAGTCACTGTCCTGGTGTTAAGATGAAATAAAATGTTTGTGATTCAGCGTTGTGTTCACCGAGATCCCTTGTGTGCAAAGCTAAACACCAGGGAGGAGGAAACTCAGTTTGTGTAAGTCAGGGCCTTCTCTGGTAGAAAAATCTGACACCCCACAATCTGCTCTTCCATGACTGAAATTAAGAGAACTGTCCAAGGACTTGATCAAAGAGCAGAGGCAGGGAAGGGCATAAAGGTTCCTACTGTAAGACAACCTTGAGTAAAGTGGTGGGATTCTAGGTCCGTGATTCTAGGCCTCACGAGCAAGGCCTTAGGTTGCCCTGGCTTTACAACTCTGTGTGACCAGTGGCTGTGGTGGGGGAGTAATGGTTGAGCAGAGGAGTGTAAACTGAAGAGACAGCTCAGGAAAGGGGCCCTCTGGTCCAGATGTAGCATTAAGGGAGGGGCGCTGCTACCTGTGCTGAGAGGTGGGCCAGTGCGAGACCATCTCTATTAGACCAGTACCATCTGGGGGACAGGAGAGGGCCACTCTTCTATCATTCTATTGGGCAGTGAGAAGGTCTACTAGGCTCTGGAAGGCACACTGGCCTCTTTTGTCAGCAGAGTAAGGCCAGAAACTTTTGGACAATACAGAGGTTGCTACAGGGAATGAAGTGGCCAGCTTGCTATTCTAGCATGTAAGTGTGTTAGCCTGAGAGAAAATTAAAATATATAACCATGTAGGTGCCTAAGGCTTGAGAAGTAGATCTCACCCTTTACAAGAGCTTTAAACCTTAAGATGAGTGTTTTAAATTCTGCGAGTTATTTCTTGAAAGATTTCACTCCTGCCCCACCCCCTGCTCCCACTTACCCCGCAGTATTACATATACTTTCCATCATAGATATTTCTAAGGCTTGAATAGCCAGTTCATCAGGTGCTGTCATTCCTTTATGAAGATGCCAATTTAACATGAGTGCCAGCTCTGTTTCTGGTTGGCTGTTTAATACATAACGCATCGCCTCTCCTATTGACAAACGCTTTAAGCCATATTCACTTGAAATTTTTTTGGCAACTGGAAAAGATGAAAACTTTAAACTTGTTCCATTTCACAAATTCATCAGTCAACCTTATTTCTAATTTCTGGTTAATTGACATCCACAGTGAGCTAATCTTCACATTCCCCAAAGAAATTATGAAAGTTAAAATTGTTACATTTTATTGAACTAATACTGTCAAAGGTTAGTCATTATTAACACTTCGGGTATGTGGCGGATGGGTCTGGTTAATGAGCCAACTCTGTGGGTTTTTTTCTTTTTTTTTCATAACCAAACCAACATTTAAGTGTTTTATTCCTTCTTCACAAGGTAGCAAAACTTTTGAGAGCTTTGCATGGCATTATATGTGTACTATTAATATTTGGAATTATGCCCAAAACAATAATCTAATGATCCTATGTCATCAGACTGTACCATTTCCTCATCTGTCCATTTGTGGGATCCATGCTGCAATCAGCATAGCATATCTCTACACAGTTAGGTATCAGTTAATCCTATAGGAAATAATGTTTAAAAATTATAAAGGCATATCTGACATTTTAATAGTTTATTACTCACAAGGCAATTTTTCTTCTGTGACTTTTTTTGATATTTTCAACAATTCCATCAGATAGAATGAATATGGAAATTATAATTTTATACATGAGAAGACTGATGCCCACTAAAATGGAATCATATGTCCAAGGTCACATAGATGTTGCCATTGGTTGAAAGAAAATTCATTTTGACTTCTGCTTCTCCTAAATGAGACCATAGGCAATGGCTTCCAGTAACCATTAAATGTAGGCATGCTCTGTAATGGTCTATATACCCTGTCTCATCATGTCTGGGGAAAGCAGAGTATAGAGAACACTGAGAAAGCCCATCCTATTTCATGGGGAATGCAGATTAACTGACCACAGTTAGGGCCACCCCAAAGGGAAGCCCTTGCAAGAGCCACAGAGTGCTTAATCTTAGCTTTGCCACAAATGCTGGAATCAGACCTACTTTTTTAAAGTTCTAATAAGACTTTTATAATTTGACATCTTGTTAAAAGTTCACCTCTGTTTCAACAAAGAAATGGGAAATCAAAACAGTATGATATTAACACAAAACAGACACACAGATCAATAGAATAGAGAACCCAGGTATAAACCTGTGTGTATATTGTCAATTAACTTATGAGAAAGGAGGGAAGAATACACAATGGGGAAAAGATAGTCTTCCATAAATGGTGTTGTGAAAACTAGACAGCTACATTCAAAAGAATAAAACTGTATCACACTATACACAGAATTAAACTCAAATGGATTAAAGACTTAAACATAAGACCTGAAACCATAAAACTCATAAAAGAAAATATAGGCAGCAATCTCTTGGACTTTGGCCATAGCAATATTTTTCTGGAGATGTTTCCTTGGGCAAAGGAAACAAAAGCACAAACAAACTATTGGAACTACATCAAACTAAAAAGCAAAGTGAAGGAAACGATTAATAAAACAAAAAGGCAACCTACTAAATTGAATATATCCATTAACGGGCTAATTTCCAAAACATATAAAGAGCTCAGCTAATAATACTACAACTCAACTAATAATAATACTAAATACCAAAAACCAAATAATTTGATTTAAAAAAAATGTAAAGAAGACCTGAAGAAACATTTTTCCAAAGAAGACATAGAGGTGACCAATAGACACATGAAAAGATACTCAACATCACTCATCATCAGGGAAATGCAAATCAAAACCACAATGAGATATCCCTTTATTCCAGTCAGAATGGCTAGTATCACAAGAAAAGAAACAACAAGTGTTGGTGAGGATGTGGAAAAAAGGGAACCCTAGTACTCTGTTAGTGGGAATGTAAATTGGTGCAGCCACTGTGGATAATAGTATGGAAGTTCCTCAAGAAATTAAAAATAGAAATACCATACAATTCAGTAACTCCACTGCTGGGTATTTACCCAAAGAAAACAAAAACACTAATTTGAAAAGATACATGCACCCCTCCCTATGTTTACTGCAGCATTATTTACAATAGCCAAGATATGGAATCAATCTAAGTGTCCACTGATAGATGAATAGATAAAGATGTGAGATACACACACACACACACACACACACACACACACACACACACACACATCTATCTTTGGAATAAGCAGCTTTAGACAGTTTATATTGTGCTTACTAAAAGCTTCACTAAAATTTTATTCCAATTTCCTACTTTTACTGTGGTAGGATCGTCTTGTCCTCTGACATCTCCTTTACAATTCTGCACACTATGGTACAGTGGTTAGAAGCACAGGCTCTGTAGCCAGACTGCCTGGTACTGCTTTGATTCTGGTATTACTACTTAACAGAAATNAAATAGAAATACCATACAATTCAGTAACTCCACTGCTGGGTATTTACCCAAAGAAAACAAAAACACTAATTTGAAAAGATATATGCACCCCTCCCTATGTTTACTGCAGCATTATTTACAATAGCCAAGATATGGAATCAATCTAAGTGTCCATTGATAGATGAATAGATAAAGATGTGAGATACACACACACACACACACACACACACACACACACACACACACACACACACACTGGAATACTAATCGGCCATAAAAAAAGAATGAGATCTTGGGGCACTCAAGTGGCTCAGTTGGTTAGGTATCTGACTCTTGATTTCGGCTCAGGCCATGATCTCACTCTTCTTGAGTTTGAGCCCCACATTGGGCTCTGCGCTGACAATATGGAGTCTGCCTGGTTGTCTTCTTCTCTCTCTGCCTTTCTCTTTCTCTCTCTCAATAATAAATAAACACTAAAAAACGAGATCTTGCCATTTATGACAACATGGATGGAACTACAGACAGATAAAGAAAAATACTACTATGATTTCACTTACATATGGACTCTGAAAAAACAAATGAACAAACAAGAAACAGAAACAAACTCATAAATACAGAGAACAAACTGGTGGTTGCCCATGGTGGGGTAGAGGGATGGGTGAAATAGGTGAATGGTGATTAAGAGGCACACAGAAAAATAAATGAGAAATAAGATTGTTTATCTACATTTTTACCTTTTCCTCTGGTTGTGGGTTCCCATTTCAAATATCAATGATTTGGTTTCTTTGGGAAATATTATGTTTGTTGAACATTTAGAATATGACTATTAAAGACTCCTCATGTTAGGTGGTTTAAATGGGCTAAGCAAACATTTCATCTGAAGATGAACACAAAACTCCCTTTTTTTATGGCTGGTGACAAATTTGTCTTTGACCTCATCGTTCCCCTTCATTCTCAATTCAGTCAGTCCTATTGCTTTCCTTTGAACTACCTCTTGTATCTGTCCTTTCCCTTCTATTCTAATTGTGACCAACCACGGTTCATGTTGTTATCATGTCATCTTGAAAACTAATGTTTTGTTGGACTATTTGCCTTAAAAAAAAAAGCATGGTCCAAAGTTATACAAAATTCAAACATAGGAATATAGTATACCAAGTGCCTTTTTCAGCAATGATAGGATAATGAATTTTTACCCTTTAAACTATTAATACAGTAGATTATATCTCAATCTTTTAAAATCTTATGTTAAAATCTCTTAATATAATTTTATGCTAATATAAACTTAATATACTGTTATTTGACTGTATTTATAAGTGATAATAATTTGTAATTTCTTGTATTATCTTTGTTAGGTTTTGATATCAGGTTATGCTAATTCAAAAATAAATTTGTATTCTTTATAACCTTTTGAGTATATTGACTGTAATTCAACCCATATAAATATTTGATTATATATTTTTTATTTTTAAAAATATTTGATTATATTTATTGAGGACTATACTCCTTAATAACAATGGGAAAAAGACAACTTCTTCAACAAATGATACTGGGAAGACTGGACAGCTACATGCAAAAGAATGAAACTGGACCTCTTTCTTATAGCATACACAAAAATAAACTCAAAATGGATTAAGGACCTAAATATGACACCTGAAACCATAAAAATCCTAGAAGAGAGCACAGGCAGTAATTTCTCTGACATTGGCCCTAAGAGCATTTTTCTAGATATGCTTCCTGAGGCAAAGGAAACAAAAGCAAAAATAAACTATTAAGACTCATCAAAATAAAAAGGAAACAACCAATAAAGCTAAAACACAACAACTGAATGGTAGAAGTGAATTAAGACTCATCAAAATAAAAAGGAAACAACCAATAAAACTAAAAGACAACCAACTGAATGGGAGAAGATACTTACAAATGACATATCTAATAAAAGATTAGTATCCAAAATACATAAAGAACTTATACAACTCAACACCCAAAGAACAAATAACCCAATTAAGAAATGGGCAGAAAATATGAGCAGATATTTCTCCAAAGAAGACATGAGATGGCCAACAGATACACAAAAACA
Organism: Hyaena hyaena; assembly: GCF_003009895.1. Taxonomy (NCBI): domain Eukaryota; kingdom Metazoa; phylum Chordata; class Mammalia; order Carnivora; family Hyaenidae; genus Hyaena; species Hyaena hyaena. The sequence continues at coordinate 3,300,867 of NW_024080756.1, forward strand.
TGCCGGCCATAACTCATGATCAGGGTAATGCAAATCAAAACTACAATGAGATATCACCTCACACCTGTCAGCATGGCTAAAATAAACACAAAACAACAAGTGTTGGTAAAGACGTGGAAAAATAGGAACTCTTGTGGACTGTTGGTGGGATTATAAACTTGTACAGACACTGTGGAAGACAGTATGGAAGGTCCTCAAAAACTTAAAAATAGAACTACCCATGATCCAGTAATTGCAGTATTATTTATCCAAAAAATACAAAACTCTAATTCAAAGGATACATGCACCCCTATGTTTATTGCAGCATTTTATATAATAGCCAAATTATGGTAGCAACCGAAGTATTCACTGATAGATGAATGAATAAAGATGTATGTATGTTTATACAATGAAATATTATTCAGCCATAAAAAAGAATGACATGTAGCCATTTGCAACAGCATGGAAGGATCTAGAGAGTATAATACTAAGTGAAATAAGCCAGTCAGAGAAAGACAAATATCATATGATCTCACTCATAAAAGGAATTTAAGAAACAAAACAAATGAACAAATTAAAAAAGACAAACAAAAGCCAGACCCCTTAATACAGAGAACAAACTGATGGTACCAGATGGGTGGTGGGTGGAGAGATGAATGAAATAGGTGATGGGGATTAAGAGTACACTTATCTTGATGAGCACTGAGTAATATATGGAATTGTTGAATCACTATATTGTACACCTAACATGAATATAACATGGTATGTTAACTACACTGGAATCAATAAATAAAAAAAGGAATAACAAAGGCAAACACATGCTTACCTGTAGTTTTCCCAGATTTGGGAGGTCCCAGAATTGCAATCCTAATGGGCATAGTAGGCTTAGGTTTGGGTTGGCGGATATATTTGATTGGGTTCTTCATAAATTTTTCTTTAGTTTCCTTACTAGATAAAAAATAAATATACTGACGATGGATTACAGCAAAAACTGGATTCTCTGAAGTTTCAATTGGCTTGATTGTCTCTCCTTCACTTAGCTACAATATAACATAATTGAATTCATAAGTTAGCTTTAAGTTTTACAGTATTCCCCCAAATACATTTGAACATATTTGTAAAATAAGAAAATCTTTCTTACAAAATAAGAAAACTAATCATAGCTAACTATTAATATTAAAAACTGTATAAAAAGAGCAATTTATTTTATACCAACATGCAATTGATGAAATCTGACATAGCCTTCGGTTTATGACCATTATAGTTCCCGTACATTCCTTTATAATGTCTTTAGGGTATGTTTTTGCCAAAGAATGTAAAGTTGTTTGCATATATTTGTGGGCCAATTTGTCCTTACAAACAGGTGCATTCCTAAGGTGGTGTTATGGATGGAAATGTGTTCCCCCAAATTCAAAGGTTGAAGCCTAATCCCCAAAGTGACTGTATTTGGAGATAGGGCCTTTCAGGAGGTAATTAAGGTTAAGTGAGGGTCTAAGTGTGGGGCCCTAATCCAATGAGACTGGTGTCTTATATGAAAAGAAAGAGACACCAGGAGTGCATAAGTACAGAAGAAAGGCTATGTGAGGACACAGTGAGAAGGTGGTAATCTGCAAGCCAGGAATAGACCTCACCAGAAAACTATCTCTGATGGCACCTTGACCTTGGACTTTCAGCTTCTAGAACTGTGAGAAAATAAATTTCTGTTGTCTAAGCCACCTAGTCTGTGGTACTTTGTTATGGCAGCCTGAGTAGACTAACATAGGTGGGGTCCTGGGCCATGTTTGGGGACATACTAGTAGGACAAACCCTATAGGCCTCTCTTCCACATTTTATATAGGCAAAATCCCACTCACATAAACACCCAGAGTAATCACAAAAAGGAAAAATACCTAAAAGGCAGCTTAAGGTACAGGTATGGAATGGAGATGGAGGAGTGGTTCCACATCTCTTTCTTAGTTCGAGATGACAGTGGGTCATTAATAATGTCAGGTTTGGATATCTTTTTTAGAGCATCAGGTGGCTAAGTAGCAGCCCATACTTGACAGAGTGGGTGTGAACCAATATGGTTCAGTATTACTCCTTCCCCAGAGCTACACCAGGACAGTTGTCACAGGTCAATGGTATTGTCAACATCATCACTCTTGGGCTGGAGTAAAGTTCATTGCTAGGAGTAAATGCTAGGTATAAGAAGAAACTCAGGGGTGCTGTACGAATGTCTGTTCCATGTCTTACACTTTGTAATAAAAAAAGCTGAAAGTTTAATGATTATATTTCAAATTGCCAAATTAAATGAGATTCCTTCCAGTAGTTTCTGCTATTGCTCAAAATATCTAGCATGCATCCTTTCTCCTCTGTAGGTCAGAATCCCCATAGTATCATCAAATCAGAAATATTGAATTATCATGCACCCAGAAAGATTCCCAACAGCCTTGAGAAATGATTATTTATATGTCTGAACGCTTCTTATGACCATGCACTCATTTCTCCATAACACACTTTTGTATAATTCTAGTTATATTTAGACATAAAACTTCCCTCACTAATTAGGGTCCTGACTGCTTTTTCCCCTTTCTCCCTCATCTCAGAGAGAAGGGCATGACTATCTTTTAAAGCTTTCCAGGCGATTCTAATGCATGCTTAACTCTATCCAATTCTCTATGTAGGGCAGTGTCATATGTTTCTATATTCCAGCATGATATTTAAAAAGGTTTCTCTTGACATCCTATGGTTAAGATAAAGAGGATAGCACAATTAAGTAGAAACGAAACTGATTGTATCAATATCATCCAAGAAGGAGGCTTCATGTAACATGTACATGTCTCCATTTTGGATCCCACCTGCAGAAGACTTTTTATCAGTGACCAATAATAGTAATATATATTAATAATTTTTATTGAACACTTACAAAATGCAAAACACTGTTGTAAGCACTTTATAGTAATTAACTCATTTAATCATTGTAACAATATTGTAAGGTAGGGACTATTCTTATTCCCATTATGCAAATGGGAATAACTCAGAGAGGTTACATAATTTGTCCAAGGTCACTCATTAATAAGTGGTGGCAGAGGCCATGATCTTCACTGCTTTGCTATATCACTGATGGAAATAAAAAGTACACTGATCGAGTGAATAGGTAGCTATCACATGACATTCTTTTATTGTCTTTATAGCACTTAATACTATCTCTCAAGAACCTATTTGTCTGTTTTACTTATTTATGCCTCGCTTCCCTCCCCAATCCAACTAGAATATAAACTCCATGACAAAAGAAACCTTTTTGTTCACTACTCTGTTCTCAGGGACTAGAATAGTGGCTGGAATGGTCTTAGTTAAGGTTTGTTGAAAATCGTCCCACATTTGAGGTTAGTGAATTCCAACTGGATTAAGTCTATCCACGTTGCATAAAAATATTGTACTTAGAAATTCTTGTTATGAACACCAATGTCACATTTTGTATTTTGTCTCACACTTTCCAGAGAATGTTATACTCTTGTTTTTGGTCACAGTGTCCTGGTGGTATTATTCTTTCAGGGTCTTAGTACAGAACTAGGTTTTAGTACAGGGTCTTAGACCCTGGTTCCGTGAAAGAATCAAAGAGGTTAAATGACTTGCCTAAAATTAGGTAGCAAATTAGTACCAGAGCTCAGCTCTTTAGATGTGTCCTTTGAAAATGTTTCCAGTACCCATCTTCTTCTGCTACACAATTAAAACCAGGTTGGAATTGTGTTATCTCTTCAGAAATACATAAAAGAAATTAGACCCTTTGATTATTTTTCAGATGTCAGAAAATTAAAACAATCACATGTTTTTATAGCTAGTTAAGAGTACCATGCAATGCTTACAATTTTTGAAATGATCCTGCCTTCGTCTTAGACATACTTAACAAAATAGAAGAAAGAACACAGCTTTCAGGTGCATTTGCTGACATTACCTTTACAGGGTCCCAGTAGCCAAATGAGCTTATCTGCTTATAGGTATAGTTCATCATTTTCTGGGCAAGGTGTGATGTTATCGGATAACATTTTTCAAAAATGCTCTCACGATTCTCTATCAGTGGTTTCAGTTTCATATTCAAATTATATTGCACAATATGGATTTTCCGAGCTCCATTAATAAGAATTACTGGTATCATAAGCTTCTCACATTCATCCTGATGAAAAACAAATCATAAAATCAAATATTTTTAATGGGACTGAGTCTGGTCACAGCACATAGACATTGCTGGTAACTGACTACTTCAGTCAAGAGAATAAATACTTTTCAGCTTTTGAGTGGCTGCATATTGGTAGCTAAAACTTTTGACTCTCTGTGGCTTCCATGTTGCCCTGGAGTTGTTAATGTCGTCATAATTGCAAGTGGTGCTGGCAAAAGGAAAGATAGCCCTAAAATACACATTTCTTTTGGAATGTTAAAAAGAAACCAAGACATAAACCAAATTGTGAATTATGAAAAATGAAGGAAAAGTAATAACCTGTATTACTTGTATATTATTCATATCTGCTTCATATTTTTCTCCCAGTTCACCTCTCAGGCGTTCAAGCGCATCAATTTCCTGTTCTTCATCTTCTTCACTCATTACTTCCTCATCTTTCGGAAACTCATCTTCAAGGATGTTGTCAATATCATCTTCATCTTCTTCAGGCTCTTCTTCACTAATATCTTCATCTTCCCTACCAGTCTAAGGAACAAAGTGTTCTCTTTTACTATACATATAGAATAGGCACCAAATGACTCTGCCAACTAATCCTCTGGAATATTTTACATCACTAGATATTGGTTGGTATGGAATGGCAACATTTATTTAGTGACATAGTAAAATTTTAAATACCTAGCACCCAGAAATTTAATTCCTTCAAGACTCTGACACCATACCAATCCCACAGTAAATACATAAACAAGGTATTAAATGCTTTATGTCTATGGTTGTCAGAAAGTTCCATTTATTTATTTATTTATTTATTTATTTATTTATTTATTTAGAGTCTTTATTTTAATTGCAGTTAGTTAACATACAATGTTATGTTTCAAGTGTACAACACAGTGATTCAACAATTCCATACACCACCCAGTGCTCATGACAAGTGCACTCCTGAATCCCCATCACCCCATTAACCCATCCTTTCCACCCACCTCCCTTCTGGTAATCATGCTTGTTCTCTATAGTTAAGAATCTGTTTCTTCTTCTTTCCCCCACCTCCTCAGGCGGTTGACATATTTATTGCTTTGGAGGTGGGGGGCAGGTGCTCAAGAGTTCTTGGTGGGGTGGCTTGCTTCCTTTTCACCGTCACTGGCTTCTGGGGAGAAGGATGGTACTGGCCCTGCAAATGGCAGCAATGTGCAGATCTGAACAGTACTTGTTTCTGCAGGTCTTCGGCTTGATGCTGCTGAAGGTGGCCCAGACATTCTTGTTCCTGGTGGTCTGCACGTAGGAGGTTTTCACTGGCCAGATCTCTACTTCATGACCACTACATCTTTGCCGTAGGCCGCTGGCTCCACACTCACAGTCTTGTGGTGAATCAACCCATTTGGTGGAAGGAGTTACGAGCCTTCAGGTTATTGGGCTGGGTGCTGTATGTCTGCTTGTTCCTCTTGATCAGAAAGCTGGAGCAGTCCTGCATGATCATCCATTGCAGGTGGGTGGACAGGGTGGCAGCTCCTCTCATCACTGCCTGGGAAGTCAGAAGGAGCCAGAGTCTGCTTCTTGATTTGTCTCTCTCTTTTTTTTCCTTTGCTCCTTTGTTTGGTTTCTTGAATTCCACATGTGAGTGAAATCATATGGTATTTGTCTTTCTCTGACTGCTTTATTTTGCTTAGAGTCTCTAGCCCCATCCATGAAGGTTATGTGTTTTTGACAGTCTTCAGTATTTCAGTATCTAATGGAACACAAAGAGAATAACTCAGCCTTCTCATTATCTGCCACCTGCAATCTCATGCTTATCTTGCTGTTTCTTAATATTTCTGTTGATTAGACCTTCGTTCCTTTATTATTTATTTATTTTTTAAATAAATTTTTAACGTTTATTTTTGAAAGACAGAGAGACAGAGCATGAGCAGGGAAGGGGTAGAGAAGAGGGAGACCCAGAATCCAAAGCAGGCTCCAGGCTCTGTGCTGAATTTTGAAGGCAATGTCTTTGTCTTCTAGCATCCAGTATTGTCGGTGAGAAATCTGACACAAATTTTATCCCCATTCCTTTGTAGATATCTTTTCTTCATTTTAGAAATAGATACAACCTCTTTATAATTAGCAATCTCAAACTGTGTTTAAAGTACATTAACATGAGAATGTGTCTAATGTACATCTCTTTTAATTTGTTCTGTTCAGTATTCATTGAGCCTTTTCAATTTGAAGATCTTCTGCTCTCTTTAATACTGGGGACATTTCTTTCAATACTTTTAAGATTATTTCCTCCTATATTTTCTCTCTTTTCATTTTTTTTCTTTTGGAATGCAAATTAGATGTTGACCCTCCTCGACCGACCCCACATATCTCCAGTTTTTCTTTCATATTTTCTATCTCTTGTATTTTTGTTATATATTTGAGAAACAACTTTGATTTTTCCTTCTAATTTTTCTATTCAACTTTAAAAAATGTTTATTTATTTTTGAGATGGAGGGAAGGAGGGAGGGAGAGAGAGAGAGAGAGAGAGAGAGTGAACACATGTGTGTGTGAGCATAGGCACCCGTGCAAGTGGGGGATGGGCAAAAAGTGAAGGGGACAGAGGATCCAAAGTGGGTTCTGTGCTGCTGTGCTGAAAGAGCTATGTGGGGCCTAAACTCAAGCTGTGAGATCATGACCTGAACCTACATCAGATGCTTAACCAACTGAGCCACCCAGGTGCCCCTCTATTAAACTTTTAATTAATTTAATTTATATTATATATTTTAGCTTCCATGAAATCTTTTTTGCTTTCTGATTCTTCATAGCATCCTGTTTTTGTTTTATGGATACAAGTTCTTGAATTTCTGAGGCAGATTGGAACTTTTTAAATGTTTAGTAAGGTTTTTTGAATTGCCTATTCATTTTAGGGTCAATTGTTCTGTTTGTTCATCTTGTTGTTCCTTTGTGTTGATAATTTTTCTCAAGTATATGGTAATCCTTGGTGGTTCATCCATTTTTATGAATGGAGGACCAAGCTGCCTAATTCAAGGCAACTGAAAGCTCTGGGTATGTGAGCTGGGAAGGTTGTATTGTGCTTCCATTTAAGATGGAAGAATGAGAAGAGGCAGGCAGGTTGGATGTTGCTCCAAAAGATGGAGGGCACCAAGCAACATTCCTGGCACCTATCATCTTCTACGCAGATTATTTGCTTTAGAAATTGTTTGCCTTGGTATAGATAAACCACATCTTCTTGATCCATTCATCTGTTGATGGACACTTAGGCTCTTTCCATGTTTTAGCTATTGTGGAGAGTGCTGCTATGAACATTGGGGTACATGTGCTCCTATGCCTCAGCATTTCTGGATCCCTTGGGTAAATTCCTAGCAGTGGCAATGAGAAACAATGAAATCTGGCCATGTGTAGCAACATGGATGGACCTTGAGGGTGTTATGCTGAGCGAAATAAGTCAGGCAGAGAAGGACAAATATCATATGTTTGCACGTATAGGAGGATTAGGAGGAACTTGACGGAGGAACAAGGGGGAGAAGAAGGGCGGAAATGGTGGGGGAAAGGGAGAGAGGCAAACCATGAGAGACTCTTGAATGCTGACAAAAACTGAGGACTGATGGATGTGGGGGGGGGGTGGGCATGGAGGAGGGCACTTTGGGGATGAGCACTGAGTGTTATGTAGAAACTAATTTGACAATAAACTATTTGTAAAAAAAAAAAAAAAACGAAAAAAATTTAAAAATTAAAAAAAATAAGCTAAAAAAAAAAAAAGAAATTGTTTGCCTTTTCTTTTCTTCGTGGAGGCAGATGTCTTTGTTACATAAGGAGCTGGTGGGGCAGCCTTAGATAATTTTTGTGCAGTTAATTCTCTTGGACTTTCTAGATAATCAAATTATACGCACATAATGAGCTCTGTCCTTATGTTTCAACATCTATGCTATTTCTTTTTCTTCTTGTATTACTTTTGCTACTTTTGCTTACTTTTGCTATTGTATCTTTAGTACAATGTTGAATTTTTTAAAAGGCTAATATCCTAAAAATTTTCATAGGTTAATTCTTCCTAGGGAAAAAGTTTTTATTTTTCCATAAATGGCAACTTGATCTTTTGAAACAGTGCTAATAAATTATACCTTTGAGACCTTATGTTAAGAAGTACATTTTCTAAAATTCATGGTCTTGGATATCTGCTGCCAGTCTGAAGGAATAAGTTAATTTAGCCTCTAGCAGATAATAACCATAAACCGTGAACAGCCCTCTCCCCACCTCAACACACACATACACACATACACTTTTTCTCACTTAAGAGGCTCTGGAGAGTGAACAAAGGCAGATTTTGCAAAGCAACCAAAAATTTTGGTTAAGGATGAGTTCTCTGATTTTGTGCCCTTGTTCACAGGGCAGCCTCCATTAGAGGGGTGCTGGCACAGGGTGACTAAAATTCTGACAGGAAACTTTGGTGTCTTTCCAGCTGGAGCAACCAGGGGAAGGAGATACAACCAGGACACTGGAGAGTGAGGGTAAACTTCAGAGCTGAGAGAACCGGAGAAGGGAACAACAAATCTAGTTTGTAAAGACGTTCCATATCTAGAACCATGCACATATAGACTGTTTGAGAACAGTATAAGTTGAATTGTCAGTATGACAGAGTTTACAGGCTTAGTGTTACTAAGTAAATTGCCTGCTAAAACAAAAAACACTCTTCGGAGCTATATAACAGAATTCAGAACCTTTACAACATAACATTCATAATTCAAAAATTATAATAATCCAAAACTATCCAAAATACAAATATGACCCATTCTCATAAGAAATGATATCAACGAATCCCCACTCCAGGTGCTAGAGTTACAAAACAAGGACTTTAAAGCAGTTGTTATCCCTATGACCAATGAGGAAGAGGAAAATACACTCATAATAAATGAAAAGATAGGAAATCTCAGGAGGGGAATAAAAAATATAAAAAATAAACAAAAATGGAAGTTAGAACTAAAAAATACAATATTTGGAATTTAAAAAATATCAGATGGATTTAAGACTGGAGACGACAAAGGAAAGAATCAGCGAATTTGAAGACAGATCAAAGTAATTATCAAACTTAAGGAAGAGAGAAAAAAGATTGAAAAAATAAACAGCCTCAAGATCATGTGGAACAACAGTGAATGATCTAACCTGTGTGAAACTGATTTTCAGAAGGAGACAGAGAGCAAGTAGGGCAGAAATAATGTCCAAAGTTTCCCCCAGTTTAGTGAAAGATATAAATTTACAGATTAAAGAAGCTCAGTGAACCCCAAACTGATTAATATAAAGAAAAATATAAATACATATATCATAATCACAACATTGAAAAAGATACAAAGAAAGTCTTGAAAGCAGCCAAGAAAAATCATACAGGAAAACAATTCAGATGACCACATTCTTCTCATCCCTCTGGTTTCTATCACACCAGAGGAATGAATAAAGAACAACAGAAAAGGTTAAATATCTGGATAAATGTAGAAGAAGATTTATTTTTCTCTCAATATATTTAAAATACATATGACTATTTAAAATAAAAATTATATATTTTTTCTTATGGAGTTTATAATCCACTTGGTTGTTAAAACAAATGACCACTTAGAGCATAAAAGGATATTGGTGGGTGTAAATGGACTTATACAGTCACAGATTTCTACAATATTACATGGAATAATATTGACTCTAAGTAGAGTGGGAAAAGGTAAGGATGTATATGTAATAGAGAGCAACCACTAAAAAAATAATACATAGAAGTATAACTAAAAAGCCAAAAGATAAATAAAATGGATTTCTAAAATACATTCAACCAATCCCAGAGAAGGCTGGAAAGGGAAAAGAAAAAAGAAAGGGGACAACAGAAAACAAAACTCATGGTCTCCAAGAAACAGGGCTAGATTTGGGGTAAACTCTCTCATCGCTTTCTATCAGTAGCAGAAAGTAGGGGCAAGGCTATAACTGAGTAGAAGGTTATGCCAGGAGGGGGATGGAGATTATAGTCAGAATGCTTACAACTAGGGAGGAAATGAGATAGGCAGAAATAGTAAGAGGAGAAGTGAAAGACTTGTCAGACTTCTGAGGCTTCCGAATACAGATGCATGTTAATCAGATGATAGATTCCCTTACTACACGTGGCGGGGCGGGGGGTTAGGTTGCCTTCTAAATCTGGATATTAAGATACGATTCCAAACTATTTGTTTTCAAAACCTTAAAGCTGAAGCCAAGGGAGGCTGGTTGGGGGGATGGGTTAAATAGGTGATGGGAATTAAGGAGGGGGAGATTATGGGAGTGTTGAATCACTATATTGTACACTTGAAACTAATATTACACTATAGGTTAATTAATGAGAATTTAAATAAAAACTTTAAAAGAACTGAATCCCCAACCTGTACACCTCCCCACCCCCCCCACTCCCCTACACCTTTGCTTTCTGTTCCATCCCAAAGTGCTCTCTGTATATAGACCTTTGGGCCTATATACTCTGCCTTCTCCCTAGAAGGCCTCAAGGATGGTCTTGGCCTGGTGCTTGGTCCTTAACCTTGTTTCAACATCATTTGGACCCTGACTTTGGCTTCCCCTTACTACTTAGGGTATTTATCTCTATTACTATTCAGCTGGGTATAGGCTCTCACAATTCTGCTGACTTGCAACCCTGGCTCACTATCCTGGCTCTTTCTGGCTTTCTCCTGTCTATGGCTACCCACAACTTGATAGAAGAGACTGAGGCACCAGAGAAGGAGCCAGTGAACAGGAAGAGAGACAAGATTCTGAAGCAAGGAAGAGGAGCAGAAGCAAGGCCTCTGAGGAGCTGGAAAGTATGCAAACTAAATCTCTGTGAAGGGGTTGGCTTAGGTTATTCATCAATCACACTTGGCAACTAAAATTCCACAAGATGGCGACATTTTCCTATGAAATTAATGCAAGTAGCCCCCTTGAGACTAAGATAATTTCTAATGTCAAAAAAATGTGTAATCTGCTGCAAAAAATTCAGACAAATGATCTTTGTGAAGATTGAGAAGACAAAACTGGGAGGGGCTTTCTTTGTGTGTGGTTCCCCAATTCATTGTGAAAAGGTGATTCATGGAGCTGCATATTCTATACAAAAGGCAAATGATGAGAAGGCCTCTGGTTCCATGCTTTTGAAAGCAAGCTCCAGGGTCTATGTTGAGTCAGGAAGTCATGCTAACTGGTTATAGCAATCATACTGCGTGAACCTTGACATGCTGTATTTTGTTTAGTCTTTCTTTGTCTGAGGCAGTGGCAGGACAGATAAAATTCTCATCAAAGACATTTTAAAAACTCAATCAATACACAGTTTTTTCATCTTTGATTCATCAAAAATCTCAGGAATTATCTTCCCTAAAGTCAGTTTGTACAAATTAATTGTGTGAGATACATAGTCAATTTTGTGAAAGATTAAGACTTGGGAGAGCTAACTTCTACAAACCTACTTCTGGGCTCTTGGGTGGCTCAGTCGGTTAAGCGCCCAACTCTTGATTTCAGCTCAGGTCATGAGCACTGAGACAGCACTGAGCTCTCTGCTGACAGTGCTTGGGATTCTCTCTCTCCCTCTGCCCCTACCCCGCTTGTGTGCTCTCTCTCACTCAAAATAAATACATAAACATTAAAAAACACTACTTAATTTATAAGATAGAATATTGAATTTTGAATGAAAAATAGTAAGAAATCCCACCATTCTAATGTTAACAAATAGAAAAATGATAAATCAAGGACATTTAAAATTTATCCTGAAAACTGATTTTCTTTTTTTTTTTTTAATTTTTAATGTTTATTTATTTCTGAGAGAGAGAGAGAGCAACCTGGCGAAGGGTAGAGAGAGAGGGAGACACAGAATCCGAAGCAGGGTCCAGGCTCTGAGCTGTCAGCACAGAGCCCGATACGGGGCTCAAAACCATGAACTGTGAGATCATGTCCTGAGCCGAAGTCAGACACTTAATTGACTGAGCCACCCGGGCGCCTAATGAAAACTGATCTTCTTAAGAAAAAGCAGATTTAACTAAAGAATAGCAAAGAAGGGAAATTAAAGTATTATTAATTCAGGAAACTAGATATTATTAATTTTGTTCTATTTTACAATGACAAAGCCTAAATTCAGAGAGATAAAGAAAACTGCTCAAGGTTATACCACAGCAACAAAACAACTAGTGAGTGACTGCTATGTGTCAGCACTATGTGAAGCACTGGGGAGCCAGTGGTGAACAAAATCAGCAAGAACTGGAAAAAGGATACCAATTTAGGTCAGCTCAACCCCAAAGTCTTGACTCCTTTGATAATATGTTGCTGAGACAATTAGGGTGATTCTATATGGGACCACTAGGGATTCCTAGGGACTGAAGGCCTGTGCTTTAGCCCAGGTTAGGATGCCTGGTTTTTCTTTTTTGTTTGTTTGTTTGTTTTGCTTTTTTTTCTGTTATCCTAAACATCAGCATGATCTTTGAACAGAGAATTTCGAGACATGTTTGTTCAGGGAATGAACAGTAGAATGAGGCCAGAAACTTCTGTCAATTTTATTCGTGGCTCATTCTCCAGTGTCTGAATAGTGTCAAGTATGCAGTGAGCGCTCAATTAATGGACCAGCTGACTGGCTGAATGGATGAGCAAAGATTATGGCAAATAATGGAGAGGAAGGTTCTTGTTCCTTGGATGGTGCTGTAACTTTCTCAGTCTGATGATTTTAGACCTACTTTTGGTTGTGTTTGGACACGGAAACGATTGTCCCGGCCCCTATTCTGCAATGTTTTGACCCAGAGTTACAGCTGGTCTGTTTCAGCAGTCCTTTGTACATCTCCATACCAGGGGGCATATGGTTGCATGTGCAGCAAGTCCTATTTTCTGTTATTCCTCTTTTCCCCTTCCCCTTGTTGGGCTGGACATTTTCATACAAATGGAAAACTGGTCTTGAGAGTCAGAGTAGAAAAGATGGTCCTGGGCGCTTTATGCCAGAAGGAGATGGGAGAAGGCAGGACCATCTTACTCTTTGTCTTGGTTACAGGGGTTACTTGTAAGCTGACTGCGTACATATGAGCCCCAGGTAACTTCACAGAACTAGCATGTCTCATCATACCTCCTCTTTAAATTCTGCACCCCTGAGTAAGCTTGGCTGTAGCACTGGGGTGCGCTAAGTCATTTTGGGAATAGTTCCTCTCCAAACAAAACAAAATCCACAATCTTCAAGGTTTATCTTTTAAAAAATCAGCAGATGGGGAAAAGGAGCTGTATTGAGCATCCTGTAAAATATATGAGTCTGTGGGTTCACAGGAGCTGCCTCATTCTATTCTTTAGCTCAGGATAATCTATATTTTAGTTCTGGCACAGCTTTACAGCCTCTCTGTCTAGACCTCAGTCTCAGGCTCCCAGCCTGTCTCCCTGTGCATGGGCTGGAAGGCTGGAATGCAAAAGTGAAAATCCAAAAGAAGCATAGCTTAATGTAGTATTATACTTTGAATTAGATTATTTAAACTTCTTTAGTGGTTTTCTTTCCTTTAAAAATGTTCATTTTTCTGATTATAAAAATAATAAAGGGTCATTGTAAACAATTATGGAATAACAAAAAGTAAAAAGAAAAGCAGTGATATATAATCTTACTACTCATACATAAACTCTGTGTACTTCTTTCAAGACTTTTTCTTCTTTTAATTAACTTTTTTTTCAGAGAGAGAGAGAGAGAAAGTGAGCAGGGGAGAGGGTCAGAGGGAGACAAAGAGAGAATCTTAAGCAGGCTCCACACTCAGCATGGAGCCCAAAGCGAGGCTCGATCCCATGCTTCTATGATCATGACCTGAGCCAAAGTCAAGAGTCAGCTGTTCAACCGCCTGTCACCCATGTGTCTTATACATCTTTTTATTTTATATTATTGATATATAAAAAAATATATAATATTATATATGAACATTGTATTAGGGATATTCTTTTTTTAAAGGCAGCAATTTTACTTACTTACCTCCACTTTCTGTTTCTTTTCTCTCTCTGCTATAAGTTCAGCCCTTCTTTTAGAAATCATATCATCCTGTTAAAGAAGGAGACATTAAAAAGTTTTAATGGATAAAATTACTTTTGGTGCATTAATATACATATTTTTACCAAGGTGGGAATAGCATTTGGATGGAAGGATGGTGAACTTTCCAGAAAAGCATGTGATGGTGGTAATTATGTTACTATATCCTGTAGCTCTGGAACTTTTGATCAGCAACTTCCCCCCAGGGGGATAAACAACATTTGAGGGCTGCCACTCTTGCTACAAACTTTAGAACACCTTTTTAAATTTATTGTCTGTTAGTTTGCTTTGGTAATTACATAGATTATGCATATGGAGAAATAGGGAAATAGTTGGAACTAATTTGTTAAAAATGTTTGGTTTCCTAGGGGCATCTGAGTGGCTCAGTCGGTAAAGCATCCAACTCTTGATTTTGGCTCAGGTCATGATCTCATGGTTTGTGGGTTCAAGCCCCACATTGGGCTCTTTGCTGATAGCTCGGAGCTTGCTTGGGATTCTCTCTCTCTCTCTCTCTCTCTGTGTGTGTCTTCCTCTCCCTTGCTGACACTCTCGCTCTCTCAAAATAAAGAAATTAAAATTTTTTTGATAATCCTTTATCATTTTAATAAAAGATAACATCCTAATAATGTATTAAATAATTTAAGTCATAGTATCTCAGAATTGGAATTAATTGACTAGCTTATATATTGATGAGTAGCTCATTACGTTCAATCTTGGGTTGCTTTTTTTTTTTTTGAAACTCTAATAATGAAATACATATCCCTGTACCTTCCTCCTACCAATAGTAGTTCCTTTGCTGTGGCCTTATGGAACAACTATAGGCTCTCTTCAGCATGAAAGCCCTTCAAATTATTTAACACTACTCTCATGTCACATCTTAGTCTTCCTAGTTCCAGATTTGAAAGCCCTATTCTTTTCACCCAAGCCCAGATTTATAGATTTGCTCTTTCAAGATATGTCTTATAAATGGAATGAATCATATAGTATGTCCTTTTTTTTTGGCCTGGCATCTTTCACCAAGCATAATGATTTTTATCCATGTTGTAGGGTGTATCAGCAGTTCATTCTTTTTTAGTACCATTATATAGATATACCACTTATTCATTCATTCATTCATTCATTCATCCAGTCTTCTCAAATTTTAAGATATTTAAAATGTGCATTGTGATGATTTGAACTATGTATACATAGTGAAAGGACTCCTCCCATTTAATTAATGAACACTTCCATCGCCTCACATATTTTTTACAACATTTAAATTCTTCTATTAGCAAACTTTGATTATACAATTCAGCATTATCAACTATAGTCACCATGTTATACATTAAATCCTCAGATCTTATTCATTTTATAGCTGAAAGTTTGTACCTGTTACCAACTTCTATTTCCCCCACCCCCTCAGCCCCTGGCAACCACTTTTCTATTCTCTGTTTCTGTGAGTTTGAATTTTTTTAGATTCCTCATATAAGTGATACCAGGCAGTATTTGTCTTTTCCTGTCTGGCTTATTTCACTTAGCATAACCCCCTCAAGGTCCATCCATGTTGGATGGACAGGATTTCCTTCTTTCTCATGATTGAATAATATCTTATTGTACATATAAACATCTTTTTTTATCTATTCATCCATTGATAGACACTTAGGTTGCTCTCGTTTTGGCTACTGTGAATAGTGCTGCAATGAACATGGAGGTGCAAATATCCTGTTTTCACTTCCTGTGGATACTTACCCAGAAGTAGGATTGCTGGATTATTCGGTAATTCTATTTTGAAATGTTTGAGAAACTTCCATACTGTTTTCCCCAGTGGTTGCACCAGTTTTTATTCTCACCATCAGTGCAAAGGGTTTCCTTCTCTCCATAACTTAGCCAACATTTGTTATCTCTTGTCTTTTGATGACACCCATTCTAACATGAGATGATATCTCATTGTGATTTTGACTTGCATTTCCCTGACGATTAGTGATGTTGAACACTTTTTCATGTACCTATTGGCCATTTGTATGTCTTTTTTTTGGTAAGAATATCTATTCAGATCCTTTGAATTTTTTTTTCAGATTTTCAATCTATTATTTTAATCAGATGGGTTCTTTTGGCATTGATGGCTATTCGAGTTCTTCAGATATTGTGGACTTTAACTCCTTATCAGATGCAAATCAGATGTGATTCGTAAATATTTTCTCTCAACAGATTAAGTTTTCATTTCATTAATGGTTTCCTTTGTTGTGCGGAAGTCTTTTACTTTGATATATTCCCCATTTGTTGACTTTTGCTTTTGGTGTCAAATCCAATAATTTGACAAAATAATTAAGACAGATGTCAAGGAGATTCCGCCTATGTTTTCTTTTAGAAGTTTTATGGTTTCTGGTCTTAGGTTCAAGTCTTAATCGATTTTGAGTTGATTTTTGTGTATAATAAATATAGGAAGTATCATTCTTTTGCATATGGCTGTCCAGTTTTCTCAGCATTTGCTGAAGAGGCTATTCTCTCTCCACCGTATATCTTTGGGTCCTTTCTTATAAATTAATTGAGAATATATGCATGGGGTTATTTCTGGGCTCTCTGTTCTGTTCCACTGATCCATGTGTCTAGTCTTCTATTGAACCCCTCTATTGAAATTTGCAGTTCAGTTATTGTATTCTCCAGCTCTGTCATTTCTGTTTGGTACTTTCCTATATTTTCTATCTCTGTGGAAATTCTCACTCTGTTCATGCATTGTTCTGGTCTCGGTGAGCATCTTTATGAACATTATTTTGAACTCTTTATCAGGCAGATCACTTATCTTGTAAGATCTATTTCTGGAGTTTTTATCTGAAACGTATCCTGTTTCTTCATTTTCTTTGACTCTGTGTTGGTTTCTGCATATTAGACAAAGAGCCACATCTCCTAGTCTTCACAGAGTGATGGAGTAGTCTTCTGTAGGAGGTGAACCTTATCAGTCAGCCTGGACTGAGTTCTTGGCTGTCTCTCAAACCTGTGTGATCGTCCGACCTACTTTCTTTGCTCTAAGTAGGTCTCAGTAGTTGAGGGTGGCTGCAGCCTGTCAGTGTCCTAAAGGGGACTTAAGTAGGTCTCAGTAGTTGAGGGTGGCTGCAGCCTGTCAGTGTCCTAAAGGGGACGATCACTGACAGCACAGGCTGATTGGAAGCGGGACTCTCAGGCAGCAACTGTTTTGATGTGGATGATATGGGTGTTTTCTCATTTGCCAATGTGTAGGAGTCATTCAGCTACTTTCTGGATTTCTTTCAGAGGGAACTGCTTTGCGTGTAGCTGGGGATTCAGCGTGTCTGTGGGAGGAGATGAATTCAGGAGGCTCTTATGATGCCATATCTGATGGGAACCCAGGGCCCCCTATCTGGAGTCTATCACATTTTGTTTATCCATTCATCAGGTGATGGCTATTGGGTTGTTTTCACTTTTTGATTGTTATGAACAATGCTATTATGAACATTCATATATCAATTTTTATGTGGGTCTGTTTGCATTTCTGTTAGGTAGATTCCTAGAAGTGGAATTGCTGGATTCCCTGTGACATTTTTGAAGATTCTATGTAATACTCCTCAGATCACAGTTTTAGAAAAGATGTTCTAAACCAATATATGGATTTGTTTCACTCTAGGCCAACAGGGCCTTGATGGACAGTGCCATCATTCCATAAAAGTTTAATTCAGTTGCCTCTCCCACTTCGCTCTTGTGTCTGGTGTAGGGATATTTTGGTGCTACCACCAGTTTGAATTTTATTTGCCTTGGAGAGAAAAGCATTAATGTATGGAAAAATCACATAAGCCTCAAGTAATTTTTAACTCTTTAATTGTAAAGTCTTTTTTTTAAAGTTTATTTTGAGAGAGAGAGAAAGAGCATGAGCGAGTGGGGGAGGGGCACAGAGAGAGGGAGGGAGAGAGAGGATCCCAAGCAGGCTCTGCCCTCAGCATGGAGCCCCAAATGGGGCTCAAACGTACAAACTGTGACATCATGGCCTGAGCCAAAATGAAGAGTCAGATGCTTAACCAACTAAGCCACCCAGGCGCCCCCATAAATAGTTCCAATATTTGATAAAAAGTGTTTTCATATTGACTGTGGCATTAAAATTGGAAAGCTACATTTTTATAAAGACCACTTTATAAATTGAATGGATGCTGAAAAAATTTACTCCCATATTTTTTTGTTGGATACATACCTTGATTTTTGCCTTCATTTCTTTGATGAGTGTTTTCCTTTCTAATTTCTTCTTTTGTTTCAGTTTCCACTTTTCAATTTGGGAAGGAAGGAGGCGATCAGAAACATCTTGATCATCAACTTGTATAAAAACAGCAGCATCTGGGAAAAACCCACGTTCCCCCAGAAACAGGACCTCATCAGGATACCGTGGGAAGCCATCTAATATAAAACCTGTGGAACTAGATGGAAATTTCATAATTTATTTGCTTTAATACTATTATATTTAAAATAAAAAACATTAATAAATCACAACTTTATATAAGATGTGCAATGAATAGTTTTAAAAGTTTATTGTAGTATATTATTTCTTTTAATATTTCTACTTGTATAAACATGGTGTGTCTTCTAAATGTATTGAATTAAATTAAAATGGGGATATTTTATACTTATATTAATAGTATGGGTAAGTTCTCTTAAGTTGTAAATAGTCTTAATATTTGATGAAAATTGAATAGAAAATATATTCTCTGCTTGGGAGGAGTAAGTGCCCACACTATGACTGTGTCACCCTTCATGTGAAGGTGAGTTTGGCCAGCCCACCTTTAATGGGAATCCACCTTTTTGTAGTTTTTTCTTCTAGTGATGCTTTCTCTCATGAGACAGTTTATACTCTTTATACTCTCTTCCCGGGTCCCCTTGTAATCAATGACAATTATTAATGTATGTATCCTGACTCATATATGTAAGATGATTATATTCAAATAGAACTATAAAACTTGCCTAAGTATGATGAAACTGTAAGGATCAGAAAACTAACTGCAACATGACTATATTTTCATAATACTTATAAAACAATCAGGCATTAAGAACGTGGCTTTGTTTACTTGACAGAGACAGTACTGGTCCGCTTCTGAATAAGAGTTTGTCCTGTTTATCTAAAATTGGGTTTGTGGCGCCTGGGTAGCTCAGTTGGTTAAGTGTCTGACTCTTGATTTTAGCTTGGGTCATGATCTCACAGTTTCATGAGTTCGAGCCCCACATCAGGCTCTGCACTGTTCTCCCTCTCACTCCCTCTCCCTTTCTACCCCTCTGCCACTCACGCTGTCTCTGTCTCTCTCAAAATAAATAAATAAACTTAAAAAATAAAATAAAGTAGGGTTTCAGCAATAGCACTGCTAGGAATTTACCCAAGGGATATAGGAGTGCTGATGCATAGGAGCACATGTACCCCAATGTTCATAGCAGCACTCTCAACAATAGCCAAAACATGGACAGAGCCTAAGTGTCCATCAACAGATGAATGGATCAGAAGATGTGGTTTATCTGTACCATGGAATACTACATGGCAATGAGAAACAATGAAATCTGGCCATGTGGAGCAACATGGATGGACCTTGAGGGTGTTATGCTGAGCGAAATAAGTCAGGCAGAGAAGGTCAGATACCATATGTTTGCACGTATAGGAGGATTAGGAGGAACTTAACGGAGGACCGTGGGGGAGAAGAGAGGGGGAAATAGTGGGGGAGGGGGAGAGAGGCAAACCATGAGAGACTCTTGAATGCTGAGAACAAACTGAGGACTGATGGATGTGGGGGGGGGAATGGGGAGATGGGCATGGAGGAGGGCACTTGTGGGGATGAGCACTGGGTGTTATATGGAAACCAACTTGACAATAAACTATTTGTAAAAAAAAAATAATAAAATAAAATTCTGTGTATATAAATAAATAAATAAATAAAATAGGGTTTTAGGTATTTATATTTAAATATGTTTTCTCCCTAATAGGAACAGGACTTTTATGATCATTAGACAGTTTGAGTCCTTACCTGATATTTTAAAATGTTTCCCACATTCTTAAGTGGCCAAATGTTTATACTTCGGCTGTAAGATATATGCCTTTTTCTTTAGAGATGCCTTCAGCATAGCCTCTTCTGTGAGGAACATATTCATCCCTACCATTCTAGCTGTCACACTTCTTTGTCAATGACTTCTAAATCTCTACTTCTATACCCAGCTGCTCTTTTGAGTTTCAACTCAAAATTTTCCAAAAGCTGCTTAATCTCTTCATTGCAGTGCCCTTCAGGAATTATATATGTATCATCCTGTCAGAAATCATAGTTGTTGTTACCTTCCACACTGCTGTTACTTCTGACTCACTAGTATTCAGGTGCCAAACTTCAGAGACATTTGGATGGCTCCCCTAATTCCCTCTTGTGACCCACACATAAGAGCAAAGCCCTGACGTGTCCTCTTCTGTGCCTACATTTCCATTTCTACTATTGTACATAAGTTCAGACCCTTATTATCTCTCTTTAGGACTCATGCAATAGCCTTTTGAAAATATGTTGATTTTTTTTCCTGATTATAAAAGCAACACATCTCACTATCAGTCAAAGAAAGACAAATATCATATGATTTCACTCATATGTTGAATTTGAGACTCAACAGATGACCATAGGGGAAAGGAAGGAAAAATAAGATAAAAACAGAGAGGGAGGCAAACCATAAGAGACTCTAAAATACAGAGAACAAACTGAGGGTTGCTGGAGGGGAAGTGAGTGGAGGGATGGGCTAAATGGGGGATGGGCATTAAGGAGGGCACTTTTCAGGATCAGAACTGGATGTCCTAAGTAAGAACTGAATCACGGGGTTCTACTCTTGAAGCCAAGACTACACAGTATGTTAACTAACTTGAACTTAAATAAATAAGAATAAATAAATAAATATAGAAAAGCACAAAAAGGGCAAAATTATACATAACCTCATATCTCTGAGATTACTGACATTTTGTTTTATTTCTCTGCAATTTGTTCCTCATGTGTCCACCTTGCTATTATAAATAACTTTGTATTTTTTATATAATAACATTTCTTATACTATTACAAATTCTTCATTACAATACACTTTAATGGTTGCATAGTATTTAGCTATTTTATTTAGGCGTTTTACAATTTTACTTTTTACTTTGAATTCTTCAATCCATATGTTAAAAAAATTTTTTAATGTATGGTGTGAAGCTAGGCGCTAAATTAACAAAGAATAACCCATGACTACATTGCTGCAGTCGACCTGCCCAAGTTAATCACAACAAATGATCTAATTTAAGCAATAGGAACTTAAAATTAAAGTTGATGACTAATAATCTCACTCACTCATTTATGCCACAGATTAGGTGAAAAAGTGTGCCCAGAGGCGCACTGGGACTCGCCAGTTGTTTGAATTGTCTGTGATATAGTTTCCTTATTTTCAAAGTGAGATAATAAAAGTTTCTATTCCATAAGATAGTAGTGAGGGTTAAGCAAGTTAATGTGAATAAAATATAGAACTGTACCTGGCATATGGTAAGTTCCATATAAGTGTTTGCTATTATTGGTCCATATAAATGTTTGCTATTTCTCTTTCTTCTGGTGGATATCAAAGCAAGATATCCTGGTTAGGAAATTGAGGTGAAGTTTTATACTCTGATGGCCTGGAGATTCCTAAATTTGTCCTGTCTGAGGTCAGGCTTGTTCCTGGCTTTTAAGAAAGGGACACTTTCCTTAAAGTATACTATGGACAGATATAAGTGCTCTTAAGTGTAATTGTTGAAAGGCTATAAGGAAGAGTCCAGCCCATCATTAGTGTGCACGAGTTTAGAATATGGGTACTTAACCACACCTACTCATTAGAATCAGCTGGGGAGCTTTCAAAACAACCAACGCCTGGGTCTCAACCTCACCCTTCCTTCCTTCCTTCCTTCCTTCCTTCCTTCCTTCCTTCCTTCCTTCCTTCCTTCCTTCCTTCCTTCCTTCCTTCCTATGTTTAATTATTTATTTTTGAAAGAGAGAGAGAGAGAGCTCAAGAGAGCAAGCACACAAGCTTGTGCAGGGGAGGGATAGAGAGAGAGGGAGACAGAAAATCCCCAGCAGGCTTTGTGCTATCAGTGCAGAGCACTACTTGGGGCTCAAACTCAGGAACCATGAAATCATGACCTGAGCAGAGTTGGACGCTTAACTGACTGAGCCACCCAGGTGCAGGTACCCTTCACCCTCACACTTGGATTATATTTTTAACTTTTAAGAACAAAGCAAATGAAAGTCAATAATTGTATAATTCTATATAAAATAAGATACCGCATTGGTTCCTTAAGCCACCACTCAGAAAGAATTGTTTCAAGAATTTCGGGAGGCAATGGCTCATTTTCCATTAGATTTAATCTGATTGCTTCTTCTTCTTCTGTAAATTGTACTTCTGGAGACTAAAAACAAAAATCAGAAAAGAAAACAAAGAATTTAAAACTGTATTAATAAATAATCT
The DNA here is from genome assembly GCF_003009895.1 of Hyaena hyaena. Lineage (NCBI taxonomy): Eukaryota > Metazoa > Chordata > Mammalia > Carnivora > Hyaenidae > Hyaena > Hyaena hyaena. The sequence goes on from NW_024080756.1 coordinate 3,323,435, forward strand.
ATAAATTACATAGTTGATGAGGATGAGACCTTTTTTCCTTAGGTCATTTTTAATACTGCTACTTGTTAACATTTTAAAACTTGAGCTTTTTTCTTTAAATCAATATTTAATCTGGTTTTAAATATTAAATTATTGTTATAGCTCAGAGGAGTTATTAGTAATTAGCATGACTGACTTTTATACATGGCCTCTGGATACCTGTCTCATCACTTTTTGCTGAAACCTTGTTCAATTTATATCACTCACAAGGCTTAACTAATTTTTGTCATTTATTTGTAATTATTCAACCTAGATCCTGATTAAATGATGGGTGAGACAGGCAGTCATCTGGGATACAATCTATACGGGTCCATTTACAGGGGATCATTTGAGAATAAAAGGGTCTAGCTAATGGTTAAAAAGTGAGTTAGAAATGGGGCACCTGGGTAACTCAGTCGGTTAAGCATCCAACTTTTGATTTTGGCTCAGGTCATGATCTCACAGTTATGAGACTAAGCCCTGTGTCAGGCTCCATGCTGAGGGTGGAGTCTGCTTAAGATTCTCTCTCTCCCTCTGCCCTTCTCCTCCTTTACCCCGTTTGCACACACTCTCTCTCTAAAAAAAAAGTGAGTTCAAATTAAGAACTTTCACTTTACAACCCCAGAAAGAAACCATCTAAAAGACATATAAAATTTCTTATGATTCAACATTAGAAATTAATATTTTAAGATCTCTGCTGGTACTGGGGTAGATTTTTATATTTGTTAGAAAATAGAGAACATGTCTAGGTCAGACATAAAATAATATGGTCCCAAATAAATGCTATAAACAGTAATGTCAGGGAAAGCTGTTCATATTTTTATTGGGGTTATATAAAACTTAGTATTTTGTATTCTAGAGGAGCAGTAAGATTTGCATATAACATATGGGGAGGATGACATAACTCACTTTATAGAGTTTTATACTGCCTATATTCTACTTCCCCAAAGTAGTACCAGTAAGCATAATTATCTGCAAATAGAGTATTAATATTACTACTGGTTTCTTTGTATTTTCTTCTTCAATCTTGACATTAGCCCGATTTGCAAGTTCTTCGAGTTCTTGTTTTGCAAGCTGTTCTTCCTCAGAATCTTCTTCAAATTCAGTTCCTATTTTCTTTTCGGTTTTGAGCATTAGTTTTTCTTGAAGAAATTCTTCAAACTGAATGTGAAAAATGCCCAATTTTTCTGCTAAGTATCTTCCACAGACAGTTTTACCAGAGCCATGTGGGCCCACAAGGCATATTCTTATTGGAGGAGCCTGCCACAGGAGAGAGGTAGGGTAGGAGGAGAGCAAAGAAAAGGAATTTTGAGTAATTTAGAAAACATAATGCTTATTAATTAGCCTCCCTAAGACTGAATTATCACTTCAAAACACCAGCAGTGTCAGAAGCCACAGCCATCCACATATTTTAGTAGTTCTTCTGGGTACCATATAAAAATTGAAGTTCATAGGAATGGCCCAAATTATTCAGAAGAGTTTAAATCATGTTCTATATGTTCTTTTTAAGAAAGCATTGGTGTCAGGGGCACCTGGCTGGCTCAGTTGATAGAGCATGTGGCCCTTGATCTTAGGGCTGTGAGTTCAAGCCCCATGGTGGGTGTGGAGCTTAATTAACTAAAAAAGAAGAAAAAGAAGGCATTGGTGATCTCAAAAGTATAAGTGACAATGTATTGTGACTTGTATATTTTGATCTTGTAATCCCATGCTGGGGAATATACTAATAAAATAATTTAAGAGAAACAAAGAATGACATGCCCAAAGATTTCCTAATTACTATTTCATATCCACAATGACAAATCACACTAGGAAAAATACTGTGAAAAATGTCTAACAATTAGATGTTAAACAATTAGATGTTAAAATGGCATGTTAAATGATTAAGCATTATGAGATCTATGTAGAAATACATAAACTTCCATTGATACAATGTTAAGTAAAAAAACATAATAAAATATATACACTAGAAAGAATATACATCTGTGTAGAATAGGGTGAGAAAGTAAAATTAAAAATAAAAGCTCTTGTCTAAAGCTGGCGCAATTATGTGTGTACTTTATTTTTTTTAATGGATAAAATATTACCACAGTGTGCTCTTTTATGATTGGTGATAAACAAGTAAGAATAAAAAGTGTTACCACAAATTTAGGAAAACATGGATTCCTTTGTAGCCATATAACAAGACTCTTTTTCAGTCCAGTGAACCGGTTCAGCCCTTGCTCCCGAGAGTTAACCAAGTCAGGCACAGACTTGCCCCTATGATCATGCCTCTGAGTGTGAACTTGAGTAACCGCACTTCTACAAAGGTCAACCCACTTAAAGTCCACCATTCTTTGAATCCCACCCACCCCCTGTCTTAAGATCAGAGACTGTTCTGGAGTCTCTAGAGGGACTAACCAGCACAGCTGGCCCTTAATGTATAAGCAATAAATTCAGCCATGTCTTTTTACTTCCGCTAAAAAGACAGATAGTATGTGTTGGTTTGACATAGGCATTACTACAAACATTAAAATAGATAATTATTTTATGCATATTCCAAAAACTTCTTCTTGGAATTTAGGTATTTTCATCATTTTGTTAATATCAGATCAGGGAGTTTTCTATTAAGCAAACTGATGGTTGGTAGGAAGTCCTTGAACAAGTACTCAGGATTGAGCATTGGAAGAGGAGTATCATTTTCACCTTTAATGGTTCATTCTGAGCCACATACTCCTCAGGATGCTCCAGAAACTTTTCTCTAGCCTCAGGACTTGAAAAGTAGTAGATCTTGTCTCGGTATTTAGCTGCTTCTTCTGTGCTGCCTGGTTGTAGGATGAAGTTTTCTTTGAGAACCACTGGACAAAAGTGTTTGGTATCTCCCAAGTGCCTTCTCTTCTCCTTAATTCTTCCTTCATTCTACAAATATTAATTCAGTTTGGAGAACAGTATTGTAAGTATTTTGATATAAGACTGAAGATGTAATTTAAAAAATAATGCATCTTGAATAATACTTAATCGACAATAAGATGCCTTTAAAACAATCCACAATTTTGTGTATCCTTCCAGACCCTTTTTTCAAAGTATATCCTACTGATACACATATAAAAAGAGACATATATTTAGACACAAACACAGTATTTAAAAAATACCAATGGTGGGGCGCCTGGGTGGCTTAGTCGGTTAAGCGTCCGTCTTTCGCTTAGGTCATGATCTCGCGGTTCGTGGGTTCGAGCCCCGCGTCGGGCTCTGTGCTGACTGCCAGCTCAGAGCCTGGAGCCTATTTCAGAGTCTGTGTCTCCCTCTCTCTCTGACCCTCCCCTGCTCATGCTGTCTCTCTCTCTCTCTCCTAGAAATAAATAAAAAAAAAAACATAAAAAATTAAAAAAAAATAAAGTGTGTGTTTGTGTCTAGGTTGTTGTGTCAGTTGAGATTTATGACTCTCGGATAAAGTGTGGCAAATGAATGAAGACTNCTATTTCAGAGTCTGTGTCTCCCTCTCTCTCTGACCCTCCCCTGCTCATGCTGTCTCTCTCTCTCTCTCCTAGAAATAAATAAAAAAAAAATTAAAAAAAAAAATAAATAAAAAATAGCAATGGAATAATACTTTATATGACTATTCTACAACAGACCTCTTTTAGTCCCTGCTCTCCCTCAACCCCCAAAACAAGATACAATGAACAACTTTCTGTAAAGGTACAAACATGAGACTAATAATCTATACAATTCTTGTACCATTCTTGTTCAGTTTTTGTATGAGAGGTATGCAAACTTCAAAATGAGCTGGGAAGTACTGCTATTTTTCTATGATGTTGAAGATTAAAAAGAATTTTTTCAATGTTTATTTTTGAGAGAAAGAGACAGAGTGCTAGTGGGGGAGGGGCAGAGAGAGAGGGAGACACAGAATCTGAAGCAGGCGCCAGGCTCTGAGCTGTCAGCACAGAGCTTGACACAGGGCTCAAACCCACAAACCGTGAGTTCATGATCTGAGCAGAAGTTGGACACTTAACCAAGTGAGCCACCCAGGCACCCCTATGATGTAGAAGATTTTAAACAACATAGCAATTATCTAATCAACAAAGGTATATTAGACATAACTTGTAACTCCCCTCTATTATTTTTGTTTGTTCAGCTTTTATCATTCTTCCTAAGCAAATTTTAGTAATTCATGTCTTGAAAATCCTTTTAATCTTGACTTTCAAATTTATTAGTATAAAGTTCCTATAATTTAAAACAATCCTGTTTTAAAATTTTGATTATATACCTATTTTTGTTTCAAATGTTATTTGTTTCTTCTTTATACCTAGACTTGTCAGAAGTTTGTCTATATTATTACTCTTGCCAGCGAACCAAGTTTTCTTTCTTTCGTTTTTTTTTCTTATGAGAGACAGAGAGAGAGAGAGAGAGAGAGCATGAGCATGTACAAGCAGGAGACGGGCAGAGGGAGAGGGAGACAGAGGATCCCAAGCAGGCTCCATGTCCAGCATGGAACCAAAAAACCAAAAGCGGGGCTCAATCTCATGACTGCAAGATCATGACCCCAGGTGAAATCAAGAGTCGAATGCTTAATCGATTGAGCCACCCCCCAAATTTTGATTTTTTGAAATTAGGTCTATTGTTTTAATTTTGTCTTCTTTTTCTATTTTGTTAATTTTTGCCTTTATTCTCCTTTCTACTTTATTTGGTTGTGCCTTTTTCCCAGATTCTTGAGTTGAATGCCTAATTTCTTCCTGCTAATAAATCCACTTAATTAGGGTTGCCAGACTTAAAAAATAAGAATGTGGTTCCCAGTTATATTTGAATTGCAGATAACAAATAACTTTTTAGTATAAGTATGTACCATACATAAAAATTATTCTTTTATTTGCAATTTAAATATAACTGGGTATCATGTTTTTTTTTCCTGGTAATTCTAATTTCTACTTCTGCCATACTGCAAAGTATTTATATGTAATCTTTTATTTGAAGGGCTAGAAAAGAGTATATATATTTTTTATTTTGAAACTGAAATGTATAATCTCTCAAAATTAAGGATTTTGATAAATCTGAAATAAGATCATGTGACACTGAAAATTGTGTTGAATTCTTCAATCTTTGTTCTCATTTATATGACTTTTATAATATATCCAATTATAAGATATAATTTTATTTAAAAGCATTGTTGAAGTTGCAGTAAAACCATATGCTCTCAAATGATACTGAAAGTATAAGTTCTGACCTACATGTAGGCCAATATAATTTTGTTTCATGAGAATTTTATTTTTATTGTTTTTACTTAGAGCATTTAAAAATATTTATTTAAATTTCAGTATAATTAACATACGGTGTTATGTTAGTTTCAGGTATACCATATAGTGATTCAACAACTCTATACATTTCTCAGTGCTCATCAAGTTAAGTGTACTGTTAATCTCCTTAAATTATTTCAACCATCTCCCCACCCACCTTCCCTCTGACAACTACTAGTTTGTTCTCTGTATTTAAAAGTCTGTTTTTTGTTTGTCTCTTTTTTCTTTGTTCGTTTGCTTTGTTTCTTAAGTTCCACATATGAGTAAAATTATATAATATTTGTCTTTCTCTGACTGACTTCTTTCACTTAGCATTATATCCTTTAGATCTATCCATGTTGTTGCAAATGGCAAAATTTCATTCTTTTTTGTGGCTGAATAATACTCCCGGGCACCTGTGTGTGTGCGTGCGTGGTGTGTGTGAGTGTCCCACTTGTTCTTTATCAATTCATCTATCAATGGACACTGGTAGGTTTTTCCTTCCCTGAATCTATAGGCTCCTGCTTATTCTCCTTCCTGCGTCCTAATTCTCCCTTTAAAACCTCTGTCCAAATCAGAGTTCAGTTTACACTGGACTTTTTTCCCTATTGATTAAAACCTGTCCTGATCACTTCAGTGCCCAGTTTTACTTATCTTTGACAGTGTAAAGTATCTTCTTTTGTTGTTTTAATGCATTTCTCCTTCAATTCTACTTTTACTGAGATGCAGAATGCCATTTCTCAGAATGCCATTTCTTCTTCTTTTTTCCTTTTTGTTAGCATTTGCTTTTTATATCTCAATCCTTTTGAGTCATTTTTTTTAATTAAGAAAAGTTTTTTTTGGTTAATTGTAAATGGCTTACATTGGTTGACTCAGGTTTGTCCTTACAATGGGTAGGTCTAGAATTATCCCTAAATAAATTTTAGAAACAGAATGTGAGGTATGTGTGTAGAGGTGATGGGGTGGAGTGTCTTGGAACAGGGATTCTGGGGAAATGGTGATATGAAGACACTCCCTTCCTATCTCTACCACCTTCTTGGTCTTAAACTTAACTGCTGGGGCAGACAACTTGTATGCATAAATATCCGAGGGGAGGGAACTCGGATGGCATTATTTACCACTATGGATGAGTGCCTGGAGACAAACATCAGAGAGACAGAGTATTAAGATGTCAAGTGCTAGGAGGAATTTTGTTTTCCTGAATTTTTGGATTTCCCAGGGAATGTTAGCATCAGCAATGACCAGGGAAGTGCTTGTGGTCTCTCTGGTCCACAAAAGACCAAGAGGGAGTTGTATGTGTGGGAAGAGTCCTCCTAACCCTGAATCTGAGTAAGTATGAAGAATCTGGGTAATGTGGGCTTGTCATAGGCCTCAGCAATCAATATATGCCCTATCTGTCTCTATACTCATGATCTATTGGGAGAGAAGTCACTTTGCCTGTTATAACTTTTGAGAATGTTGTCACCTAAAGCACTCTAGCAACAGTTCTGAATCCTACTGAACATGAAAAAAAAAAAAAAAGAGAGAAAAAAAGAGAAAGAAAAACACCACCCATCTAAGGAAGCCTAGTCAACTGAAAGTTCAAGTCAGATCAAATAGACCACAAAACTTTGCAACACAGATGGAAAGAAACCAATATTTGAGGAGAAAATTGATGAAGACATTATTAGAAATGCAAGTAAACAGTAGAAAGAATCCATGGGCACCAACAAAATACATAACTGAACCTAAGAAAAGAGTGACCACTTGTGGTAAAATAATGGCTCCCAAGGATCCCCAGACCTGTGAGTGGATTACCTCATATGTGATTAAGGATGTTGAGATGGTAAGGTCATCCAGGTGGCCCAATTTAATTACAAATGTCCTTGTAAGAGAGAGGCAAGAAGGTCAAAGGCAGAAGAGGAGATAACATGATGGAAAGCAAAGGCTGAAATAATGTGCTTTGAGGATGGAGGAAGAAGCCATAAACCAAAGAATGCAAGTGGCCTCCAGAAGCTGGAAAAGACAGGAAAAGTTTTCTCCTCTATCAGAAGGAACATAGCTAATACTGATTTTAGCCCTGTAAGATTCATTTCAGAGAACTAACCTTGAGAACTGTATGATGATTTTGTTATTTTAAGCCACTAGCTTTGTGGTAGTTTGTTATAACAGCAGTAGGACCCCAATGAATGTCTTTAATGAGAAGACTGAATGGAAGACATTATCTACAAATATATGAACAAAAGAGTAAAGAGATGGAGAATTTGAGGGAAAAGATACAGATATTTGGAGAATAGATCCAAGAGACCTAATGAGTATTAGGTATTATGGAAGGAAAAAAAAAAAGGAAGAGGTTGAGAAGAGGTAATAATTTCCCACAGATACAGAAAGACTTAACATACAGCTTTAAACCCACCCTAAGCATAGGCAAGATTGATGAGAAAGAGACACTTGGGCCTATCTTGGTGTGATTCCTGAACTCTGGAGTGGCATTGGAACTATTTTTTCTTTTTGTACTTTCTGTCTGGAAAAAGGGAAATATCTTTATTGTTGATTTTTCCTAATGTAAAAATTATACATTTTTCATGTTAAAAAATCAGATAATATATTTAAAAAATAAAAATTACTTGTAAGTTCATCATTGAGCAATAACCACCATATAGCATGATTGAGGTATAACTGACATAAAATCACATATTTACAGTATATACAATAATTAAATACATATTTACAGTATAAAATTTGATAAGTTTTGACAGAAGTATTCATTTGTGAAACTATCACCACAACCAAGATAATGAACATATTCAATAATACCAAGTTTGCTCACACTTCTTTGTAAAATCTCCCTCTCGTGCACCTATTTGCCTCCTACCTGCCCCATCCCCAGGCAACCTCTGCTCTGTTTTCTAGCACTATAATTAGTTTTCTAAATTTTTATGTAAATGGAATCATACAGGATATATTCTTTTTTGTCTGGCTTCTTTCTCTTAACATAATTATGTTTCATCCAGGCTATTGCATGTCGATTAGAGGGTTGGAAATTTAAGTTCTACTCCCAACCTTTCCAGGTGGGGTGGGGAAGAGGGGCTGGAGTTTGAATCAGCCAATGGCCAATGACTTAGTCATTGATAACTACATATTGAAGCCTCCATAAAAACCCAAGAGGACAGCTTTCTGGTCTTTTCTTTTGGAAGAGCTTCCATGTGCTACCAAGCAGGGCCCTGAGCTCCACAAGGACAGAAGCTTCTTTGTTCAAGACCTTGTCCTATGTGCTGCTTCATTTGGCTGTTGATTAGTATTCTTTATCTTATCCTTAGAAAACTGGTAAATGTAAGTGTTTCCCTGAGTTCTGTGTGCTGCTTTAGCAAAGTAATTGAACCTAAGGTTCAATAACCTGAGGTTATCGGAACCCCTAATCTGCAGCCAGTCAGTCAGAAGCAGAGGAAATAACCTGGGGCTGTGACCGGCGTCTGAGGTAGGAGGGGAGAGCAGTCCTTTGGGACTGAACCCTTAACCCCTGGAATCTGATGCTATCTCCAGGTAGACAGTATCAGAATTGAAGTGAATTCTCAGACACCCTGTTGGTGTCTGGAAAGTGCTAGGTGCTGTGTTGGGGAGAGTCTCCTCTCATGTTGGAACTGGGTCTAGGAGTCTTGAAAGAATTGATAAAACCTAAAATTAAAAGAATCACTTCCTATTTTATTATTGGTAAGTTATCAATTATAAATTATTACTGATAGATACCTGAAATGGGTAGCTATCAAATGAGAATGTTTATCAAAATTCTCTTGCTAAGGGAGTAGATTAATGCCTGACAATGACTTGTTCCACTCGAGAGTATTGTTCCTTATTATCATACAAGCAGCCTCCCAAAGAGGCCACTGCTATTTGGTTTTTATATAAAACACCCACTTCTGTGAAATATTTCTGTCTCTAATACCTATAGATGTTTCCATGGAAAAAAAATTAAGATTTCCTTTTCCTTTTTTTGTGGGTATAAAATATTGTCTAAGTAGCCCTGGCATTTCAGGGGTCAAGCGAAGCTGGGTAGAGGCAAAGTGTGTTGAAAATGCTTATTTATAACATTGAGGATGCCTGCTTGTTTTCTTGGGGGCCCCAAAGTGCTGGTTACCACTCTGGATATGTGCACTTTCAATGATGTGACCAATGTGAATGAGAAGTAATAAAGGAGTCATACCTCTTCCTCTTCCTCCTCTTCCTCTTCCAGCTCCTCATCAACTTCAGCTTCAGCCTGATAGTCTTCTGTTTCTTCATCATAATCTTCCACAGTTAACTCCCATCCAGCATACTGGAAGGGTTCTGTAAAAAAAAAAAGGAGTGACTTTTGGGAAGATATTTTTAGAATAAAAGGATATTAGCATAAAACAGTAGTCAAGGATTAGGAAAATGGATTATAATGACTGATCTCTTAGTTTAAATGTAGATGCAAACAGGTATTCACAAATTCTTTAAATGACAGCTGACCAGTTTGGCCAGTGGTTTGTACCCCAAAACTATTATAATTGACAGGTGCTTGCACTATGAGAGTTGCTAAATATTTTAAACATCAACTCTGAATATACTGAATGTTTTACTTCCCAAGCTACCATGAAAGGCTTTAAACTTTCATGGTGCTTTTAATAATATTACCTGCTCTTGACAATAAATGTTATGATTACGGCTCTTACTTTCCATAGTCTCGACTACTTTTTGAAGTAGTTCCTCTGGAGTTTTGTTAGCAATCTCCAAGTTTAAAATTTGAATGAAAGACTCATGGATTATTGTTTCTAGCTGTTTCCAGACAACGTTGAAATTTTTAACCTTCTCTTTAATTGGCTCCATTTCAGGAACATCAGGATAAGCATCTTCTGGAAACTCAGGAAGTACAACTTTTGGGTAAAGGTTAAAGGAAAGAAAAAAGAGTCTTCAAATATTACATCTTTAGACTTTATACTTTTAATATTTTAATATCATTTGAAAGAAATAAACTTAGTTTTCTAAGTAATAATATACATTAATAAATTCATATTTTAATTATGCTTTGTTTTTTATAATGGCTTAGATGAGTTATTATCATTAATAAAATCAAAATTATTTGTATAATTATTAAAAATTTCATATGGCAACTTTAACTGTCAATGTATAAAATAAAATTTGATAAAAAACAATACTGTAAATCGGCTACATATGTTTTTAGTGTAATAAGCTACATTAATACATACTAACTGGTATATAACATAGAAAGAAAGCAGGAAATTGGTACCATGCCTAAATAAGGGACTATACCCTTTGTAAAAGAATATGAAAAGTACTTTCACACATTAAGTACTTTTATAATCTAACCTGTTTCAGATAATCCTTTAGTTTCTAGGCCCTCTTTGGATCCTTTTGAAATGTCTGTTCCAACTGTAGTATCCTCCCCAGGCTCAGATACTTAAGAAAGGAAGCTAATGGTTAGTGTTTGAATGTTAAAACCTTATTCCTGTATGAAATTTTTGGCACAAAGAAAATTTCAAAACACAGTTTAATTGTATATACTATGTCTAAGTGTAAATACAGTTCCTGTTAGGTAAAGTATGGCATAAAATATTTAATAATATAGAGTGAAAAATGAAGAATATTTAAAAGTATATAAAAGGACATTGACCAAAATAATATACACATGGCACACAATTCTGACTTAAACATGGTACACAATTCTGACTGATAACGGTTGTTAAATATTATTCAAACTTCTGTTCGCATGCATCAGACTAGGAGTCCCTGATATTTCTTTTAGTTTCTTAATCCACCGATGAAAATACACCAAAAAAAAAAATCATAAAGTGGAAATGAAAGACAATGATATATCAAAGTCCCAGCTGTGGGTGTATTAAAGGTATAGATAGAACACTATTTTCCTGGATGTTATAAGACGATTCACATACAGATCCAACATAGATGGTTCAGGGAAGGAAGAACTAGTTATCTATCTTCTTACCTTACAGTCTCTCCTAGTTCTGAAACATAAATTTTGTATAGACCATATATATAATGTACTTATATAATATTATACATATAGCTCCATTCTGTAACACTGGAAACTGTCTTCCAAGCTAAAGTAACAGTTGGGTCTTCCTCCTACAGAATTCTATAATTAATACTCAAGGGAGGAGTAGCAGGGTGGCCCAGTAGATTAAGCATCTGACTTTGGCTCAGGTCATGATCTCATGGCTCATGGGTTCGAGCCCTGCGTTGGGCTCTGTGTTGACAGTTCAGAGCCTGGAGCCTGCTTCAGATTCTGTGTGTGTCTCTCTCTCTGCCCCTCCCCACCCTGCTCATGCTTTGTCTCTCTCTGTCTCTCAAAAATAAATAAACATTAAAAAAAATACTGAAGGGAGTAGGATATAGAAGAGGACAAGCCTAGGGCTGGTCTGGTGGTGACACGCTTAATTGTAAGGTGCTCACTTATCTAAAGAAAAGCATTTTAAACCATGACAAAGACAAGAAGAACACCAAGAATAGACAGGGTCTTCTAAACTATCTTAAATGAAATAGTTAAAGATGACAAAGATCCAGTGCAGTGTAGAAGAGACAGACAAGGTGAATATTTACTAAATATTTCCACCTGAACTAGGTCAATGCACATTAACTTTACCTTCAGGTCTATATCTGAGGGTACCAGGCAAAACATTAAAGCGAAAGGTGTGTATATGTGTGTATGTCCGTGTGTGTGTGTGTGTGTGTATGTGTGTGTGTGTGTACGCACAAAAGCGCATGTGTGGATTGGTGGATAATTCTTTTTTTTTTTTTAATGTTTTAATTATTTCTAGGAGAGAGAGAGAGAGACAGCGTGAGCAGGGGAGGGTCAGAGAGAGAGGGAGTCACAGACTGAAACAGGCTCCAGCCTCTGAGCTGGCAGTCAGCACAGAGCCCTACGTGGGGCTTGAACCCACGAACCATGAGATCATGACCTGAACTGAAGTCAGACGCTTAACCGACTGAGCCACCCAGGCGCCCCTCAATTCTAAGCATTTTTTTTGTTTTTTTATTTTTTTTAAAGATTTTTATTTATTTCTAGGAGAGAGAGAGACAGCGTGAGCAGGGGAGGGTCAGAGAGAGAGGGAGTCACAGACTGAAACAGGCTCCAGGCTCTGAGCTGGCAGCCAGCACAGAGCCCGACGCGGGGCTCGAACCCACGAACCACGAGATCATGACCTAAGCGAAAGTCGGACGCTTAACCGACTAAGCCACCCAGGCGTCCCGGATAATTCTTATAAATATTCCACCTACTCTTCCTAGTGGTTTCCTACTCTATCTGCTAGAGCTTGATATAATCTGCTCCATTCAAGGACAAATCAACAACAACAATGCAATGACAAGGTCTATGAAAAGATTTTATAGTGAAGGGAAAGAGAGTATTAAACCAAAGATTTAGATAAAGAATTTGCTTTTGAAAAAGATTTCTTTTATGAAGCAGAGTAAATTTTAGAAAATGCATGCTTGGTGTACTCAGAAAGCACAGGAGGACAACATAGCTTATGAAACAGGAATCATGAAGCAAAAAAGAGAGACCAACCTAAGATAAAGGTAGGAATACAACAAAGCTAGTTCCAACAAGAAAGCAATGCAATGTGAGGAAATGTAAAATGCAATAGCAGATTCAAATATGCATCAGGATAGAGGCAATAAGAAGCAGAAAATAAATCTTGGGTGGAGCATAACAACTTTCCAAGGAAAGCAGAGATAAAGAACAAAGACATCAAAGCTATCAGGGAAAAGATTAATGTGGTTGAGAAATAGAAACTAACCAAAAATAATAAAAAGTAATCCTGAAAAAGAAATCTGAAGCAATAAATGAAGGTATAATTGAAGAAAACCATTTTAAGCCAGACAAAGACTAGTATGAAGATAAAACGAGCTTGTTGAATTCCAGGAAAAATCACTGACATACTAGCAAAGTTAAAAAAACATAATGATACTGAAGAATATCGTTAGAGCATCCCTGCAGAAAAGACGAAAGAACATAGGGGCGCCTGGGTGGCTCAGGTGGTTAAGTGTCCAACTTCGGCTCAGGTCATGATCTCGCAGTTCTTGAATTTGAGCCCTGTGTTGGGCTCTGTGCTGACAGCTCAGAGCCTGGAACCTGCTTCAGATTCTGTGTCTCCCTTTCTCTCTGCCCCTTCCCTGCTCATTTTCTGTCTCTGTCTCTCAAAAATAAATAAACATTAAAAATTTTTTTTAAGAAAAGAGAACATAAATGAAGCAGTATCAGATTTTTCCTTGGGAAAACAATGGCTTGATGTCAACATGCAGAATTTTGAGAGGAAAAGGATATAACAATAATTTAACAACATCTAAATTGTTTTTCATGCATGAAAGCAATAGATTTGCAAGAATTCACACAATATATCATGCTGGACACTTAAAAACTTACTCAAAGATACAGGCCAGATGACTAAGAGAACTAAATATCAAAACTAAAGTGTCAGGAATGGAGAAACTGTGGAATTTGGGAGACATCTCACTAGAATTATCAACAATAGCTGCAGAAATCCATGGCCAGTTCTAATGGACTGGAAAGGACAGGCCACATTACTGGGCATTCACAGTGTGGAGGAATTGTATCTTTTATAATAATCTCTGGAGGAAGTTAATCAACAACTTCAGTATGAATAGTCACAGTTTATAAGAATAACTGTGGTAAGACTTAAGAAATGTCCCAGAGAGGGGTGCCTGGGTAACTTAGTCAGTTAAGCATCTAAGTTAGGCTCAGGTCATGATCTTGTGGTTCATGAGTTCGAGCTCTGTGATGGGCTCTGTGCTGACCGCTCAGGGCCTGGATCCTGATTCAGATTCTGTCTCCCTCTCTCTCTATGCTCCTCCCCCCACTTGCACTCTGTCTGTTTCTCTCTCTCTCTTTTTCTCAAAGATAAATAAACATTAAAACATTAAAAAAAAGAAATGTCCTAAAGAAAACCTTTCTCTTAGGCTTGAGTACAGTCAAGTCACAGGTCTAAACAAAACAAAATACCATCCTTTGCTTAGAAAAACTAAAAGGAAATACATCAGAATATTAAATATTTATTGCCATTTGCTGGCAGAACTATGGTGATTTTCTCCTACCTTTCTATTTGTTTGAATTCTACATTTCCTATAATTATCATGTCATATCAAACTTAACTGGATATCTGAGTGATTTTTAACCACACAATTTAACATCAATTATATCAGAACTATGATCACTTCTGATAGACATTTTTCAAATTTCAATTTGTCTATATTCTATACAATATATCAATTCACTATGACCTGTGGATACAGTGTGCAGCTAAGTCATCCTTTAGTGTAAGTTTTCAGGACCAGATTTTTCATAAGCACAATACTGAGCTTTTTCTATGACATAAGGCGATCATTAATAAACTTTTTTTCAGCCTAATGTTTTTCCCCTATGACAGTTTTCAGTTGTCAACAAGTATAAGAATCACCTGAGGTATTCATTAAAATATAGATTCCTAAACTCCATCCTATACTTACTTGAACCAGGACTTGGGTAGAGCTTAGGAGCCTTTAAAATAAGAAACCTTGGTTTAAAATTTATATTTATTTCAATTCAAATGTACTTTATATACAGTGTTATATTAATCTCAGAGGAGCAATATAGTGATTCAACAATTCCACATATTGCTCAGTGCTCATCAAGATAATTGTACTCTTCTGTTTTATGCTAAAGTGAAATAAGTCAATCAGAGAAAGAAAAATATCATAATATCACACATATGTGGAATTTAAGAAACAGATGAACACAGGGGAAGGGAAGCAAAAATAAGATAAAAACAGAGAGGGAGACAAACCATAAGAGACTCTTAAATACAGAGAACAAACTGAGAGTTGCTGGTGGGGTGTTGGATGGGGGGGGATGGGCTACCTAGGTGACAGGCAGTAAGGAGGGCACTTATTGGGAAGAGCACTGGGTGTTACATGTAATTGATGATTCACTACATCCTATTCCTGAAATCATTATTACACTGTATGTTAACTCACTTGGATTTATTTATTTATAATTTTTTTAATGTTTTATTTATTTCTGAGAGAGAGAGACAGCGTGACCAGGGGAGGGTCAGAGAGAGAGAGGGAGTCGCAGAATCTGAAACAGGTTCCAGGCTCTGAGCTAGCTGTCAGCACAGAGCCCGGCATGGGGCTCGAACCCACAAACCATGAGATCATGACCTGAGCTGAAATCGGACGCTTAACCGACTGAGCCACACAGGTGCCCCAACTCACTTGGATTTAAATTAAAAAAAAAAAAGATAATTGTACTCTTCATCCCCTTTACCTACTTCACCCATTCCCCCACCAATCTCCCCTCTGGTAACCATCAGTGAATATTCTGTTCTTGGGTTTGTCTCTTTTTTTCCTTTGTTCATTTGTTTTGTTTCTTAAATTCCACATATAAGTAAAATCACATGGTATTTGTTTTTTTCTCTGACTGGCCTATTTTGCTTAGCATTATACCCTCTGGATCCATCCATGTTGTTGCAAATGGTAAAATTTCATTCTTTTTTATGACTGAATAATATTCCACTGTGTGTGTGTATGTGTGTGTGTATGTGTACACACACCATATCTTCTTTATTCATTCTTCTATCAATGGACACTTGGGCTGTTTTCATAATTGCCTCCTTAAGAAATTTAGAGGAGAATACTTTATGATACTACCTTGGATACCTTGGATAGAAGTAATCACTAGCTAAACCAGATGCAAGCCCCTCTGTGAAGTAGAATATGGTTTAATATGGCCAAACATCCATTTTACAGAAGCAAACCAGCCCTGGAGCAGCCTGGTCATGTCAACATAGTCTAGAATCGGGGTAGAATTGACCCTAACTAGAATAGGATGCTGGCTTTAGAACATCCAAAGTAGGTTCCCTGGGAGAATTAATCAGATAGAAGGTACCAACACTAAATTGTCCCCTAGACCTGTAACATTAGTAAAAAACTGATTGTGAGATACTGTGGACACTGGAACTATGGGGTATGTTTGACATGTCATATTTGATGGATGTCAGTTTCTTTTACTTCTTTTGGTATTTTATGGCTTATCTTCTTGCAAAAGGTATGCGTGTAGAAGAACTGTGTCAAATTGATTAGGTACTAAAGAAAAGAATGAAGCTTCTGGATAGGAGCTCATCAATAGAGGTGTGGGACTCCTAAAAGGAAATTGTGTGTTTCATCCTGATGGCTCCTCTGTCTGGCACAACGGATCTGATTTTATACTTATTGTCTCATAAAGCTAATGCCAATCCTGTAGTAAAAATGATCTATGTTGAACTTGAGATTGCTCGTTGTAAAAATTCCTCTTAGTCCTGGTCCTTTTACAGCTAACGGCAGGTTCCCAGCCCTTAATTACTCCAGGTTGGCATCTAGCTGCATGTATTTGAAGGCCTTTAGTTGTAGGATTTGTTTCTAATCCAATACTAACCATGCTTGGAAGCACTTATGTGCCTCACTCCCACCACAGTGGGGTCCCCTATCTTGCTGCTTTAAGACTGTCTCTGGTCCTGAGAGTGACTTGCATTGCCCATAGCCTCTTTCTTGCCCGCACTAGTCCACCACACTGGACCTGTGAGGCAGGGCTGGCGTCACAAGTGTGTGACCTGTGTACTTGCACAAGGTCTTTTGTTTAGAATGGACTCACACTGAGATTAATGCTCTTCAGTTGTTATTTTGAAATTTTTAGTAATTTTACCTTTGAACTGCTTTTTAAGCAAAACCGAAAGGGGCTCCAGTGGGACAACAGAGAGTGCATGTGAGTAGAGAAATGCGCAATATGTGTTTGCCATCCCTTGCCCTCGTGTTCTCATGAACGTTCCTGATGCCTCGGTAGAATTCTAAGGGACCTATGTGTGAAGGAGTCATGTGACTGATGGGTGGGGGAGAGGGGAGGACTCTGGCAGCAATGAGAGGCCACACTTTCTCTTTGAATGAGAACTTGCTTCATCCTGAAAGGTGACAGCATTCAAAGAGACATCAATAATCAAGGAACCTTTCCTACTCATGTTACTTTCTTGTGTTAGCTAAACATTTAGGCTGAAAAGGATGATGTAGAAGTAAAGATAAGACAACCCAGAGTTTTATTTCTTTCAATCTTTCCTTAATCATTGGAAAGCTGGAGAGTGTTGATAAAATATACATGCATATTAAGAAGCAAAATAAAAAGCTGAATTAGTTTTAAGCATGGAACTGATGTAGTATTCTGTTAAGAATGAAATGCATATGCATGTACAAGCTGCAAAATACAAGTTGTATAATTTCAGTGATTCTGCACGTGAGTTACATGCTCTTATATTTGCATTTAAATATGGCATTGTACAACATAAAGATCAACGGTAAAATTCATGCTAATGAATAAAATTTTAAATTTTTGTTTACTTAAAATAAGATTAAATAGCAAACAAAAAGCACCATGACAAATTGAGAGAGAGAGACCATGGAAGAAAAGAAGAGGCTTTATATTTTAATATGTTTAAAAGCACCTTTTCCTGCTTTCTGAACCATGAGACTCACAAATTACATAGCTGGCTCTACTCCTGAGTGTCATACCAGGGCAGAGAAGATGTGGCATTTCTACGACACTGCAACCCATGTGATTTGGATTAAATGGTCGCTCTCTGGAAGTTCATGTCACCATTCTTAGCCTGGTTCCATTTTATTAACATAGAAAAGGCACAAATACACGAATGTGTGTGCACACACACAGCACCCAATGCACACAAGTAGAATTAAGGACATGGCCCTCAGTAGAATCTAACCTGATTCAGGTTCTGTTTCAGGGACTTCGGGCACTTCAGGCTCCCCAGGTAAGGGTTCCCTGGTCTCCTCGGCTACTTCCAGGGCTTCAGGCCCTTCCTGAGCTTCAGACTCCTCACCTTCAATTTCCTCGTCAGCCTCTGGTTCAGTATCTTCTACTTCTAAAAAAAAAAAAAAAAAAAAGAGTAGAAAAAAATCAGTGTCCAGTTTAGGTTAGCAAATATTTAATTGGATGCCAGGGATTCTGATAAGTGCTGAGGCCAAAACGAAGAATAAGGAATGAATGGCCATGCCCTCCTGGAACATGGAGTTTAATGAGGGAGACAGATATATTGTCTACATATTTTATCTATTAAAATCCAGTGGTAAAAGATAATAGTCATGAGCTCAGAGTGCTAGGGGAGCATCGGGCTAAGGCTTTTAACAGTAAAAAACTAGAAACAGCCCAGAAGTCCATTCAATAAGGAAATGATTAGAACTACACTGATAAGGAGCCATTAGCCATGTGTGGGTATTGAGCACTGGAAACGTGGCTAATACAAATCGAGGTGCACTGCAAATACAAATACACAATGGATTTCAAAGGCTTAGTATGAAAAACTGAATGTAAAATATATTTGGGAATTTTTGCACTGATTACATGTTAAAAATAATCTTCTGTGTATGTTAAGTAAAATATAATTAATTTCACTTCTTTTTACTTTTATCTAGCTACTACAAAATTTAAAGTTACATATGTGGCTTGCATTACATTTCTTTTGGGCAGCACAGGGCTAGATTTAACATATAAATGATGGATTTTCTTATACCTAATTATAAACAATGGAATATGCTGATTCATATGTCAAATGTAAATTTTGAAAATATGATTCCAAGTTTTTTGGAGTTGCATGTAAATCTTTCAGGATAACGAAGGGGTGAAAAGTGTCAGAAAACCTATCTCCTCAATTCCCTTTAATATATGCATATTAAAATATTAAATATTTTGTTTAATATTAAACAAAATATTTCTATGCAGATGACATGAGAAAATGAATGAGCCTGTTTTCTGGACTCTTGTGGAAATTTCTTCCCCCAGAGATTACCTTCCAAGACTATCTGGTATGAGATACCTCTGGCATCTGAATTTTAATCTAAATCTGGATGATTAAGCCCCCAGAGCAAAGCAACTTGAAGTGTTTTTTCTTATAGGTATAAGTCTGTACCGGGAGTACAGTGCATGTGGCTTCCAAGTATGTGACTTATACCATGGTGACACTTTTGTGTTATATAGAGGAATTTATGGTGATGCACACAAGGAAGAAGTAGCATTTGTGGAATCTGACCAGGGCTTGGCATGATGTTATGTGCTGTACAGCAAAAACTCACAATGTCTTTCAACTGAGTATCTTCTCATAGTAAAAAAATTTATCAAAGCTAACATGCGTACATGTAGTTACTTATAAGTTGAATTCTTTTTTTTTTTCCAGTTATTTATTTTTTGGGCACCTGGGTGGCTCAGTCAATTAAGTGCCCAGCTCCAGCTCAGGTCATGATCTTGCAGTTTATGAGTTTGAGCTGCACATCGGGCTCTGTGCTGACAGCTCAGAGCCTGGAGCCTGCTTCAGATTCTGTGTCTCCCCTTCTCTCTCTCTCTCTCTCTCTCTCTCTCTCTGCCCTTCCCCTGCTTGCTCTCTGTCTCTCTTTCCCAAAAATAAATAAACATTTAAAAAAAGTTTATTTTTGAGAGAGACAGAGAGAGACAGAGAGAGAGAGAGAGAGAGAGAGAGAGTGCATGTGTCGGCAGGAGATGAACAGAAAGAGAGGGAGAGAGAGAATATCAAATAGGCTCTGCACTGTTAGTGCAGAGCACAGCTTGGGGTTAGATCTCTCAAACGGTGAGATCATGACCTGAGCCAAAATCAAGAGTTGGATGCTTAACCGACTGAGCCATTGAGGTACCCCCATAAGTTGACTTCTTTTCCATATTAGGTTCTTTATAATACAAATAAAAAGAGTTTATATAATAATGCAGAAAAGTGTAAAAAGTTCTAGTACTTTTTCTAGAATTCTAATGGCTAATCTGTGTACCAGATAAGTCAGGAATGGATTGAAAACTATGCTAAGATCCTTATACTATATGCGATTTTTACTAAGTATGTGTTGTGCTAGTTATCTATTGCTTCATAATAAATAACTCCAAAATTTAATGATTAAAACAACAATAATCACATATTACCCTTGCAGGTTCTGGGGTCAGGAATTTGGGAGTAGCTTAATTGGTGGACTGGGCTCTGGGTCTCTTATGAAGTCAAATGAACGTGTTAGGGCTGCAGTCTCTGAAAGCTTGCCTGCGGGGGTGGAGGACTGACTTCTTAGGTGACCACTCAGAGCCTGAACTGATCTTCTCAGGGAGCAGAGAGAGATTAGCCCTGAGCTAAGATCTGACCCATAGAAATGCGTACAGAATAAAAATGTGGTTGTTTTACAGTTTGGGGGCAGCTTGTTGTCAGCAAAGGAAAACTAAAATAGACACTTTTTACTCTTTTGAGTCATGGACCCTTCTGGCAGTCTGATGAAACTTATGGACCCTTCTTAGAATGATGCTTTCAAACCCATAAAATAAAATACATAAGAATCCAATTATACTGAAATATAGATATGGAGGTATCAAAATCAATTTTGTGCTGTAGAAAATTTGTAGAAAATCTTTACGAATGCATTAAATAATAAGTAGCAGCTGGTTTAATAACCACCATGATTTTGAAATAGTGATAAGCATAACCAGGATATATAAAACTGTAATGGGATATGAAAATGTCTTTGTTTCTATTGGTGACAAAGCTAAGATACTACTCATACTATTGTGGTATGTTGCCTGTATTAATTACCAGTTGAAGGAAATATTAAATTTCAGGTCAAGGTCAATGAAAATAAAGTTGTAGTTATTTTCCCATTCAAGCTCACAGGCCTCTGAATTTTATCCATGAACCCCAGGTTAAGAGCTTCGGTCTTAAAAGAAACTGTTTGAGTAAGTTCTTCTATAATGGAGATGGAAGTTTAAGTTCAAAGAAAATGGGGATAGCAGGAGATTGGCTGTTTTCTCAACTTCCCGAGGATCTTTCTACCAGAATTCCAGCAGCCATGCGTTGTATGTGACAAGGAGAGGTGTTTTAAGACCCGCTGCAGATGCTGCCCACGTAGGTATCTGTGTGGGAGCTCTTTCCCTATGACTCCATTACTCTAGTGACCATACAGTTTATAATCTAAATTGGAGCACTGAGAATGAAAGTGGGTCAAATAAATATTTCAGTACCATAGGCATAAACCTAGACTCTCATGGGCAAACTGTGATATATGGTCATGCTGTCTGTAATTCACTTAAAATACTGCAGTTGCCTGTAGTAACAATACAAAATTAAACGACACATTATTAGAGATATAAATCTGTGTTTGCCTTTTGCTTTCTCATTCATAGCTTCCAACATCCTTTGGTTTTCTTGTATTAATGCCTCTTCAGCGGCTTTTCTGAAATGAAAATGTCCAAAATTTAATCACCTTTGCAAATTCAGACATCTCACAATATTACAGTATCTGAGGCTTATGGTGGTAAAAAACAGGGTAAGTTGTGTATAATGTTCATTATACTTTACAATGTAAATGTTTAGTTTGCTGAAATTGAAGCCAGTTAATTTTCCAGGGGTTTATTTTTTCCAGTTTTTTTTTTTTGTAAGAAAAATTGCAATCTTATACTTCAAAAAACCTTTGGCTATTTATTGGGAAATTTGTTAAAATTAATAAAGGATTGTATAACTCCAATTTGAAAAGGTAAATGGGAGAAGTTACATCATTTTCCCTTTGGATTAAATGAAAAATGTTCACAAAATAAGTGAAAGATGTTAAGTGAGAAAAAATATAAAACAATTTATAATTTTAATTTTGTACTTAAAATTTAGATAAATGATGCTCAAAAGATTAGAAGAAAAATAGTCAAACTGTTCATAGTAATTATCTCTGGGTGCTGACATTATGAGAATTTTTACTTTTACTTATCATTTTTTGCATTTAAAAATGCCTGGGTAGCTCAGTTGGTTGTGTCTGACTTCGGCTTAGGTCATAATCTTACAGTTCATGAGTTCAAGCCCTGAGTCGGGCTCTGTGCTGACAGCTCAGAGCCTGGGGCTTACTTTGGATTCTGTGTCTCCCTTTCTCTTTGCCCCTCCCTTGCTTGCATGCTGTCTCTCTTTCTCTCTCTCTCAAAGGTGAATAAACATTAAAAAAATAAAAAACTAAAATAAAAATTTCTATATTAAATAAAAAGATAATTATCTTTGTGATAAAGAAAATCATTTCCTGATTTCTTTTCAACACAGTAATAATGAAATTTGGAGGCTTAGAATATAAAAACTTAAATATCTGGAGAGAATCTGTTTTTCATTAGGGTTGAAGCAGTAAGCCTACCTGCATGGTGAAGACAGGTATAAGGAAAGCTACTAAAGTGATGACAAGGGGCAATATTTGTTAAAATTAAAATGTGTATACCTTTGATCTAAAATTCTATATCTAGGAATTAACTCTTAAGAACTGACATATTACTGCACAAAGACACATTAATAAGAATGTCAACTGCATCTTTTAAAGAAAAATACTCAAAAAGTATGTCAAGTATTCATCAATAAGGAATGAATTAAGTAAAGCTCATTCATATTGGTTGCCCAAGCTGGGGCAGTTTTTCTGACTGTTTCTATAGGTCTGTCCTTCTCTATATTCAGTGTTCTTTGCATCCTTTTCCACATCCTGTGAACATCTAATTATTTCTATTCTTTTCAAAAGGCATCGCTACACTTCTTTTGCCAACAGGTGTATTTCTTGTTACTAGGGAATGTTCTCTCATTTAGGTATTCTAAATCCTGCAATCTGGCCTGCAGTCTTGGGGTAATTCGAGTTCTCTTTGTTCATGACCTAGACCTCTGAGACTCCTGGGTATTCTTTCTCCACTCCCTCCCCACTTGATTGTGTGCCAATCAGCAGTAATTCTGTTTATTTTAGGCAGGGCTTTTTTGTGAAACTTTCCTTATTCACAGCCTAAATACAGTAAGCCACTGCTAAGAGTCTAAGACCTGATGAGACTGAGGAAGAATTTTGCTCAGTTGTTAGTCACTTCTATGAAACCTGTTGGATGGATGAGTCAAAGACAAATGTAAAGACAGAAATTATCTTGCACTTGACTGGAACATCTGGAAACTGATGCTATAAAAGCTGCAGAATTCAGTGTGTCTGTAGACATTTGGCCCAACTTGTAATTTTTAATCCTATTAATATTATCTCCTTTCCAACCAAGATGCAAGGCCTTTAAATGGCTTTAATTTCTTTTTAACAGCTTTAAATTTCATTTTCTCCGGTATATGATAAAAAATGTTTGTTTAAAAATACTCATGTTGAATTTTTAAAACAAACAAATGTAGAAAATATATAGAACATATAGAGATGTAGAAAAGCTTGCTTCAATCTGGGCAAGTTTACAAAGATGTGAAAATTTGGAATCAAAAGAGGTAACAATTGATTATAGAGATAGCTCACAAAGTTCCATAGGGTAAAAGGGAAATGAAGGTAGAGTAAGGAGAAAGTGGAAGTCTCTCTTTCTTTTTTAAGAAAAGGATACACGTAGGATGCCTGAGTGGCTTAGTCAGTTAAGTGGCTCTTGGTTTTGACTCAGGAATAATCTCAAGGTCGTGGGATCAAGCCCTGCCTTGGGCTCTACACTGACAGGGCGGAGCCTGCTTGGGATTCTCTCTCTTCTTCTCCCTCTGTTCCTCTCCTGCTTGTAAACACACACACACACACACACACACACACACACACACACTCTCTCTCTCTCTCTCTCACTCTCTTTCTTTCTCTCTCAAAAAATGATACATGTATATGTAGTATGTATTCTAAATTATCTCCTTAATATGTTGCAGATGTTCACTCTAAAAATCACATGAACTTTGTTTTACTCTTGTGTTAATATCTTCATCTGTCTTCAAATATTTCCATTTCTCATACACTGGGAAAAATTAGGTAATCCCTTAAACCTTAGCAGACGGTAGCTCCATTTATAACAAAGCTTATAAAAGCTGAAAGCAAATGTAATAAATTTGTAATTTGTAAATTTGTAAAACATTTGTTATTATTGTCTTTTTACTCAATATATCAAACACTTTTATTAAATAACCTAACTAAACTATACTTCATATATTTTGTTGTCAAGTTCTTAAAGGAATAGCTAACTTAGATGAATAGTAAACACTGAAAATTCTCTTACATACACTTATCAGTTATCACCTCCCTTGCCCCTCATTATGCTCCTCCCAACTTCATAATTTCTAGAGTTCAAAGAGGTCTCCTAAATCCCAGCTCTAACTGCTGATATCTGAGGGGAAAAGGAAATAGCATTTGACAAAGTTCCTAAAAGGTGCTGTCCTTAACGGCAGGAGGTTTGGTGGATTAGCATAAAGAAATTTAATTCTTAAATTATCACTTTTAAGAAGTAGGAATCCCAGTGGATGAATTGACATCTAAAGCACATGTTTCAGCAAGAAAGAACAATTAGCAAATTAAGCCACTGCTTCTTTTCATATTTTATTCTCCAATCTGAGGACTTGATAGTTTATTAAAGTTTAGTTCTTGACCCCACCATGGACAAATAGATACGTGTTCACATTTGTAAAAGTTCTTGGCTGCACCCAGATTGGAGAATAAATTTTGATGTTGAGCCTGTCAACTACAAATAATTAGTCTTATTTTTTCCTTATGTAGAGCATAGTCAGGGTTCAGATTTTAGTTATCTCACACAAGTGTATTTTCATTTACTTTTTAACATGTTATTTCTTCAATTTGTGGATACTAGTCAGCAAAATTATTTAAGTCCCAGACAAATATGGTATAAAAAATCTTGCCTGTGCTCAGTTTTTTACAGTGTCTTTTGAGAGTAGGCATTTGATTTTGAGTAAGTTTGATTTCAGCCTGTGAAAACATCTATGACTCGGTACTTTAGAGACTCTGAAAGTATTTGTAAAATGACTGGCTATTTTTTTTTAGAATTAACTGGAATTGGATCTATTTAGTGGACCACTGTTTTGATATTAAACACATTTCATAAATGTAGCTTGTAAGTAGATATTTAACAGCTGTAAAAGACTGATTAACTTGTTTTAGTAAGCCAGGCAGATTTTACCTTGCTGCTTCTTCCTCTTTTTTTTTCTTTTGTAGTTCATCTAATAATCTTTCTAAAATCTTAGAGTCAATTTCAGGTTTGTTCTCTAAATACAGTCTATTCAGTAAATATTTTCCTGAAATGTAGATAAAGAGAATGACATTAATTTTGAAGTTCTATAAAGTACAGCAAGATATATTTTGGAAATTAATGATGAAATATTATTTCTGCCTATATCCAAATACATTTTCCTTTAAGGCTTTATCTAAGGAAAGCCCAGGTTCTTTAAAATACGGAGACCATCTTAAATCCTTTCTAGGAGGTATATAATGGCATGGTAAAAATAACTAAAACATGAAAAGAGATAATATATTATATTTCCCCCCTTGAAACTCTTTTCAAATATATTTCCCTAAAAGACAAGATGACAGAATATTCTTAGCCCCCATGTCAAAGATTAGTTGACCATATGTGTAGGGGTGTATTCCTGAGCTCTCTATTCTGTGCCATTGGTCTACATGTCTGTTGTTATACCAGTACAATATTGCTTTATTATAGCTCTGTTCAAAGGAAAAGAATAATTAAAATTTAGTCCTTCTATCTTCATACACTTAATATTTCCCATTTGAGGTGAATAAGAACAGGTATAGAGTCTCTACTCTATTTCTCATTTAGAAGTTATAGTGCTGCCTGGGAATGGGGTGTTAAACTTTCAGCACCGAAGAATAATTGTTAGGACCTGATACAATATCCAGTGATCCAGCACACTATGCCTGGTCATCTACTTGGTGAATGGATGCCTCATTTTGTGTATCTCTAAGTCATGAAGGGATTGTTGGGGTGGCATATGTACCTAGGGAGAGTGGAGATTTTTCCACTTTGTATTTTCACTAAACATATCATCAGTAATAAAAACTTCACTTTCAAATTTACATTATAAACATTTACCAACCATTGTTTTCTGTATCTGATAAACAGATTATTAAATCAGGCATAATTCCTTTCTCAACTAAGACTATCCACAGTTCTTTTGTAAGAGGGCAGTTGTCCACTATCCATCCTCCATATTTTGGGGCACTGAAAGACTTATTTCTGTTTTCTTCAGCAACCTGTGAAATATGATACACTGATATTACCATCATAGCCACAGATGTCAAGGATAACTCTTTGATGTATCATTTTTGTGGACCTTCACCAATTATCTTTCAAATTCTCACTTGAAAGAAAAAAAAGAGAATCACTTAATTTTAAAAGAGAAAATTTTAAAGGAACTAAGTTTTAAAAATTAAGAATGGGAAGCAAAAGACTTTATTAAATAAATGTAACAATACATTTTTGCTATATATGATTTAGTATTATATACATATTTTTATTTTATATATATATAGAGAGAGTGTGTGTGCATATGTGCATGAATGGTAGAGGGGCAGAGAGAGAGAGAGAGAGAGAGAGAGAGAATCTTAAGTAGGTTCCACGCTCAGCATGGTGCCCAACGTGGGGCTCAATGCCACAACCCTGGGATCATGACCTGAGCCAAAAACAAGAGTCAGAGGCTCAACTGACAGAGTCACCCAGGCACCCCTATCGCTTAGTATTATAGAGTTCAGATCCTGATTTAGGAGGTCTTAGGTTCCAAGGGCCCACAAGTCTGCATTTCTAACATGCTTCCAGGTGACACTTGTCCACGGACCACTTTTTGAATAGCAAGGGCCCAGTCTGACTTGCCTGTTTTAGTGACAACACTCTTCACTTCCCTTTTGCTTTTCATCCCTCAGTGTGAGAGTTGAGAAGGTACTGAGATGGTGGCTAAAAGCAGCATGAAGGAATTGGGGCAAAACAAAACTTGCAGGCGCATACAACCCTCTTCTCGCAGTGCAGTAACAATGGCTTCAACATGAGCATGGCAATTAGTGATGTGGATCTGTGAATACACCAGCTCTGAGGGTTTCAACTTTGTGTGTCACCAGGTAATCATAGGATATTAGAAGTCAGAGGGGAAGAGATGTCACGAGGATGGCCTCTGCAGAATTGAAGATTACCTACTCTTTGAATTTCCATCTCAATGAAGAGTCCTTTAAAAAAAGAATTTTAAACACTTTGAAATACTTAACATAGAGAATTAGGAAGAAATAAGTCAGACACAGAAAGACAAATACTACATAATCTCACTTATATGTAGAATCTAAAAAGATGAACTTGCGGTGCCTGGTTGGCTCAGTTGGTTAAGCGTCCAACTTCGGCTCCGGTCATGATCTAATGATTTGTGCGTTCGAGCCCTGCATCGGGCTCTGTGCTGACAGCTAGCTCAGAGCCTGGAGACTGCTTCCAATTCTGTGTCCCCCTCTCTCTCTGACCCTTCTGTGCTCACGCTGTCTCTTCTCTCTCTCAAAAATAAATAAAACATTAAAAAAATAAAAACATTAAAAAAATTAAAAAAAAATAGAAACAGGGAACAGATTTGTGGTGGTCAGAGGCAGGGGTGGGGGTGAGGGAATGGGTGAAGGGGATCAAAAGGTACAAATGTATTTATAAGATAAATATGTCCTGGGGATGTAATATTTAGCATGGTTTGACTATAGTTTACAACACTATATTGTATATAGTTGTATATATATTGGAAAGTTGCTAAGAGAGTTGATCTTAGAAGTCCTCACCACACAAAGATAAAAACTAAGTATGTGAAGTGAATGGGTGTTAGCTAAAATTATTGTGGTAAACATTTTGCAATACATATACCATATCATTATGTTATACACTTTAAACTAATACAGTGTTATATGTGAAATCCAACTCAATAGTGGCGCCTGGGTGGCTCAGTTGGTTAAGCGTCCAGCTTCAGCTCAGGTCATGATCTTGTGGTTCGTGAGTTGGAGACTCGTGTTGGGCTCTGTGCTGACAGCTCAGAGTCTGAAGCCTGCTTCGGATTCTGTGTCTCCTTCTCTCTCTGCTCCTCTCCTGCTTACATTCTGTCTGTCTCTCTCTCAAAAACAAACATTAAAAAACTCAAAACTGAAAAAAAGAAATATAAATGTTAAAGAAAAAATTATTTTTATTTTTGAGAGAGAGAGGGAGAGAGAGAAAGAAAGAAAGAAAAAGAAAGAAAGAAAGAAAGAAAGAAAGAAAGAAAGAAAGAAAGAAAGAAAGAAAGAAAAAGAGAGAGAGAGAAAGCATGTGAGAAAGAGTGCGGGAGGAGCTGAGAGAAAGAGAATCCTAAGCAGGATTTGCACTGTCAGTGTGAAGCCTGATGCATGGCTCACACTCAAACTGTGAGATCATGAGCAGAGCTGTAATCAAGAACTGGATGCTTATCCAACTGAGTCACCCAGGTGCCCCAATGGGTAATGAAAATTTTACTGTCCAGTTTCAAGATACACATATTAAAGCAATGCTGAGATACAATTTATAATTTCTCCATCTCACTCAATTTTTTTGAAAAAAATTAATACCTTCATAGCATTTCTTTCTTTCTTTTTTTGGAGGGAGAGAGAGAGAAAGAGAGAGGGAGAGAGCATGTAGGCAAGGGTGAGGGGCAGGGAGAGAGAAAGAGAGAGAGAATCTTAAGCAGGCTCCACCCTCAGCACAGAGCCCAACCCAGGCTCAAACTCATGAACCATGAGATCAACACCTGAGCTGACATCAAGAGTCGGATGCTCAAACAACGACAAAGCCACCCAGGCACCACCTTTCATAGTATGTTATCAAATGAATAGATCTTAATTTGTTTAATTATTCTCTTCCTGTTAAACATTGACATCACTTATAATTTTAATATAATACTGCGATGCATAGCTATATATATATAAATCTTTGCCTATGAATGTTATATATTTCTTCAGGTCAGATTCCTTAGGTCAAAAGTCATAAAAGAAAGAACATTTTATTTTTTTTAAGTTAAAAAAATTTTTAATGTTTTTTAAAATTTATTTCTGAGAGAGAGAGAGAGACAGCATGAGCGAGCAGGGGAGGGTCAGAGAGAGAGGGAGACAGAATTAGAAGCAGGCTCCAGGCTCTGAGTTAGCTGTCAGCACAGAGCCCGATGCGGGGCTGGAATCCACGAACCGTGAGATCATGACTGGAGCCGAAGTCGGACGCTTAACTGACTGAGAAACCCAGGCGCCCCAAGAATGAACATTTTAAAGACCTTTCACACACATTGCCACTTTGCTTCCAAAACATCTGTATCAATTTTCACTCTTCCTATGTGGCTATCTCATTATTGCCTCCCTAGTATAGATTATTATGCATTTTTAAAAATCTTTGGCAATTTGACAGGTAAGAATCTGTATCCCACAGTATTAAGTTTCATATTTTTATTGAAATTTGAACATGAAAATTTTCAATGAACCATTTGCATTTCTCCTTTAATGAAACAGTCTGTTTATACCTTTTGCCTGCTTTTATATTAGGGTATTCCATTTCCCTTGATTTGTGAGAAATCTTTTATATTAAGGAATTAATATGTCATATTTATTATATGCTTTCCCTAGTTTGAACTTTGTCCTAAAATTATGATTCTCATAGTTTTTTTTTTTTTTTTTTTCCATAGAGAGAATCACTATTAAGTAGCCTCTGTTGAGATTTTGCTTGAAGAGTTTTTCCACTGTGCTTGTGCAGGTCCAAATGCGGAAGTTATGTTTCTGACTCGACCTCAAGTGACTCTGAGGAAGAGAGAAGTGAAACATCATGGGCGCATGCCACTCCTTCAGGAAAGGAAGTCACTGAAATAGGGCAGGGGAATGGTGCTGCCGTTGCTGAAGTGGCACAAGGCACTCAGGCCCGGACATTTTAAAGCTGAGGGGAGGGCAGGTTCGGGAGGCAAGGACCGGGTGCCTGAGGATACATGTTTTGGATGTACCGGCATTCTGGATGTATCGGCAAAACAGCTTCGGTGTAGGCATCTATTGAGGGAGATTCCCCCAATGGAGATCATTGTGGAGAGAAGGGGGGAATCTTCCTCAGGATTTCATACCTGAAAGAATTCCAGAGTGTGAGGCCCAGCAGAGGGAAGGCGGGACTCAGCCTGGAGATGGTGCCTCGCAGGGCAAGTGGTAGGGATGGGGCCCCAGGGAAGCCTTTGTGCGTGCGTGGTCTGTGTCTTGCCCCACTGTCACCAGAGCCATGGAAGTGGTCTCTCAGGTGTCTGAGCAGTTGAAAATAGTGTCACTCTCTTTGGACATCCTCAGGGAAGGGGTGAGTGAGAGAAAGTAATAGAAAAATGATGTAACATTTACATGCACTATTCATATTTCTATCCTTTTGTGATTTTAACTTAATAAATTTTTTCCCTTGCATTTAATGCTGTTTTTGGATTCCCTTATTCTATGTTATTTCATGTTTGCTTTTAATTTTATCACTTGTGAATATACATATTATATACACATACATAGATGTTTATCACTTGTATAAATAAATATTTATCACTGAAAAAAGCATCGAGAGAGAGAGAGAGATTGAGATTGAGATTTGGGTCTGTACAAATTTTCTATTTCTTCCCGTTTCAGTTTTGGTAATTTGTATGTTTTTAGGAATTTGTGTATTTCTTCCAGATTGCCCAAATTATTGGCATATAATTGCTCATAATACTCTTATTATTGTTTGTATCTCTGCAGTTGGTTGTGATCTTTCTTCTTTCATTTTTGATTTTATATATTTGAGTCCTTTCCTTTTTATTTTTGATAAAACTGGCTAGTGATTTATCAATTTTGTTAATTCTTTCAAAGAACCAGCTGTTCTTGGTTTCATTGATCTGTTCTACTACTTTTTTTTTATTTCGATAGCATTGATTTCTGCTTTAATCTTTATTGTTCTCTGTCTTCTGCTGGTTTGGGGTTTTATTTGCAGTTCTTTTCCCAGCTTTTCAAGGTATAAGATTGGGTTGTGTATCTGAGACCTTTCTTCCTTCTTTAGGAAGGCCTGGATTGCTCTATACTTCCCTCCTATGACCACCTTTGCTGTGTCCTAGAAGTTTTGGACTGTGGTGCTGTTTTCATTGGCTTCCATGTACTTTTTAATTTCCTCTTTAACTTTTTGGTTAACCCACTCATTCTTTAATAGGATGGTCTTTAATCTCCAACTATTTTTTTAAAATTAATTAATTATTTTTTTCTTAAATAGTTTATTGTCAAGTTGGTTTCCATATAACACCCAGTGCTTATCCCAACAAGTGCCCTCCTCCATGCCCATCACCCCCCTTCACCTCTCCCCAACCCCCATCAACCCTCAGTTTGTTCTCAGCATTCAAGAGTCTCTCATGGTTTGCCTCCCTCCCTCTCCCCAACTATTTTTCCCCTTCTTCTCCCTCATGGTCCTCCATTAAGTTCCTCCTAATCCACCTATATGTGCAAACATATGGTATCTGTCCTCTGCCTGACTTACTTCGCTCAGCATAACACCCTCAAGTTCCATCCATGTTGCTACACATGGCCAGATTTCATTCTTTCTCATTGCCATGTAGTATTCCATTGTATAAATACACCACATTTTCTTGATGCATTCATCAGTTGAAACTCCAACTATTTATTGTCTTTCCAAATTTTTTTTGTGGTTGATTTTTGAGTTTCATAGCATTGTGGTCTGAAAATATGCACTGTAAGATCTTGATCTTTTTGTACTTGTTGAGGGCTGATTTGTGTCCCAGTACATGATCTATTCCAGAGAATGCTGTATGTGCACTCGAGAAGAATGTGTATCCTGCTGCTTTAGGATGAAATGTTCTGAATATATCTGTTAAGTCCATCCAGTCCAGTGTGTCATTCAAAGCCACTGTTTCCTTGTTGATTTTCTTCTTAGATGATCTGTCCATTGCTATAAGTGGGGTGTTGAAGTCCCCTACTATGGCATTATTATCAGTGAGGTTCTTTATGTTTGTGATTGATTTATTTACTTGGGTTATTCCACATTGGAGGCATATATGTTTACAATTCTTAGATCTTCCTAATTATGATATAATGCCCTTCAACTCTTATTACACTCTTTATTTTAAAATCTAGATTGTCTGATATAACTATGGCTACTCTGTCTTTCTTTTGGTGACTATTAGCATGATAGATGATTCTCCATCCTCTTACTTTCAGTCTGAAGGTGTCTTTAGGTCTAAAATGGGTCTCTTGTAAACAGAATATGGATGGGTCTTGTTTCTTATCCATTGTGTTACCCTATGTCTTTTGATTGGAGCATTTAGTCTGCTGACATTTAGAGTGAGTACTGAAAGATATGAATTTATTGCCATTGTGTTGCCTGTAGAGTTGGAGTTTCTGGTGGTGTTCTCTGGCCCTTTCTATCTTTGTTGCTTTTGGTCTTTTTAATTTTGTTTTGTCTTTTCTCTCTTCAGAGTCCTCCTCAAAATTTCTTGCAGGCCTAGTTTAGTGGTCACAAACTTCTTTGTTTTTGTTTGTATGGGAAACTCTTTTATCTCTCCTATTTTGAATGACAGACTTGTTGGGTAAAGAATTCTTGGCTGCATATTTTTCTGATTCAGCACATTGAATATATCCTGCCACTCCTTTGTGGCCTGCCAAGTTTCTGTGGATAGGTCTTCTGTACCTGATCTGTCTTCCCTTGTAGGTTAAGGACTTTTTCCCCCTTGCTGCTTTCATACTTCTTTCCTTATCTGTGTATTTTTTGAATTTGACTATTATGTGCCTTGTTGGTGGTCAGTGTTTGTTGAATATAATGGGAGTTCTCTGTGCTTCTTGGGTTTTGATGTCTGTGTCTTGCCCCAGGTTAGGAAAGTTTTCTGCTATGATTTGCTCACATAAACTTTCTATCCCTTTTTTTCCCTCTTCATCTTTTGGGATTCCCATGATTTGGATGTTATTCTTTTTTAATGAGTCACTGAGTTCTCTACTTCTTCTATCATGCTCTTTGCCTTAGTTTCCCCCTTTTTTTCTGCATTATTATTCTCCATAATTTTGTTTGCTAGATCACTGATTTCTGCTCTGCTTCACCCATCCTTGCTGCCATGACATCCATTCAAGATCACTTCTCAGGTATATCATTTTTAATTTTGTCCTGATTAGATTTTACTTCTGTAATCTCTGCAGAAAGGGATTCTATCCATTTTTCAACCCCAGGTAGTATTGTTATTATCATGATTCTAAATTCTAGTTCAGACATCTTGCTTTTATCTATTTTGGTTAAGTCCCTGAATATCATTTCTGTCAGTTTTTTCTTTTGTGGTGAATTCCTTCATTTTGTCGTTTTGGAGGAAGAAAAAGAATAAAATAAAATATTAAAATTAAAAACAACACAAAAAAATCAAATAAAGGGAGCTAGATCCTAGATATGTTTGGACTGGTTGTTGAAAGCAACAGGGAAAAAAAACGTTTCAAAATTTAAAAATGTATACAATACGGGGCACCTGGGTGGCTCAGTCATTTAAGTGTCTGACTTTGGCCCAGGTCATGGTCTCACAGTTTGTGGGTTCAAGCCCCGCATCGGGCTTTGTGCTGAATGCTTGTTTGGAGCCTGGAGCCTGCTTTAGATTCTGTGTCTCCTTCTCTCTCTGCCCCTTCCCTGCTTGTACTCTGTCTCATCTGTCTCTCAAAAATAAATAAATGTAATAAAAAATTTTTTAAATGTACACAATAGAATAAAATGAAGAAAGTAGAATTTAAAAATTTACAAAAATAAAAATACAGTAAAAAATTATAAGTTTTTTTAATAAATAAGGAAAATAAAAATAAATTTTTTCTCTTTCTGTGTCCCAGAATAAGAAAAGAAAAGAAAAAGAAAAAACTAATAGATGGACCAGCGAAGAGAATGAAATCTGAATGAAATTATGTTCAGCTTCCCCTAGAAATCAAACTATGAAGCACTTTATAGTCTGTACGCTAAGCAGGCGGAGAGACTTGCGGTGGTCCTTTAGGGCTTGGTTGTTGCAGTTGGGTGGGCCTTGGTGTAATGGCTCCATTTTCCACTAGGTGGCACTGCTTAGCTCACTGGTGTGGAGAGGTGTGGAGAGGTGTGGCTGCCTGCCTGTATCAGAGAGGTGAAAATGGCTTCACCCAGCTTCCCAGTCTCTTCCCACCCTACTCTCACTGATGGGCAATCAAGCACCCCTCCTTTGTCTCTGGCTTCCATCCACTCTTTGTCTCTACACTGTTTGTGTCCAGGTTGTCAGCCTGCCAGGTGGCACCTCCCTCCTGAATTTTATCTCAGATGGGGTTGTGCTTCCACACCCCTCACTTCTGAGGGTCCTTCAACTTGGACCAGCTCCAACCTTTGGGGGGGGGGGTTGGTCTTGCCAAGCAATGGCCAGGAGCTGGCTTGCCCCAGGGAATATTTGTGCAATCGTGCTGCTGCAGAGGTTCAGAGATTGTGGCTGGATGCTGGCTTGCCCCAGAGAAAGTCTGTGTGATCATGTAGTGCCAGCTACACACACAACCAGTAAGGCCCTTATTCTTCTTAGAGCAGTTTTAGGTTCAATCTCACTACTTTTTGAAAATACCTTTACTACTCACAGAGATCATTAAGACTAATGACAGGTCAAACAGCCTCCTGCACAGGTCTCTGTT
Organism: Hyaena hyaena; assembly: GCF_003009895.1. Taxonomy (NCBI): domain Eukaryota; kingdom Metazoa; phylum Chordata; class Mammalia; order Carnivora; family Hyaenidae; genus Hyaena; species Hyaena hyaena. The sequence continues at coordinate 3,358,159 of NW_024080756.1, forward strand.
CTCTTGAGAAAGGCAATCTCATATGAGATTTGATGTTGAAATCTAATGTTACTTATGTATTTACTTACTTAAATATAATTTATTGTCAAATTGGTGATTTAGAGGCACCTGGCTGTCTCAGTCGTGTGAGCATCCAATTCTTGATTTTGGTTCAGGTCATCATCTCAGCATTGTGGGATCACCCTACACTGAGTGTGCAGCCTGTTTAAGGCTCTCTCTCAGGGCAACTGAGTGGCTCTGTGGGTTAAGTGTCGCACTTTGGCTCAGGTCAGCATCTCATGACTTGTGAGTTTGAGCCTCGGGTTGGATTCTGCACTGACAGCTCAGAGCCTGGAGCTTCCTTTGAATTCTGTGTCTCTCTCTCTCTGCCCCTCCCCCTCTTGGGTATGCTCGCTCTCTCGCTCTCTCTCTCTCTCTGAAAAATAAACATTAAAAAAAAAGATTCTTTCTCTCTTTCTCTCGCTCTACCCCTCCCCCAGCCCTGGCACTCATGCATTCTCTTCCCTCAATAGACTAATTAATTAATTTAAAAAAATCTAATGTGACTTAAACTCCTCCACAATCCCAAAGTGGCATTTTCTCATCTAGTGACACTACATACATTGCTATATCAGAAATGCATTGGTACTCCCTGTAGATTCGTATCCTCCAGAATAAACTCTGAAGAGAATGGAGAAAATTTTCAGTGAAGGGTAAGGATGGGACTTCTACCATGCTAAAAACCTGCCTCACTTGTATGTCTCTCTTCTCTGATGCTTTGTCTCACCTTCCATGCAGAGATGACAGCCCTGACCTTCGTAGGATTCTTACACCTTGCACATATCTACTTATCACTCAGTACATGATAATTCAATTCTTAGATTATATATCAGCCTTCTCCACCTGACTGATGGGTCACTAAAGAGCTGTGCTTAATTCATATTCATAGCCCTAGAATCTAGCATATTACAGGGCAAACAGTAGGTTTTCAGAATGTTTCTGTTTTTCTCATAAAAATTTTTTTTAATATTTTTATTTATTTCTAGGAGAGAGAGTGACAGTGTGAACGGGAGGGTCAGAGAGAGAGAGATACAGACTCCGAAATAGGCTCCAGGCTCTGAGCTGGCAGTCAGCACAGAGCCCGACGCGGGGCTCGAACCCACGAACCGTGAGATCATGACCTAAGCGAAAGTCGGACGCTTAACCGACTAAGCCACCCAGGCACCCCTCTCTTAAAATTTTTAAGCTTATTTATTTATTTGGAGACAGAGAGAGAGCACAGTAGGGGAGGAACAGCGAGAGAGGGAAAGAGAGTGGATCCCAAGCAGACTTTGTGCTGTCAGCTCAGAGCCCGATGTGGGGCTTGAACTCCTGAACTGTGAGATTATGACCTGAGCTGAAATCAAGAGCTAGACGCGTAATCGGCTGAGCCAGCTGAGTGCCCTCTCAGAATGTTTCTGAAGGAATCAGCTGATGACAGGACAACCTGAAGAGATGCAGGAGAAGTTGAAAGATCTCTGCAGGAAGCTCAGAGGGGGACAGCAATTCACCTTGGGTACAGCCTGGGACTCAAGGAGTCCACCGAATATGTTATAGAGTGGTGCTTTACTCTCAAAATATTTTTTTCTTCTCCCATAATTTTTAATTACATCATTTTCAAATTACAGAGAAATACCAAAGAAGTTCATTGAGAGTCCAAAACAGATTTGTTGTAGTTGACAGTTGCTCAGAATGCTTACACAAGGTCTCTGTACAAAATAGACCCATATGAATATCTTGTTCTTTATAAACCCAAGAAAAACCTTCTGATTTGCCATCAGTAGGACAAAGCATCTGAAGCCTTATTTTCCCCTTAGATTGGAAAATCACTTGTGTGTCCATCCATTTCTCTTATGAACACGTGTTCGAGGTGGTTGGATAAAATAAATTAGCTATGGAGTGAAATTTGTCTTGGTTTACAACTCAGTAGCTCATAGATGAAATATCTAACTTTGGTACTGACTTCATATGCACCATATTTTAACCAACTGAACTCAGTTAAAGAAGATAAAAGTTAATAAAGAATTAATTTCAAAGCTATGAAATTACATTGCATAGTTGTTGAAATTAAAAATTACTGAGCATAAACATTTGGATCTAGATTTCTTACCTCCTTGATGATTTCCTCTAAGATTTCAGCATGTTTTTCATATGGATGTTCAAAGTTCAGATCCTTTGTCATTTTTACAGTCTCCTCTACTATAGAACGAACCTCTGGATGATCTGCAGTTACCTCTTCTAGTAAGTCTTCTATTGAGTCTAAAGTAATATAACCTAATGCTATTAATAATATTAGTGGACAATGCTATTTGCAATAGAACACGATAGTTAACACTTGACCCCCCAAAATACTATCTTTGCATTACTGCTGTACATGCCCCAAGAAGGGAGAAATAGACTAGGGAGGAAATGTTAAGTTGGGAAACAAAAACATCAGAGCAGTGGCTTAAAGCCAGTGTTTTGGAGCAAAAGTGAGTGAGGTAAGAAGAAAATCATGTCCATCAGGAGTCAAAACCCAGGAAACCAGGTAGAGGTAGGAACCAAAGGATTTCAGGGCTCAAGCTAAAACATGCACATCTAGGGAATTAATCAGAAAACAAGATGAATACTTCCAATTATAAGCATGAGACCACATGAAACAGTAAGTGGATAAGAAGTAGGCAGGTTGGCAGAGATGGAAGAATGGGGGACACAGTCTGGTTTTTCAAGTGCTATACTTCATTCTCGTCCTCACTGTATGTTTGAATGCCTCCTTACACAGCTGAGTTGGCTCATAGACTGCATCATGATATATTCATCCTTTCCTTTAATAAGGCAGGAGATTGGCAGCTCCACTTGGCTCCTCTGCCGCTGCCTTTCCAGTTGTGCTTCCTGAGCTGCTGCCCTAATGCTCCCTCCATCAGGGTCTCCTGCTAGAGCACAATTTATCCTAGCCCAGAAAAACTCCAAAGGACTTTCAGTGAGCAGCTACCTGCTGCCCTCTGCTGTGAAGTGAGAAGTCTGTTCTTAGGGAGGGAAGAGAGCCCCCAATTCTTGGGGAGCCAAAATGGAAGAGGCAAGAACCCATGATGTTCCTGTAGCCTTGGGAAGGGGGCAAGATGAGGCAAAGATATCAAAATTTCTAGAAGCTGCTAGTTGTTCACTCATTATCCATTCTTCGTTTCCTTAATAACAGAATCTGGATTTTGTTGGGGTCAGCAATGTGTCCAGCTAAAAACACTACATCTCCCAACTTCCCTTATAGCCCATAGGTAAGATGCAAGCAGATTTTTTTCCTGTTGAGTCTTCCTGTCATTTCGTTAAAGAGGAATAACTGAAAAGAAAAGCGGTGGGGCGTCTGGGTGGCTCAGTTGGTTAAGTGTCCAACTCTTGATTTTGGGTCAGTGAAATTGAGCCCTGCCTCATGTCTCAGGGGGCTCCCTGCTGTCAGAGAGGATTCTCTCCCCACTCTCTCTGCCCTTCCCCCACATGCTATCACTCTCTCAAAATAAATAAATAAACTTTTTAAACAATTAAAAAAATAAAGAGGAATAGCTCAGCTGGGTGGAGTGCCAGTTTTTGTCCCTTCCCTCTTCCCTCTTCCTGATGAGAATACTGATATGATGGCTGGAACATCACCGGCCATCTTGTAACTTATTCTGGTAGCCACATGCCATGGATGGCGGAACAGAAAGATAGAGCCTCTGTTTCACTAAAACAATATATCACATTTTCTTTTTTTTTCCCCTTGTTCCTGGATGTCTAATTGTTCATAATAGAGTAGCCTTTAAGGCAGAGTATTAATAATTTTTTTTTAAATCACATCTTTCTCCTTCAAAATTCTCAAGGAATTACTTATGCATTTTGGGTCCACAATCGAAGCAAACCAAACTACCCAAATATTGATTTACCTTTTTGGGTGTCCAACTTAAGATCTTGACTAGAGCTTTGAAAACTTCTTTTAAATGTAGATATTCCACTGGTTTCCTCTGTGAATAAAACATTGTTAAGACCTAAACAACAGCATTAATTGTAGGTGATTCCCAAAGAAGAATGTGGTATGGGCCCAGGGAGCAAGGACTCATGTTCCTAATTTTTTTAAGATTAAAATTACAATCATAGTAATCAAATAAGTAAATAATAGGGCATATAATATCAGCAGTGAAAAATAAGGATAATGACTCAACCTATCACAAAACCAAGAGTAATTTTAGTTTCATATAATGCCAGTGTATCTAAATTGGAAAAAAAGGTCAAAAAGCCAAGAGATTGCCATACATAAGTGTCTGACGGTGCCCATTTCAATTCCTACGAGGCTAAAATACACAGCAGCCAAGCACACATCTGTCTGAATCAGGCAGGAGGAATCAACCAACCAACCAAACAAAAACCCCAGCTCTATATAACATTATAAATTATAGGTACATTTATTTATTTACCTATTTATTTGTTTACTTATATGTTTATTTTGAGGGGGGAGGGGCAGAAAGGGAGGAGACACAGAATCCAAAGCAGGCTCCAGGCTCTGAGCTGTCAGCACAGAGCCAGACACAGGGCTTGAACTTACAAACTACAAGATCATGACCTGAGCTGAAGTCTGATGTTTAACTGACTGAGCCACGCAGATGCCTCTATAGATGCATTTTTAAACTAAAAACCAAAAGGTTGGACCAATAGAAAAAAAAGAATATAAGTATATATTAAGTCTCTGGTTGAGAGGAAGACTTTGTAAGGTCTGAAAGTAAATGGAAGAAAAAATAAAGTGAAAGTAATGATTTGGCTACAAAAATAGGAAAAGCCCCTCTACTTCAAAAACAGCAAAATGATTTAAAAGACAAACCACCCAATGTAGAAAAAAAATATGAAAAATAAGTGACTAATACAGCAAATTCTTATAGAAACTATGTAACTGAAAATAACAATTTGGAAAAATGAGCAAAAGACCAAAATAGTCACCACAGAAAAGAGGAAGTATAAATGGTTAACAAATGTTAAAAATTATATTTCAGAGATAGTCAAATAAAAATTGAAATTATGTTGTTTTTTATTTCTAGGGGAGAGAGAGAGAGAGACAGCGTGAGCAGGGGAGGGTCAGAGAGAGAGGGAGTCACAGACTGAAACAGGCTCCAGGCTCTGAGCTGGCAGTCAGCACAGAGCCCGACGCGGGGCTCGAACCCACGAACCGTGAGATCATGACCTAAGCGAAAGTCGGACGCTTAACCGACCAAGCCACCAGGCGCCCCTGAAATTATGTTTTAAAAGAGAATATACCGAGGAGACAATAGCACTTATTTTGAATATTACTGAGGGGAACACTATTTGGAATAACTTTTATGCAAAGCAATTTGACTCTGTCTATAACTTAGTACTCATTAAACTAGTGATTCCACTTATGTAAACATGAAGACAATGTAAAAATTCATTAAAGCATCATTTGTAGTAGTAAGAAAAGTATCTGAAAAATAACAAGTTTACAATCTAAAGAACTACTTAAAACGACTACCTATGAATTTCAGGAAATTGTGCAGCAATTTAAAATGAGGATTAAAATATTTCCTAATGAAGAAATATAATTAAATGTTGCATTATAAATCAAAAAAGGTAAAAACGGTTTACGTTGTATGCTCTCAATTATGTTAATATATGAATGGAAAAAATTTATGAGAGTAAATAGCACTAAATGGTAACCTTTCACAGCTAAAACTCTGGGTTTGTGATATTCTGATTCCAGTACATTAAAGTAGACAGCTTTTAAGAATGGATTTATTGGGGCGCCTGGGTGGCTCAGTCGGTTAAGCGTCCGACTTCAGCTCAGGTCACGATCTCACGGTTCGTGGGTTCGAGCCCCGTGTCAGGCTCTGTGCTGACAGCTCAGAGCCTAGAGCCTGCTTTGGATTCTGTGTCTCCCTCTCTCTCTGAACCTCCCCTGCTCATGCTGTCTCTCTCTGTCTCTCAAAAATAAATAAAAACATTTAAAAAATTAAAAAAAAGAATGGGTTTATTATTTTAATAGACTCCCTACTTTCTACGTTTGTTTTCTTCATTCTAGTAAATCTATTTCTGTTCTATAGCTGCTCAGTTTAAATCTATAGGAGAAAAGCTAACTATTTTTCTCCGTAAGTGTGCAATCTGGGGGATAATTTTAAGCTTCAATATAAACATGATAAAATATGAAATAAAAGGAAATAAGATCCATAAGCATGGCATGAGTCACATTGATTTTGTTACGATCTTTACCTGTTTTAGGGGCTTGATCATCGAGGACATTTTCTGAATTCTTTTGGCCTTCACTGTCTTCTAGAGGGCTTTTTCCTTGGTATTCATGAGTGAACACTGCATGAAAGAATAATATGTTTTTATCAGCTCATTTGTTTATAGTTGGTAAGATTTGGCCAAGAACATCGGCAATATATTTTTTACCACCTTCGTCAAATGAAGACCTTGTCTCTTCTAAGCCCTTATCTGTATCAGTTGGGAACTTGTCATACTCCTTCCTTTCAAATTCTCTTAAAGTTGACTCTGCTGAAAGACAGTAACGGACTATGTTAGCAAAACTAGTTGGGGGATAGGGAGACAGGTATAGTGATTAAATCCTCTGATTTTAAAGACAGACAGACTTGTGTGTGAGTTCTGATTCAGGCAGGGTGGCTTTGGCAAATCATCTGATCTCTCTGTTTCCATTTCTACTGCGCAAAATAGGGATCATCAAACTAAAAGCACTGTTGTAAGGATTAAATGAGGTAAAAGACATAAACGCTTGGAAAATGTTCAGCACACAGGAAGCCTAATCCATGTTGGCTGCCATCCTCTGTGTTATAGAATTTTCTAGGTTAAAAAAACCTCAATATTCTTCACTGACAAATTTTTCTTAATAATATATTGGGAGTGAAATTAGCAAAACTAGCAAATAATTAGTGGAAGTAGCATGAAAATTTCAATTAAAAGGATTTTAAGAACCTCACCATCAGGTTTAGAATAATTACTGAATTTGAAAAAGAAAGGGAAGGCACTTTTAAGTTTGCAGTATATGAGAGACAGCCTCTATTTCTAAATTCTGGTGGAAGAATTTAGCAATTTGTGGAAAGATCTAAAATCTATGATTTCATGCCATAATTTGATATGAAAGGAATCACAGACTCCAAGAAACATTACCCATCACTAATCTTCCTCACTGGGGCTCGACTAGTTCCTCTCCTGACTCAGGTTTCATTTAAATGTCCTCTCTTCCCTGCTCATTCTAAACTCCTGCCCCTTCACTGCCTGATCCATTACTGTGTTATATTTTTTCCATTTGTTCACTTATTTCTTCCCCCCCCCCCCCCATCCTTCAGGAAACTGTAACAACCACACAGACAGGAGAAGTTTCTGTGTCTTGTTAACCGCTGTGGCCCAGCGCCTATATCATGTCTAACACAAAGTGGGCACTCAAGTTGAATGAGTTAATGAATTCATCTTGTCAAGCCTTAAATAAGTTGAATAACATGCCACTATCTTGGTCAGTATTTCTCAAGGTTTAGTTTGTGAGTTGTCCATGAATAGTTTAAACACTTGTGGTTTTACTTTGAAGATAATGTACTAAAATTTAAATTCATTCTGAACCATCTGGATGATCATTTGGATGGCATGTAATTTAAATGCTGGGCTTTTTGCTGTTGTTTCTACAATCCCTTGAGGACCGTGTTGGACTCTTTTATTTGCTTATAGGCTAATGAGAAAGGTGACAGGCAGATTTCTGAGGCAAATAACCTGTTCTTTCCTAGCAAAAGCTCACCAGTGCCATGTAGGAAGAGATCATTTCCTTGCTGTTTAAATAGTTTCAAGCATAAAAAATGACAGAAGCTTTCCAATTTATGTAAAAAAGTTTTCCTCATCTGGAAAGTTACAGAACTGTGTTAATTGATCACTAAGGCATCTTCCAGTTTCACTGCTGTATGACTTTAAAATTTTTTTTTCACATTTATTAATTTATTTTAAGAGAGACAAGAGAGAGCACACAAGCAAGAGAGGGACAGAGAAAGGGAGAAAGAGAATCCTAAGTGGGCTCCATGCTGTCAGCACAGAGCCCGATGTGGGCTCGATCCCATGAATAGTGAGATCATGACCTGAGCCAATATCAAGAGTCCGATGCTAAACCGACAGAGCCACCCAGGTGCCCTTTTGTGACTGTTTGAATTTGAAGTTAATACTCCCCAAATAGAAAAAAATACTTTTTAAAAAAGCTTAGTTCTTTCTTTTGAGAGGGTGAGAGAGTGTGTGCATGCACCTGAGTAGGGGAGGGGCAGAGAGAGAGGGAGAGAGAGAATCCCAAGCAGGCTCCACACTGTCAGCATGGAACCCAATGCGGGCTCAATCTCAGAACTGTGAGGTCATGGCCTAAGCACAAATCAAAAGTCAGATGCTCAACCCACTGAGCCACCCAGGCGCCCCAGAAAAAATTAATTACAATGGGGGCTGACATACACACTTACATACAAGACAGCAGCAACAGCAGCAGCAGAAACAATAACAACAACAACAACATAAACTCCACAAGAATCAGGTGGAATGTTGTCACAATTGGTGTAAATGAAGGTATAAATTCTACTCAGTCTCTGCCCAGCAAGCAAATCCATAAAAGTAAATCCAAATTTGGGAGCTCTGATTCCTTTCATTAGAAGTCTAGGATTGAAATCTTTTCTATGTTCATAAATCAGGTTTATGTATATTCATGTCTTTAACCCATTATTAAGAGGCTGCACTGTACATGCAAGGGAATCAAGGCGGGCAAACCAAGTCCTAGCCCTCAGGTAGCCAGGCTGAATTGTTGACCTAAATTTAGAACACATGCTTATTTTTAAAAAAACTTTTTTTCAATGTTTATTTATTTTTGAGCGAGAGAGACATGGTGCAAGCAGGAGAGGGGCAGAGAGAGAGGGAGACACAGAATCCAAAGCAGGCTCCAAGCTCTGAGCTGTTAGCACAGAGCCTGATGCGGGGCTTAAACCCATGAACCGTGAGATCAAGACCTGAGCTGAAGTCGAATGCTTAACCAACTGAGCCACCCAGGCACACTGAACACACACTTAAAAGAGATGTTTTACCTAGTCTTTTACTTTGTAGTGTTGTGAGAAGCTGTTCTTTCACTGTTTTAATTGCTGCTTCGGTGGCCTCAGCTATAGTATTGCTTCTTAATGTCTCAAGGGCTTTATCAAAACGTGGTTGAACAAGTTTGGCATAGTCAACTACCTGAAAAGAATATTTGAGAAAAGCAACATAAGCACAAATCACTGTGAATATTAAACACACTGTTCACCTATATCCATTTCTATATCTATACTTATCTATCTCAAATATCTTAATGCTGCTTGAAGTATGTTATTTTCAGAATTCAATGTTTTTGAGTACACGCTTTCATAGATATTCCGTCATCCTTTTCATGTAGTATATTTACGTATGTATGTGTCATATAATATATATACAAGTTACATATTTTTAAATCAAATTTTCATGTATAACTTATATACAATAAAAGGCATCCATTTTAAGTATACAGTTTAATGAGCTTTGACAAATATATACACATAACAACTACAATCAAGATATGGAACATTTATGTCACCCTAGAAAGTTGTCTTATGCTTCTTTATAGTTAGTTGCTGGCCCATGGACACTAGTTTCTGTTTTCTGTCACTATATATTGGTTTTGCCTTTTCTAGAATTTCACATAATAGAATCATACAGTATGTAATCTTTCCAAGCTTTCCCCCTTTTATACACTGTTTTTGAGATTCATCAGTGTAATTGTGTATATCAGTAATCAGTTCCTTTCTATTGTTAAGTAGTATCACTGAATGAATATGCCACAGTTTTTTTTTTAATTCATTTATCTATTGATGGACATGTGGGTTTTTCAAGTTTGGGGCTGTTATATAAATAAACTAGAAATGAACATTTGTGAGGAAGTCTTTTTGTGCACATACGTTTTTATTTCTCTCGGATGAATACCTAGAAGTGGAATTACGGGGTGGTATTCTAAGTGTATATTTGATTTTTAAAATGTTTTATTTGTTTCTGAGAGAGAGAGAGACAGCGTGAGCAGGGGAGGGTCAGAGAGAGACAGAGATACAGAATCTGAAGCAGGTTCCAGGCTCTGAACTAGCTATCAGTACAAAGCCCTCGAGTCCACGAAACGTGAGATCATGACTTGAGCCGAAGTTGGACGCTTAACCGACTAAGCCACCCAGGGGTCCCCAATGTATATTTGATTTTATAGTAAGTCATTAAACCATTTCCAAAGTGGGTGAACTATTTTACATTCCTGCCAGCAATGTATAGAAATTACAGTTACTCCACATCTTCACCGACACTTGATTTTGTGAATCTTTTAAATTTTGGCCATTGTAGCGGGTGTGAAGAAGTATCTCGTTGTAGTTTAAATTTACATTTTCCTGATCACAAATAATTTTGAGCTTCTTTTTGGGTGCTGTTGGTCATTCACTTGCCTTCTTTTAAATAATATGTTCAACTTTTGGCCATTAAAAAAACTGGATAATAATTCTCTATATATCCTGAATATAAGTCCATTGTAAAGTAGATAATATACTCCCCACTGAATATTGGGATGCTAGAAATAGATTTCTATATGCCCCTTAAGTTTAAATAATACTTCCATACTTCTGGATTCCATTTTACTTTTCCTTCAAAATGCTTATATTACTATATCCCATGCCAATAAATATATATCTTCACCATCATTTTTTAATGGATGCACAATATTAGATATTAGATGAACATATTATGCCTTATTTAACTAAAATGCTAATAATATATATTTAGGTGTACATGTTTTTACTATTATAATAGTAACTAGGCTATGATGAACACAGTTATGTACACATCTTTGATAGTTTCTTTTGAAAAAATTTATAAAATAGGATTGACAGTTCAAAGGATATGCATGGACTTTAGGCTCTAACATATTTCTAATTGCCATCTCTAATGGTTATGCTCTTACAAACATTATATGAAAATGTACTTCTCCCCATCCTAGCCACACATCAATATTGCATATTAACAGTGATCTTTCAACGCCAACAGTGAGACTGACATATCTATGGTTTTTTGGCATCTCTCTGGTTATCAGGGAGGTGATAACCCTTTTCTCATGATTAATGGCTATTTTATTAAACCTATTATTTTGAGAAATGCTTGTTTGCTATTATTTTCCATTGGGGCTTCATTTGCACTTTGGTTTGTAAGAGCTCTTTATATTTTAAACTTAAAATCCTTTGACTCATACTGTAACATCATGTGAATAAACCACATGTGGTAATGGTAAACCACAGAATGGTAGAAAATATTCATAATGCTTATTATCAAAAAAGAACTTGTATATAGACAGTTTAAGGAACTCCTACCAATAATATGCAAAAAAAGTTTCAAATGCCCAACAGCCTTGAGCAAATGCTTCAAAAAGAGAATATCTGAATGGCCAATAAACAAAGAAAAAATATTTAACCTCATTCATTTCAGGGAAATACATATTAAAATCACAGTGAGATACACCTATTAGAATGGCTTAAATTAGAAAGACTGACCATAATGAAAGTTAGAAGGAAATGTGGAATAACAGAATTCTCACACACTACTGATCAAGTTGTAAATAGATAGAACTCATTTGGAAAACAGTTTGGCATTCTCTATACAAGTTGAACGTGTGCATACTCGACATCCCAGGAATCTTACTGCTAGATATATATCCAAAACATATAAAGATACCATGTGTGCACTATGAGACATGGACAAGAATGTTTATGGCAATATTATTCATAATACTTAAACTGGAATCAACCCAAGTTTTATTAACACTCAAATGGATAAGTTATAATCCAATCAACAGAATGCGATAAAAATATATAGATCATGGCTATATGCAGTAACATGTATAAATAACATGTGTACCTATCATAATCATAAGGTTAAGTGAAGAAAGCCAGGCACAAAGAACATAAATTGTCAAAGTCTAGAAAGTTTAAAAAAACATGCAAACTAATTGATGGCATTTGGATGTACACTTCCAAGGTAAAACCATAAGAGAAAGGAATAGGAGTGAATACCATCAAGTTCAGGGCTGGCAATTCCGTATTTGTCCTGGGTGGTGGTTCTATGGGGACTTGTTTTGTGATGATTCACCGACCTTCACTTTTCTGTTTGTTTGTAATATTTTTCAATTAAAAAGTTAAAGCAAACAGAAAATGTTAACCCCCGAATTCAAAGGAATAGCACTCAGGGCTGCAGTGCTCTGTCTGACTACATCTTCAGCCCTCATCATCTTACGCCTTGCCCCTGTGTTCTCCACTCCAGCACACTGGCCTTCGCAGAACTGCTGTCCATTCTAATCTCTCACCAGATCTTTGGGTTCTGCCTTCAAATTATATCCTCCATCTGCCTGCATCTTACCACCTCTACTGCTATCCCTCTGGTCTAAACTTTCTCTTCACTTTATCGAGGGTGGAGAACAAGACCCCTGGGGAGAGAGGCCATGGAATGGACAGGCCAGGGTGTCTGTCACCACAGACGGTCATCTTTATAGATACTAAGGATGATGGCAGGAGTGACTGTATGGAGAGAGGAATGGTGAGCTAGGAGGACTGTGACCCAGGAAACAGGAGATGAGTTAAACCAAAACAGGTAATGGGTGGCACTGTCCACATGACAGAGTGGTCACATCTGGGAGCTTTGGGGAAGCAGGGAAAGGCTACGGTCTTGGAAACTGCAATAAGCAGCAAGGAGGAGGCCTTCCCCACACTAAACCCAGTGGAAAAATCACCCAACTGACAGTGTACAATTAAGATGGGCATGGGGGAGGGCACTTGTGGGGATGAGCACTGGGTGCTATGTGAAAATCAACTTGACAATAAACTATTAAAAAAAAAGAAGTGCCTGTAAGCATAAAAAAAAAAAAAAAAAAAGAACACTACATACAAATCCTGTGAATCCCAAAGTCCTACAGATTATGGTCAAGTACAGATAGGTAGATAGATAGCTAGCTGAATGAGGACTTACCTTTCCTTTGTAATTTTCTGCAAGCAAATTGCTAAGTGTTGTTCTCCCTGAAGACTGAGGTCCAAATATGAATACTTTAAATGGTGGTGCCGGCATAGGTGGAAGAAGATAGGGACGTGGGTTCAATAAAAATGTTTTTAATGCTTCTTCTGATGAAAGGCAGTATATTTTACCTAGAAAACTTAAAATGTGCCATCATCATAAACAACTGAAAAGAGGTATGGGCAAGTTTTAAATTTAAGTTGTGAAAATCTTACCTCACGGAAAAATCTGGTAATCCTGAATAAATGTTACCTTCCTTTAAAGTCACAGGACATGTACGTCCCCATCTGCTCCTCTGCCATCTGTATCTTGGTGCAATAAGTTTATAAGATGCAAGAGTACGGAACAGCTCATCCTGTTAATCACAAATACCGCACTAAAAGTATGGGCATAGTTTTACTAAAATTAACAGTATTCAGTATTTAATTGTTTAGTTGATAGTGCTTCACTATTTAAGAAATCATTTATAAGCAAATTTTGGCTTTTTTCCTTAATTGCAACCATTCTGTACTTGTCCACAATGTAATAAGGCAAATAGTTTTCATTTCTATTATGACCCTGTTTTAAATTTTATGAAGCATTTTGTACTATAAAGTAGAATGGATGGATATAACATAGAATTTTTTTTATGATCTTTTTTTATTACTGTATTTGAAGAAATTCTTACCGAAAAGGTTTGAAAATGTACCAGATTCTTAGTCAGTTTAAGTTTTTAAATAGTAACATGTTATATACAGGTTGCTTTTTTTTTTTTTGCATTTTCTTAGCTCTTTCATTCTTCTTAAAATAGAAAGTCTCCCTCAGCAGTCCTCTGCTGGTGCCCTCCAGAGAAGGTAATATCCACTCCTCCACAGACTGCAGATTGCTGAGGGTTCAGTCCTTATGCTACCTTAGCAGGGGACGAGAGAGTTGGGGGAGAGAGAGCATGCAGCGCAACTGCCAGGGGAAAAGGGTCCAGGTCAGCTCTCTCCAACCTTCAGATGTAGATCTCACATGTACCTGCTGGCTCCAGGGTGGACTGTGGAGGAGAGGTGAGAACGGGGAGCTATTGTCTCGCCTGGACCACTGTAGCCTCAGAGAGTAGAGGCGTGCACGCTGCGGCAGAATGTCTGGACACCAAAGGCTGAAAGAAGTAGCTAACTGTTAGGGAAACTTTTGGTGCTTAGGGGAGTTGCATGAGTTGGAGATCCCAATCGGTGGGCCACGTTGGGCTACGACTCTTCTTGATGGAGTCTACAGACAGCACACTAGGGACTGAAATGTATCTAGTTAGATCAGAAGGCAGTCACTCTTTTCCTTATCATCCCTATTTCCTGTCCAAATCTGGGGGGAAGTGTTCAAAAAGCAGACACTGGACATTCTCTCAAAGGTGTTTGAATGGCAGACCATGCTCCTCTCTCCACCACTGTCACATCCATAATACGTCAGTAGTTATTTTTTTTTTAAACGGTTTGATGATTGAAGGAATAAATGAGTGCTTATAGAGTTGAGGGCTTTTATTATGTTTGCTTCCTTTGGTGTTGCAAGATTTTTAAAATGAACTTGGGTTTCTTTCTCATTATTCTTGTGGCTAATTGTTCTGATTTTATTGTCTTTGTTTCAAGACTTCTGTTGTGTTTAATTAATTAATTAAATATTTTTAACATTCATTTTTGAAAGACAGATAAAGACAGAGTGTGAGCAGGGAAGGGGTAGAGAGAGAGGGGGACACAGAATGCGAAGCAGGCTCCAGGCTCTGAGCTGTCAGCACAGAGGCCAACATGGGGCTTAAACCCATGAACCATGGGGTCATGACCTGAGCTGACATCAGACACTTACCTGACTGAGCCACTCAGGTACCCCATCAAGACTTTTGTTGTGTTTAGCGTTTACTAGAACGTTGTGCTAATTATTACAGCTTCTTCCTAAAAATCAAATCCATTCTTGTGAAAAGTATCCTATAATTTTTTTTATACCTTTAGGGAATACATTAAGGCCACAACATATAGTAAAAAGATAGACTTTCAAAGAGTTAAAAATAACTTACATTGTCCATTATGTCAGCAATTTCTTCCTCTGCACTCTGAAGTTTAGTTAAAACGGCTGCTCTTTTTAGGTTAAGATATTTAAGTCGATCCATAACTGTCTAAATTTGTTAAAGAACAAATATTTAAATACATTGGCATTTGAACATCTCAAATATTCTGTAACAGTGATAAGCTTATGAGTAGAATACTTCCTTGCCTCCACCTTCTGGTGGTTCGATGGCAATCTTTGGTATTCCTTGGCATGTAGATGCATCACTCTAATTTCTGCCTTTGATGTCACATAGCCATCTTCTGCCTGTGTGTCTGAGTCTCTTCTCTTATAAGGATACCAGCCACATTGGGTTAGGACCCACTCTAATTCAGGACGAACTCATTTGAACTTGATTACATCTGAAAAGATCCTGTTTCCAAATAAGGTTACATTTATAGGTATTGGAAGTTAGGACCTCAACATATCTTTTGGGGGAACACAACTAAATCCATATCTGTCTGCCCTTTGGTTCCCAAATATTCATGTCCTTAGAGATCTAGCGCTGTGGGACCTCTTCAGGCAGAGGGAATACAGCCGTGTCACGATGGAGGCAGATATTGGAATTGGCTTCCATGATCCAGAAGTTGGAAGAGGCAATGCTGGATCATCCCCTGGAGTCTTTGGAGAGAGCAGGGCCTTGCTGACACCTTGATTTTTTTATTTCTAACCTCCAGAACTATAAGAAAATGAATTTTTGTCCTTTTAAACCACCTAATCTGTGGTACTTTGCTATGGCAGAATTAGAAACTAAGAGGGACACTATGCAGAGCATGAAACGTAAACTCTGAGATGAGAGATGGTGGACTGACAATGTTCTGATGGTCAATGGTAATCTGTGGTAGACTGTATTATTTGTTCACAACTTATCCTTCTCTCCATTCCTTTGTTAATTCCCTAGTTCACTGCATGTGGAATATACTTTCCTATCCCACTGATATTGAGCTTCTCTGTGTCCCTTGTTTTGGCCAATGGAATAGGCAGAAAGGCCAGGGTGCCAATGACAACTGAAGGCTTAACAGGCTTGGGAAAGTTCAACCAAGGCCTTTCGGAGCTTCTGGCCTCTACCTTGAGAAAAGTGTGTCTTGTGTTGTAAACTCCAAATTCTGGATATGTCTTGAGGGAAAAGCCTGCTTGGGAGTGGGGTGTGGAAAAAAAAAAAAAAAGAGAAGAGCAGATTGACAAATGGATTAGATGGTTCCTAAAAGGGGAAAACTGTGAGAGGAGTGTATCTGGGGCAGGTGGTAGTAATGGTGGATCTGGGGATTTTTCTTAAACCTGAGATAACTACTAGACATACAATTGGATACACTGAGTAGCAGTTGATTACACAGGCATGGAATTCAGGGGAAAGGTCTGGGATAATAACAGCACTTAGGGCAGACAGAAGAGTGCACAAGGAGTGAGCTCTGGGATTCTCCAACTCTAGAGATGAGAGAGTGTAGTAGAATGTCCAGTGAGGTAGAATAGACTATACACTGTGGAGTATATTCTTTATTTATAAAACAGCTTCATTGAGATACAGTTCACATATGTATAATTTACCTATATAAAGTATACAGTTCAGTGGTTTTTGGTATATTTAGATTTGCACATCCATCACTGCAGTTAATCCTAGAACATTTTCATCAACCCCACAAAGAAACCTTTTATCCATTAGTAATCACTTCACATTCATCCCAAGATCTCCCATTGTGGATCAGCCTATTTTGAATATTTTATATAAGTGGAATCATATGGGGTCTTTTGTTAACTTTTCTTTTACTTAGTATGTGTTCAAGGTTCATCTATGTGATAGCATGTATCACAACTTCATTGCGTTTTATTGCCAAAGAAAATTCCAGTGTATGGGTACACCACATTTTATTTATCTATTCATCAGTATGTAGACATTTGGCTTGTTTTGACCTTTTGGCTATTGTGATTAGTGCTGCTATCAACCTTCATGTACAAGTTTTTTTTGAACAAGTGTTTTCAATTATTTTGGGTAAAGATACCAAGGAGATGATTGCTGAGTCATGTGGTAATTCCATGGTTAGCTTATTGAGGAACTACCAAACTATTTTCCAAAGTGGCCACACTATTTTACAATCCCACCAGCTACATTATGAGGGTTCCAATTTTTCCGTATCCTTACCAACACTTACTACTGTTTGGTTGTTTACTTTTGTTTTGTTTTGTTTTGTTTAATTTTAGTGATGCGAAGTGGTATCTCATTATGGTTTTGGTTTGCATTTCATGTTAAGTGTCTTATTGTGTGCTTATTGGGAGTTATTTGCTTTTATTTTTCTTTGAGGCACTTTTTGTCACACAGAGATTTTAAATTCAAATGTACTTTTGATTTAAAGATGGATAGATGAATAAGACATAATATCAAATTTTTAAGTGTCGAAAGGAATTTTTCAAACATAGCACTAAAATGTAAATATATTTTTGGTATTTATGAAGATAAGTACAATCCAGTTGGTAACTTTTTGATTTTCCAAATGGTGGGATATTCTTACAAAACATTGCACTTACCATGAAGAGCTCCTCTGGGGGCTTATTTCCATCTAGCTCAATAAGATACTGGGAATTATGTTCAGCCATTACTTCCTGCAGAAAATAGAAGAGACCTTATAATCCAGATCCTTGGCAAAACTGAATACAAGATTAGAATCTTGGTATACTATGAAGAAATCTTGAAAGCTAAATTGTTTGCTTTATGTATGATACAATGTGTATTATTTTAAGTGGTCTTTTGCCAAAGCCTAAACCAATTCTTACCGTGATTTTTGACCCATAGTAAAATATGCTTTTCACATAATTGTAACTTTAGTAATCATATTTTTTCAATGCTAATTATTTTGTCTAAAACCATCCCATTCTAGGGGCGCCTGGGTGGCTTAGTCGGTTAAGCGTCCGACTTTCACTTAGGTCATGATCTTGCGGTTCGTGGGTTCGGGCCCCGCGTCGGGCTCTGTGCTGACTGCCAGCTCAGAGCCTGGAGCCTGTTTCAGTCTGTCACTCCCTCTCTCTCTGACCCTCCCCTGCTCACGCTATCTCTCTCTCTTAGAAATAAATAAAACATTTTAAAAAAAAAACAAAAACAAAAACCATCCCATTCTAATATGTAATGGCTTTAATCATGTTTACATATAATCAGCTTTGAATGGGATAACCATAGAAACCAATGTGGGAATAATTTTTTAGATTGCAATTTAAATAAATGAACAGTCCTTTTTCAAATTTTCTTTCTGCTTTTTTTGTTTTTGTTTTTTGTTTTTGTTCTTTTTTTCCAGTTTTTCTTTCTTCCAAACAGAAAATGTTTTGGAGCATCTATCTCTCTGCATAAATACATAGAATACTTTCTGCCAAACTGATAACTGTAAATGACATTGGTTTGTTCTACTTTTTATTCTCCTGGCTGTGGGTGAGGTTCAGTATTCAGATATCCATCTCTGTACACTGTCTAACCATAATATCTGGGCATTTTTCTATTAGATTGTTTCTTTTCTCTAACGTTAATGCTGTCTTTAAACTGTATCAATTACAGGGGCTCCTGGGCGGCTTAGTCGGTTAAGCGTCCGACTTTCGCTTAGGTCATGATCTCGCGGTTCGTGGGTTCGAGCCCCGTGTCGGGCTCTGTGCTGACTGCCAGCTCAGAGCCTGGAGCCTCTTTCAGTCTGTGACTCCCTCTCTCTCTGACCCTCCCCTGCTCACGCTGTCTCTCTCTCTCTCCTAGAAATAAATAAAACCTTAAAAAAAAACTGTATCAATTACAAATACTTTACCTTTAAAGATAAAAAAGATTTATCTTTTGTTTATGGAATTCTCTATAATGTAAACTATTTTTATAATAAAATATATGTTTTTATTGTTTCTGGGTCTCCTTTCTTGCTTAAATTAGATTTTCTCTATCTCAAGATTATATTAATGTTCACTTCTCAATTTTCTTCCATTATTTTTTGTTTTTAATATTAAAATCTAAAATCTACCAGATTTTATGTTTGTACATTGGCAATGTTGAACTCTATTTGAGCCTTGTATTTCCAGGAAGGGGCGATGATTGAGAGCTAAGACCCATCTCTATCCTTTCTCAAGAACTCAGATAAGATCTGTCTTCATCCTTCTCCATCATTTCTAAGACTCAAGGGTATCTCCTTTGTGTTTTTTTTTTTTAATTTTTATTGTTTATTTATTTTTGAGAAAAAGAGACAGACATGAGTGGGGAGGGGCAGAGAGAGAGAGGGAGGCAGACTCTGAAGCAGGCTTGAGGCTCTGAGCCGTCAGCACAAAAGCCCAACATGGGGCTCAAACTCATGAACCGTGAGATCATGCATAACCTGAGCCAAAGTCGGATGCATAACCAACTGAGCCACCCAGGCGTCCCAGTTTACAAGCCTCCATAAAACCCCAGGTCTCCCTTCCTTTTCCTTGAGAATGTCCTCATTAATGAATTCTTTCCTTAATGCAATAATCTGAACAAATCATCTCCTTAACTGTCCACATATTTTGTTTTTCACAATATTATGGGAGATTGGATTCTAAGCCCTTCTTTTTCTTTTAGATATCACATTATGCCAGTATTATTTATTTAAACATAAACAGCCATCCATGTTCTGAACAAGGAAGTACATAATGCTCTTCTGGAAGATGGAAGACCTGGTCCTTACCCTTAAAAAGATTATCTCATATAGGGCACCTGGGTGGCTCAGTCAGTTGAGTATCTGGCTTTGGCTCGGGTCATGACCTCATGGTTCATGAGTTTGAGCCCTACATTGGGCTCCGTGCTGGCAACTCGGAGCCTGGAGCCTGCTTTGGATTCTGTGTCTCCCTGTCTCTCTGCTCCTCCCCCACTCATATTCTTTCTTTCTCTCTCTTTCTCAAAAATAGACATTTAAAAAAATTTTTTTAAAAAGACTATCTCATGACCATGAATGTAGTTTTCTAATTTTCTGAATCTGACTTTAATTATGCTTTACTTCACACCCAATGCCAGCCATTTAGGGAATCTGTAGGATATTTCTGTTGAAGGAAGAAAGAGCATTATAGACAGACATGCAGATTACTCTTAAGAACCAAAATTTAAATGCCAAGGATAAAAAAGGAGATAGGGAGGAATAAGTCATACATAAGAAACAATAAAATTTCATTCCTCTTTTGGGGGTGGACAATGAAAATGAAAACAATCCACTCATTTGTCTTTAGACATATATTAGCTTTATAAAAAAGCATGAAATAAATTCTTTTAGTTTCTCTATCAGATGGGAAGAGGCAACTTGAGTCCTGTTTTTTATATTTGTCCTTGTATCCTATTCCTCAGCATGGTGTGTGGTCAAAAACCCAAGTTTGATACATGTTTGTTGAATAAATCTCCAACACAAATTTGGCAGAGTCTGCCCTGGACTTTTGACCATCATCAAATATACTTTTCACATACCTGTAACCTCACTGATCATATTTTTTTTAAATACTAGTCATTTTAATTAAAACCATCCTATTCTAATATTTAGTGACCTTAATCATGTTTATATATAATCAACTTTGAATAGGATAGCCATAGAAACCAATGTGGGGATAATTTTTTAGGTTGCAATTTAAATAAATGAACAGTTCCTTTTAGAATAGTGTATATATATTTTTAAAAAGTCATAAATCATAGATTGAAAATGTTTTTACAAAATAGTTTCTTAACATTGGTTTTCCAACCTCTGACCATAAATGAATTCCTGTAGTGACTTTTGAAAAATGCAGTTCATACATCACTTTTCAACAATACTGCTGCTTTTTAAGAGTAAAATAATACTGTCCTGTGAAATAGCCTTTGGAATGGAAGCCTAGTTCTAATAGCATTCTACCAAATGTAAGTGGTAGAGAATCAGATAGATAATAGACAGGGATGAAAAAATATGAAAGCTATTCAATCAGTGATAGAACACAAATATCAATATTCCCATTTTCATCAATATATCTTGTTCTTACTTCTAAAGAATGAAGAATTATTTCCTTATAAAGTTTAACAATGTTCTCAATATTTTCCAAATAATCCTCAGGTCTCTGAACTACATGCTGAAGAATTTCAGCCACCATCTGCATTTCTGCAATAAATGCCTAAATGAAAAAGAACAGATTTTTAACATCTTTATGTTAATGATTACTTAATTTACAAGCCATGCCATCCCTCCCTCCTTATGCCTACATGCCATTTTGGGGTGAGAGAAGCAGGTAGAAGAGAGATTGAGCATTTATATTTAAGAGACATTGAATATCTTAAGGGGCCTTTACCAGATGGAATAAAACTTTAAATTAACTTGGATACTTATTTATTTATTTATTTATTTGCTCCTCAAGAAGCAGGGAAGAGTAGGGGAAGAATATCTGATTTTTAGAGAGAGAATCAAGAAATTAGATTTACTGAGCTTCCAGTTGGTTGGTTGGTTCATTCATTCATTCATTCATTCATTCATCAATTCACTCATTGATGAGTGCCAGGCACTGTTCTAGGAGCTTGAGATAAGATAGTGAACAAAATCAACTAAGCCCCTGGGTCTCATGGAGCACACATTCCAGCTGGAGAAGACATAACATAAACAAGTAGACAAGTAAATATATAACATGTTGGGTGGGGATAAGTACTAGGGAAAAAAAATCACAGAGTGGAGGAGAGAGATGGAGAGTGATGGGTAAAAGTGCTATTTTACATCAGGTGTTCACCAAAGGGTTCTCTGAAGAAGTGAAATTTGAAGGCAGAGGGAATCGTACATGTAAAAGTTCTCAGCCCAAGGACTGGTTGGTGTTAAAGTTCATATTCATCCTATTATTAATATTATAATTCATTATCTAATTTCTAATTCTAGTTTTTATGAATGCACATACATTTTATACTATTTGAATCATCTATTAAAGAAGTCACTTTATAACCTTTTTGAAATGTTTTACACACTATTTTAATGGTCAAATTTAACATCCCTAAATACATGATTATTTAATCATTATTCTATCGTTGAACAAGAATATTTCAAATTTTTCATAAGTATAACATTTCGCCAAATAGCTTTGTAGATAAATCTTCACATTGTTAATATTCTTCCTTAGAGTAGTTCCTAAAAGTAGAATTACTGGACCAAAGATTACACATTTCAAAATGGCTTAAAATAGACACTGTCTTTTTCAAAAGATGCTATCTTTCCTTTCTCTCTAGCAGAGGGCTTGATGGGCACACTTGTATAACCAGTCAGTACAGAGCTTCTTATTAGGCACCTACTGTATGCCAAGTACTGTTACAAGCACAGGGGATATAGTACTTGCTGCATAGAGCTATACTCAGTGGACAGATAATAAACAAGTAAGCAAATAACATAATTTCAGAAGGCGGTAAGTGCTATAAGGAAGATCAAGCAGAGGAAAGGGTTAGGCCTGTGCTGTCCAACATGATATAGCCACAGGGACCTACTGAACACTTGAAATGTGGCAAGTGTGAATTGGAATGTACCAAATTTCAAAAACTTAGCATGAAAAAGAGATGTATCTCTCAGAATCTTTATGTTGATTATATGGTGACATAATATTTTGGATATATTGGATTAAATAAAATATATTATTAAAATTATTTTCACCTGTTTTTTTATTGTTTTTTAAAAAAAGTGTCCACTAGCACATTTAAAGTTACATACGGTGGGAGTATATTTCTATCACAGTGCTGGGTTATAAAGTCACTTGCTGGATGGTCCCTGAAGTGGGACCTGGGCAAGGAGAAGGTGCAGGGACACGAAGAGCTGGCAGAGAGTGTGGTAGGCAGAAGGAAGAGGAAACAGTAAGTGCAAAAGCTGGAGGTGAGGTTGAGTCCGGAATAGATGAAGACTAGCTGGAAGGCCAAGGGAATAGCTGGAATACGATGAGCAGGCAGGGAGAGACAGCCAGGGATGCGATCAGGGAGGCCAGGTCCATGGCCTTGTAAGCCACATGAGGGTGTATGAATTTTCATCTACAGGTAATAGAAAGTCACTAAGGGTCATATTTTTAATTTTTTTTATGTTTAATTATTTTTGAGAGAAAGACAGAGTGTGAGTGGGGGAGGAGCAGAGAGAGAGGGAGACACAGAATCTGAAGCAGGCTCCAGGGTCTGAGCTGTTGGCACAGAGCCCAGTGTGGGGCTTGAACTCACAAACTATGAGATCATGACCTGAGCTGAAGTTAGGCTTTCAACCAACTGAGCCACCCAGGTGCCCCAAGGGTCATATTTTTAAAACAAGGCTCTGGTTTTTGCAAGGAATGCAATGGTATGGGGAGAGTCAAGGAAAGTGGAAGCAAAGAGAACATATACAAAGCTATTACTGTAGTTAAGGGACATTGTTTATATTTATGTGTATATAAGGATGGACTCTTTCATGCAACCCATATTGGCCATCAACCCAATGGGGCGGCATGTTTGCATGTTTGACTTCTGAACATGCCCGTGCTTCCAGGCAGACATAGCAGCAAACCAGGCCCCTGGGATTGAATTCAGTCTGAAGACATTAATTTGATTATATCCCACAGCATTGGCCTACACTGTAATTTTGAAATTTTGGATTAGTTACCAACTACATTTATTTTAAAATGCTGATTTTTGGCTTCTCTGGAGAAACCACACCACCTGGTAAAAATAGGTTCACATTTCCACATGACAACAGTTGTCTGGGCTGGAGCTGAAAGGCAACTGTCCTCTGAAGAAGGGCACGGACCCTCTAAGTGTCCAGTGAAATTCACTGCAATAATAGAAATGCCATGTATTTGTGCTCTCCAATTCAGAAGACGGACATATTTGGTTATGAGCACTTGAAATGTGGCTAGTGTTACTGAAGAAGTAAATTTTAAATTTTATATAATTTTAATTAATTTAAAGTTAAATAGCCACATAGGACTAGTGGCTACTATATTGGACAGTGTAGTCCTAGCCTACCCCAGTCCTCACTCTTCCTGATTATGTTCCTGACTGACATCGCAAATTGACAAACCGTGGCCCCTGTAACTAAGTGAGCTGTGATTTCTCTATCTCACTATCTTTGATATAAGATGATATGCTTTATTCATGCTAAAATGACACAGTTTTATTCCCATTTGCCATGAGGTTTTCCATTTTAAAAAGAAAATATAGAATAGATGCTGGATATTTTCTTGTGCCTTATTTGCACAGGGAAGATTATTTTAGCTTTTTAAATGGTTTTAAAAATTGAGATATGGGGCGCCTGCGTGGCTCAGTCGGTTGAGCATCCAACTTTGGCTCAGGTCATGATCTTGCAGTTTGTGAGTTTGAGTCCCACGTTGGGCTCTGTGCTGACGACTCAGAGCCTGGAGCCTGTTTCGTATTCTGTTTCTCCCTCTCCCTCTCTCAGCTCCTCCCCAGTTTGTGCTCTGTTTCTCTCTCTCAAAAATAAATAAACATTAAATTTTAAAAAATAGAAATTGAGATATAATTGACATATTAGATTAGTTTCAGGTGTACAACATAATGATTCAGTATTTGTATATATTGGGAAGTGACCACCACAGTAAGTCTGGTTAACATTCATCACCATAGACAGTTACAACTTTTTTCTTGTGATGAGAACTTTTAAGATCTACTACTAAAGAACAATGTCAAAGATTCATTTAATGCATTAGTCAGGAAGCTAACAGGATAACAAAGCTGAAATATTATCACTGAGATAAGATTGCAAAGTTGGGTACAGTCTGCTTAATGGCTTATCGGGCAATAAAATTGTAACCTTGGGGGTTATCTTTTTTACTGGACAAATGGTTTGCTATGTATCCATCTATAAGTTAACATCTGACTTTGCCCTAATAGAAATGGTGTTTATTTATAATACATTTATAATAAATTATAAATTGCAGCAATTACAAAAAATATATAAAGTTCTTTAAAAATTATAAATTATCATAGA
This sequence comes from Hyaena hyaena, assembly GCF_003009895.1. Taxonomy (NCBI): domain Eukaryota; kingdom Metazoa; phylum Chordata; class Mammalia; order Carnivora; family Hyaenidae; genus Hyaena; species Hyaena hyaena. Next base: position 3,383,202 of record NW_024080756.1, read on the forward strand.
GATCATAGGTATGTTTCAATAAAGCAGGGATTGGCAAAGTATGGCCCACATGCCCCCGTGGGCCAAATCCAGCCTATAAGGTATTAACAGATTTCTTCACATCAAATTTTCCTCATTAAGTCATGGCAGAAAATTCTTTTGATGCCTCATTGCATTATGCCAATTTTAGGATTGTTATAACAACATATACATGTGAATTGGGCTTTAGATTTTTTTCACGTGCTCTCTTTGTCAATATTGGAAGTGGGACTATGTTAACTTCATAAAGTGGATTATGCCTGGGCTACTTGCTCCCCATATCACCCTTTGTTTTTTATTGCTCTGACTCCTCATTCTAGCTTGCGTAGTGCTTGACACACAGCAGGTGACCAATAAGTCTCTGTTCCTATGACATGAAGCTGATTAGCTATCAGGATGTGGAAGGACTTCCATACTGACAAGAAGGTTGAACTTGATGGCCTCTAGCTTATGATCTAATAGTTACCGAAAACATGAAATATTTTTTCTATTTCCTCCAGACTAAATGAAAATTTAAAGAAAATGTAATTTTCTCTAGTGCCTGCTATTTCCTTTATCCATGCTATTATTTAGTTTAATTCTAGCAAATTTAAAAGTGTAATATATGGTATTGGGATATTACCTCTTCTTCTTCTTGCTCTTCTTCCTCTTCTGCTTCCTCTTCTCTTCCTTCTTTTTGGGCTTCTTTCCTCTTTTTCCTACGATTCTCGATGACTTCAGGATCCCACTGATCTCTTCTGTATATGTACCCTGTAGTACTGTGCTGCCTTTGCCCAGAAACTCTTTGGCATAAATCATAGTCGGGGCACTAAGGAACAACATTAGTAATGTTAACAAACATCTTCCATGATTCTGAAGCTGATAGTGCGTGCAGCACACTTTGAGAAACAAAGGAAACAAGAAACTTTAGAACCTTCCTCATTCATTTTCTGATTTCTTCAGGCCATCTCTGTGTGGAGATAGGATGGGTATTTATTGAGGCAAGATTTTTATAGGCTTCCTAATTTTTCACAAGAAAGATTTCAATCCACTCCAATCAATTTTATAACGTGTATCTGCCCTTCCATACTCACAACCCACAGCACCCACACTGTGGGTCCATGACAGAGACTACTGCCTTCGGCTGTCTCCTATTTTCACTTGCAGAAACTGACTAACATGAGGGTGAGTCTGAAGGACATGCCTCAGAGCAGTGGTCTTCAAACATCAGCAGGTATTAGACTCATGCGGAGGGTTTTTCAACACAGAGAGCTGAATGCCTCCCCGTAGCGTTCCTCTGAGATATGTATTTCTAACAAACTTGCGAGTGCTGCTGGTGCAGTTGGCTCTGGCACCGTACTCTGTGAACCATTGCTATCTATAGTAGATCAGTGGCCCTTCGCCATTGTTTTTTGCTTTTTTGGGTTTTTTTTTGGTAATACACATCCCTTTAGAATATGAGGAAAGCCACTGGCTTTTGCTTCAGAAAAGCAGACATACACAATAAAATAATTTCAGATTATTATAGTTTATGTATTATTAATATAATTTAATATTATTATTTCATAGATGCTAAAGGATTCAGAGATCCCAGGATAAGAACTTCTGCTCTAGAAATTCCAAGATTTATCCCCAAATAAGGCCAAACCATCAGAGAAATGTGTGTTGTAGTGAGTTCTGTCTCACATTAAGCCTCTGATTATACTCTAGTTGTAGCATAGAAACTCCTTGTATACCCACCATCACACTGAAAATATAAATGAGGTTAAGGGCTTCATTCTCTTTATTAACGGTCTTCTATATTAAGACCCATGTAAGATATTTCTCTTATTTAAAATGTTAGTTCTAATTTCTCTCATTTTGTCTCTTCCTGAGCAATGATTTGTCTTTTCATGGACAATATGAATTTTATTTAAAAAAAAATTTTTTTTAATGTTTTATTTATTTCTAGGAGAGAGAGAGAGACAGCGTGAGCAGGGGAGAGTCAGAGAGAGAGGGAGTCACAGACTGAAACAGGCTCCAGGCTCTGAGCTGGCAGTCAGCACAGAGCCCGACGCGGGGCTCGAACCCACGAACCGCGAGATCATGACCTAAGCGAAAGTCGGACGCCTAACCGACTAAGCCACCCAGGCGCCCCAATATGAATTTTATTTAAATAATCACATTTCCTCTTTCTACTTTGGCTCATCAAACTCGGAACCAAATTTGTGCTCCCAATTTAGCAAAGATTTGGAGGCTAATGGCCTGTACATCTTTATGCTCTTGTTCTATACAATCTATGTTTTCCATAGCTTAGACTTTATATTTGGTTTTAGTTGTAAGAGATTTTTATCATCTTCCTTATATACACATACACATGTGTGACACTTTCAAGGCCCATGCAGGAATTTTAATCGGTCTCCAACTGTGACTTGTGGCAGGCTGCAGATTACACCATGCTCAGCACTGCAACACGTCTTCTCTCTCACAGCTAACCCTAACACACCCCGGGCTCCCAAGATCTGAGCTGACAATCATCCCATTTATTTTGAGCTGTCAAACTCTTTGGGGAACCAGGCAGTAATGAATATAAAATCTTATAATCAATTTTCATATAAACAAGCAGACCTGGCCTTGCTGAAGTCTTATCATTCCCTCATGAAGCAGTTACTATTTTTGTAAAGAAGAAATAGAGTCTCCTAAATGTGATTTGCCAAATTCTGTTGATAAAGGAGAGATTGGGGATAGGACTTAGCCTTGACTCTTAATCAGGGCTGAATGATGTTCTTTAACATTCATATGACCAAATCATTAGCTCCTTATTTCACTGTATTTAATTGGCAAACTTATCAGGTGTCTACTAGGCACTTGATCTTGTGCTAGTTGATATTTATATGAGTAAGGCATAGTTCTTGTTTTCAAGTAAGGCAGAGTCCAGAAGAAAATGGACAATTACAATATAAAAAGAGTTTATAATAAAAAAGAGAACATGAGTGGTCATCAGAGAAGTATTAACTTTCCTGTAGTAAGTAATGTATAGGGGACATGGAGGAAGAGAGAGGGAGAGGAACTGGAGGGAGAAAGAGGGACAGGTATTTGAGGGAGAGAGAGGAGAAAGTAAGAGTGAGAGAGAGAAGGAGAAACTGAGAGTGAGAGAGAGAGATTGAGACAGAATGAGTTAGTTAATGTGTGTGTTAGTGTGGAAGGGGTGGTCATCAGGGATACAGATGATGCCTGAACTGACTCTCAAAGGATGGTTATGATTAAGCCTACTGAAGAGGCCAGGAGAGATTTCCTCTGGATAGAGCTGCAGGTGTAAAAGCATGGAGGTATGAGAAAGAATAACTCAGTCCTTATGATTGGTATATAAATTGGTATTTCCTTGGAGCATGTGGGTGGCTCAGTCGGTAAGCATCTGACTTCAGCTCAGGTCATGATCTCATGGTTCTGAGATCCAGCCTCACATTGGGCTCTGTGCTGACAACGCCGAGCCTGCTTAGTTCTCCTGTCCCCCTTTCTCTATGCCCTTCCCTTGCTCGTTCTCTCTCTTTCTCTCCTCAAAAGCAAACAACCATTTAAGACATTGAACACTTAAAAAAACTATTTCCTTAACTACTTTGTATTTTTGAAGATATTCCTTGAATTCCACCACTGTCAAAAATATGGTCAACTATAGTAGAAAAACAACTTACCTTAATATTGATTATTATATCAGGTTTCAAATTTAAATTTTTAATTAATTCTATTTGCTGCAAAGTAGTCATGGCCTCCTGTGAAAGTGATGGTAGTTCAGTCATAATATAACCTATCAAATAAAATATAATTTTTAAAGTTTTATAATGTCACCAATATATGAGAGCATGGATTTGTTATCACTTTGTAAATCTCATTTGCCTATTGATGAATATTAATGTAGATCTTAAAATCATCTGTTAAATATTTTTAATTAATAGTTAAGTTTATCGCCACATGAAGTATAACTATGAATAATATTTTTCTGATAATAAGTAAAATCACTGAGCTGGGAGGAAATCTCTTAAAAAATTCTAAATCAATTTATTTTAAACACATGAGGAGCCGAGGGAAGGAAATTCCATGTTAGTAATTCTCTGAACAGTTAGGAAAGCCCTGTGATGAATAGTAAAACTATAGTATAAGGGGTTGTGTAGTATATTATTTTCTTTCTAAAGTGAGTATCTTATAATAGAACATGTATGTACATAATGTTTGTATAAGTTATGGGGAGTAATAAAACACCAATGAATCTCCTCATACAGTTTAAAAAATAGAACAGATAATTATCAATATAATTTTGGCTTAGCACACTTATTGGCTTGCATTCTTACCCAGAAACCTAAATCTTCTCATGGAAATTCACCCTGTTTGCCATCATCACATTAATTTCCTTAATATATTTCTTTAATTATGTTACTCTCATGCTTGAGAAAATTTTCTCCTGTTAATAAAGTCTCAATTTCCTCAGAGTTAAAGGACTTCAATTTTTCTCCTTTTATAATAGGACATTTTTTTTTTTCTTGAAAGAACTGATGGACAAATTATGGTTATTCAGCTTTAGATGTCTGGCAGACATTTTATAAAAAGTGAATGGAGTGAGCTAGTCACTTCAACTGACAGTATTTCTTACCAATTATAAAATTCAAGCAAAAACTCAAATTTTAGAAAACATGTATCTATTACCATAAGCTTGACAACATCCTGATTTTTAAAACTTTCCTTGACGAAATTGGTGGTGAAATTAACAAAAGTGTTAATTTTTTGATATTGCATAATGAAAAGTATCAACATTTGGAAGATCTGCACAACTCAGTGGAATACTCTTTCCTTTTCTAACTACATATCTGTGTAGGACTGGATTTTCCTCATACATTTCAACAGAAACAACGAACTTCAACAGATTGAGCAGAAGGAGACAGAAGAATCCAGCTAGGTCTTCTCTTAAGTTGGACATTAAAGAGATTTGCAAAAATAGAAAACAGTACTACACGTGCCACTAAGTTTTTTGTTTTGAAGACTACAATTATATATTTTTTATAAAATATGCTATTAATGCAAACATGTGACAATTTTGTTAGGATTTTTAAACAAATATGTTAAGCATTTCTTAATTTTAATTTCTAATATGATAAATATTGATATATATAACCCAAGTAAGCAAAAGCTCTTTTGGAGCTCCAACAATTCTTATAAATATAAAGGAGTCTTGAGGGGCGCCTTGAGTGGCTCAGTTGGTTAAGCATCTGACTTCGGCTCAGGTCATGATCTCACGGTTCATGGGTTCGAGCCCTACGTCGGGCTCTGTGCTGACAGCTAGCTCAGAGCCTGGAGACTGTTTTGGATTTTGTGTCTCCCATTTTCTCTCTGACCCTCCCCTGCTCATGCTATCTCTCTCTCCCAGAAATAAATAAAACATTAAAATTTTTTTAAAAAAAGATAAAGGAGTCTTGAGACTAAAAAGTTTGAGAACTGCTATGCAATACCTAGAATAGTATGACTAAAAAAGCAATTAAGCATCTGTTGATGAGTGAATGAAAGTGTCTTATAAGCCAACTTCAAAATCCTCACTTAAGAACATGCTTATTATATACCTTTTTTTTCAATTTTAACAAAAGCAGACCAACAACTATCACAGTAATCCAAAAGCTCATTAACTCCTTAGGCATCTCTCTAAGCTTTTTCAAACCCTATGTGTTGGATGCTACCAGAGAAGCAATCCTAAGTAGTTTAACTTCAAAAGGCAGAAAGGGAGAACTGTTATCTTCAGCTTTGGATATATGTGCTAGAATTATATAATTCAGCTAGATTCCCTCCTGGTCTTGCTGCAATCTTTAGTTTCCAACTTGGCTGACTTGTTTGCTTTTGCTTTAAAAGACTGAAATATGGTAATATTCTAAGACATCCATTCATTTTATTTTATTTCATTTCATTTCGTTTCGTTTTATTTTATTTTATTTTATTTTATTTTATTTTATTTTATTTTAATTCTCAAGTTTGTTAACATACAGTGTAGTCTTGGCTTCAGGAGTAGAACCCAGTGATTTATCCTTTACATATAACACCCAGTACTCATTCCACAGGTGCCCTCCTTAATGCCCATCACCCATCTAGCCCATCCCCATCAACCCTCAGTTTGTTCTCTGTATTTAAGACTCTCTTATGGTTTGTTAAGGCATCCATGCTGTTCAAGGTTCCTTAAATGAACCCAACACACTCCTGCAAAAATGTAGCCACTGCATGCATTGGCACTGTCTTGGGAATTGGGCCAGTCCTTTCTCCACTTGCCTCCTTCTGCTGTTCTTGCTTTTTGTTCCCCTGGCTTCCCCTTCCCCTAGTTTGGTTTGGATTCTATTGTTAAATTATCCTCCACTTGATTAACAACCTTATTGGAACTTGTCAAGACATTGAGATGTGATGGCTGGCATTAAAAGTCCTGGGTCTGACGCATGTTGAGGGTGAGTACTGTGGTGAACGGTACTACATGGCCCTCAGCTGAATTCAACTCTTGTCTAGCTTACTCCTCCTGATCAGATAATTCCAGAGACCATCAGTCTCCAGAGTTCATGCCTTCATCTTCTGAGCAGCAGGGGGATTATACAATACTCCATCCCGCTCATTCCCTCTGCTAGCAATGCTGCCCAGTACTGTGTATTACAAATGGATGATGGCAACTTGATAATGTGTGCTGCGCTCTCCAGCACCCTGTGTATTACTACAATCACTGCCAGTGCTTAGACAGTTTATCAGGCATTCCAAGTGCAACCATTTGTAGGTATCCAAAACCTCAGGCATTCCTGTATATTGGGATGAGTTTAAAACTTGGTCTCTTTCAGGTTGCCTGAGTAGCTTAGTCAGTTAAGTGTCTGACCTCGGCTCAGGTCATTATTTCGCAGTTCATGAGTTTGAGCCCCATATCAAGCTCTGTGCTGACAGCTCAGAGCCTGGAGCCTGCTTCAGATTCTGTCTGTCTGTCTGTCTGTCTGTCTCTCTGCCCCTCTCTTGTTCATGCTCTGCCTTTCCCTCTCAAAAATAATAATTAAAAAAAAAAAACCTGGTCTCTTTGCTAGTGGAAGCAGCAGAAGAATGGGTTGTTTCCATGGGGTCTGGTTCTCACTTGATAGGCCAGTATTTGGGCTGCCTGAATTTTCTGAGTGATGAGTTTTAGGGCTTTATCCATTGAGAGGTAGTCAGCATCATCATATCCAGATCCTAGGAAGATATCTTTGGAAGAGATGTGGGAGAGTAGGATAGCTTAGTTCTCTAGACCCAGTTCTGGAAAGACCTCTTGAAGATACTTCCTTACAGATAGACTAGAGCTGCCAACCCCACTGCCAACCTCTCTAATCCCAGAGACATGTGTGAAGTTGGAAGCGTAGATGAAGACTTCTCCTCCCTGTCCCATATCTCCTTGACACTATTACCAAGCCCTTACCCTTAATGCTGAAGATGGAGGAAAGACCTCACATGATTCCTTCCTGGAAAGCTCTGTATGTACTATCATAGGAAGAACAGACACTCTGCAGGCTAGTGCTCAGCCTGTATCACCCTTCCCCCCAAGGAAAAGCTGCAATACTGACTGCCCAGGGGAAACTGGCCCATGCTATCACTTTGTCCTCACTTCCTGGTTCAGTGGAATGAATTCCCATTTTTGCAAAACTGAAGATGGCATGCTACTGCTTTCAGACTGAAGTAATGAGCGATTCAGAGACATCAGGTAAGTTATGTCCATCCAGCCCTAATATATACCTGACCTCATGCCAGCCTGGTATGAGTGGATACACTGATGACCAATGACTTGCAAGACCATCTACTATGTCTGGGAATAGATATCTACTGTGACAGGGAATGCCCAGATAAGGGCTGTCCATCACTTACTGGAGAAAATGAGTTTTTCTGGAACCTAGAAACAGGGAGCAGACAGGGGCTTCTTAGGATGCCCAGGCATCGGCTCTACCTTTCTCTTTTGGGTGAGGATGTAGTTCATGGAAACTGATTTTGGCCCAAGACCAACACAGCATGACAGGCTGTAAATGAAAGGATTATAATTATAGATTGTGTACGTTTCTTCTAAATAGCTATAAAAGTTCCAAGTATAAAAGGCTCTGGTACAGAAAAAAAATGAAGATTGAATCTGGCACTACTACTGGGCGGTTTTCCCAGCAGTGCACATCTGTCTTTAGGGATCTTAGAGTCATCAATTACCTAGCCTCACCTAGACCCTAGCCACAGTTAATATCCCTGTTTTGAAAGCTCTTCACTTCCAATTTTGTTTCTACTATCTACCAGGCTGCTGGGTAGGACTAGATATCAGAATGAATTCTTGCTGAGCAGAGGCTTTTAAACTGCATTTAGTAGAGTGGTAGGTTGCACGGAAATTCCTCTGGGGATGCTATACAATAGGGGAGGGGAGTCTGGGCAGAAGAGGCTCTAGGTCCTGCCCCCACTATAGCCTTTAAATGAGTGCAGTTGTGCATGCCTAGAGAAAAGGCATGCAATTATATGCTGAGAGCGTGGCCCTCAGATTCAAGAAATCATTTATACTGCTTTTCCTCTGCCAGCTCCCAGGATAAACACCAGTGAATGGCATGTCTAGGGGAAAGAGGAATACATTAAATGCTATGAGGGGTGCAGTCAGCAAAATTCAGAATGTAGGAAACTCTTTAACACATATACTCTGCTTTTTCAACAAAGAAAACACAAGATGATAGGAAGAAGTAAAGGGCATTTATACATTAAAAGGGACTTGAGACATACCAATCAATTGCAATATGTGAAACTTGGTTGGATCCTGCTTCTAAAAACAAAACACCACAAAACACAAATCAAAAAACCAAACCCCAAAATCAGCTAGGAAAAAAATATACAAGGCAAAAAATGAAATCACAGATTATTTACTATTAATTTTGTAGGTATGGTAATGTGAATCTAGGTTTAAAATAGTCCTTAACTTTCTGAGATATATAATAAAGCATTTATAGGTAAACTGATAGGATATCAATTAGTTTCAAAATAAGGTAGGTTAGGGGACAGATGTGGGTAGGAGTCCACATAAAATAAGATTTAGATGAGCGTTGTCATTGAAGCTGGGTGATGGATACATGGCGGGAATTTTATATCAATCTCTTTACTTTTGTTTGACATTTTCCATAAGAAGTTAAAAAGGTTAAGACTATCATAAATGGCATAGCTAGTAGGTTTCTTTTTTTCTTTCTTTTTTTGTCAATATTTATAATTTATACCGTCTTTTAGTTGCTGTGTAAATTACTCTAAATTTTTTAAGATGTAAGGTGTGATGAAGTATAAACAAAAAAAGATACTTGCCTACCTATCTGTATACATGCTTCAGTTTCAATCACTATGCTTTCCGAGGTCATTTACTGACCTGTGTTGGAATTCTGTCATTGTCCTTTTTACTTTTTACTCATTTAATCTCCCACATTCTGGGTGTTTTTCTCAAGTTCATCCGCTTTATCACTGAACAACAACAACAAAAAACTGATAGAGTGTAAGAATACATATACCATATATAAACTCTACAAATGGATGCACAGATGTTGTTCTTTCCATATATCATCTATATGTAGAGAAATCTCTCTACCTATAGATATGAATGATACATAGTTTGCAGGGACCAGTTTGCTTTTGCTACTTACTTTTTTTTTTTAATTTATTTTTGAGACAGAGAGAGGCAGAGTGTGATCAGGAGAGAGGCAGAGAGAGACGGAAACACAGAATCCGAAGCAGGCTCCAGGCTCTGAGCTGTCAGCACAGAGCCTGATATAGGGCTTGAACTTGTGAACTCCAAGATCAGGACCTGAGTCGAAGTTGGCTGCTCAACCAACTGAGCCACCCAGGCCCCCCTTGCTACTTCCATTTTTGATTTGCTTCTGCAATCATGGTTTTTACTTTATTGCATTTTATTTTTATCTCTGTATTTTAATAGTCACAATGTCTTCTCTTAACTTACTAAGAATATAACACAGCTTTCTAAGTTTTTCTTCTTTTATTCAATAAGTCTATTTTAGGAGGATGATTTTCTTCCCAGCACATCTTTATTCTTCTTCCTTCTTTTGCAAATTTCATAGGGTTTGCTCTCTTTGGGTTAGTGGTTCTGAACTTCAGCAGTCTTTGTCTTGAGAAATTAGGCCCCAAACCCCTGCTCTGCATCTGTTTGCGTGCAGAGAGACTTCTTGGGTCCAGAGTGAGAAGGTAGACTGCATGAACAGGCTGAAGCCTGCCGGTGTCTGGAGCCAGAGGCTAAGCTGGTGCCGTTCTAGTTCCCATTCCTGCCTTGTAAGTGTGGGTTAATGCAGAGAGCCGAGCCACAGATTGGACTTAGTAACAAAACTCTGAGTGAATGGGAAAGCCGTTAGCAGAGGCTGTCACCGCCAATGAGAAGTACCACAGCAGAGTGCTGATGCTTTTGCTGGATGGCACAATGCTCGAAGAAGACTGAACCATTTACACCTACTTAATTATTTGGTTAGTTAGTTACTTAGTTTATGAATGTAGAATCTGAAGAATAAAATGAAGTAAACAAGCAAATAAAAATACCTAAACTGCTTAACTGAATTCAGGTTCTGGTATTCCTGCCTCAGGGCAAAGGAAAGAGCAACTCCAGAGAGTATGTGTGCCACAGCTAAAGCATGAGTTTTAAGGCTGCTTTGATAGCCACCGATCTATAAAAATAAACATACCAAAGTGAAAAACTTCCAGGGAGTTGAGCTTCTCCAACATTAGCTTCATGACAAGTTCATCTGGAATGCTTTCACCACGGAGCAGCATTGATTGCAACTAAGAACAAGCACAGAGGGTATCTATTAGTATATAAGAGATCTGTGGTACAGAACTTTTTTTTTAAAAAAAAGTCCTAATAACTTTGAAACTTAGATTTACCATAACTCCTGATTCAGTTTCACTGGCAATCTGTTCTTCCAAAATTGGTAAGGCTAAAATGTGAATTCAAAATGTTAGCACAAACTGATATCAGAATTACCAAATTAAGAAACACATTTATGTTTACTTTTAAGTTTATTTATTTTGAGAGACAGAGAGAGAACATGCATGTGAGTGGGGGAGAAGCAGAGAGAGAAGGAGAGAGAGAGAATACCAAGTAGGCTCCCTGCTATCCAGGCCAGCCTCCAATTCACAAACACTGAGATCATGACCTCAGCCAAAACCAAGAGTCAGACACTTAACCTACTGAGCCACCCAGGTGCCCCATATTTGTGTCTTCTATAGCTGGTAACAAAGATTAATTTTGTTAATTAAAGATTGTATATCACTTTAAGAGTTGACAAAACACATTTACATGCATTATGTCATTTAAGCCTAACCAAAGCATGAGGCAGCAGAATGTATTCCACAGAGAACTTGTCTCTGCCCCTGGCTAGCTAAAGGATCCTGAGGAAGTGAACTTCTTAAATACCTCTGGGCCTTGCATGCTTATGCCCTATATCGTATGCAAGAGAATATGAGGATGAAATAATATTGCATCTATGACAGTGATTTGGAAATTATAAAGTGTTACTCAAAAGTATACACTAGTATTATTAGTCCAGATACTTTTTTTTATGTCAAACCCTTTATTTTATGTTTTTTCTTTTTAAGTTTTTATTTAAACTCTGGTTAGTTTCCATACAGTGCAATACTGGTTTCAGTAGAATCCAGTGATTCATCACTTACATACAACACCCAGGGCTCATCACAATAGTCCAGATAATTTTATAACCATAGAGTTATATCCAGAACCCATTAATTTTGCACTCTGATTACATAAAAGGAAAGAATGTCATCAAGAAATATAAAAATACATAAACACTGATTAGAAAAAAGGGGGCCTGAGGCTGGAATTCCAATGATTTGTCTCCTTTTTAAGAAAAATATTCCATCCCTTGTGGAAGATATCCTGGGACAGAAATTACGGGGGCATGACCTAGGGGAGGACTCAGGAATTATGTCCCCAGCTGCTGGTAATATATGGATTGTGCTGTACCAGATTGCAATTTCACTAAAAGCACATGGAATCCTCATTTCATAACATTCTTGCCAAAAATGATCCTAGAAACTTTAAAGATTCCTTGTCAGTTTGATAGGCAAATATGAACCAGTGTTATTTTAGTTAAAATTTCCTTGAATAACAATGGGTTAAACTCTTTTTCTTATATTTGTCTATTTTTATTTCTACTTTATAAAAAGTTTGTTTTCAGAGAGCATGAGTATGGGGAGAGGCAGGGAAGTAGGGAGACAGAGAATCCTAAGCAGGCTCCATGCTGTCAGCATGTAGCCCAATGGAGGGCTTGATCCCACAAGTTGTGAGATCATGGCCTGAACCAAAAACAAGAGTCGTACACTTAACCAACGCGCCATCCAGGTGCCCCTATTTCTACTTTTATGAATTGCCAATTCATTCTTTTGCTTAGTTTTCTATTAGGACATATAGAGTTGTATTGATTAAAAAAATATTTTATATAAAGATGTCAGTCCTCATTTTATATACTGCAAAGAATGCAAAACAAAATAATAAAAAATAAAATTTATCGTTGAAAATATTAAGTCTTGAAACATGCTCCCAAGAGCAGCTCTGAGCGTTCCTTCTCTTCCCATCTTCCCTAGGAGACACTTAAAGCACATGTGTCCCCAGTAGGTCTAAATGAGGAAATTAGAGAATTGGAGGCAGTAGATGGAGTCAAAGACCTCTCATAAAGACCTATCCTAAAGTATATAACAAAACTAGGACTAACAGAAAGGCAAAACATTTCTGATGCCATTATGAAGATAATATTCATTGGGTTCGTAGTGATGTGTGATAAAGCAATTATGGCAAAATGTTAATAACAGAATCTAGATAGCACAATTCTTTACATTTTTTATGCATACTTGAAAGTTTTTATAATAAAATATTGAGGGGAAAAGGGAAGATTTACCTTCTACACGAATACATTTCCATGCTTGTGTTATCTGACGGGCTAAAGTTGTCTTCCCAACCCCCTTAAAAAGAAAGATGTTCTTTAAAACAGCCATTTACCAGTGAAACAGATATTTACATTTAAAAGATTCTACTGATGGTTACAATACATGAATATTATCAAGCAAATTTTGTCCACACACACACACACACAGAAAATGAACAGCAGACTCTAGATATTTATAGCTTAATTTTTCTCTATAATAGTCACATAAGCCACATTTTATGAAATGATTTAAAAATCATTTTTAAATTAAGAAAATAGCCCTGAAACCAGGAAGCTATACCATATGCCATTGCAGGTACTGTCCTCTTTTGATTATCAAATTTTGTAACTTTGAATACATATCATTGTGATTTTATTGAAATCCATCACTTTATTTCCTTTCTAAAGTTTATAACTATGAATGTTTTGACAGACTACCTCTTAGTAACTTCCAAGAGCAAAAAATTCCTTCTTAACAGGCATTTTTGAAAAGTGTCATACTTTAAAGACCATGAAGTGACATTTGTACCTGACTGCTCTTACTGTTGACTCTTAAAACTCTATTATATGGTAAGAAACATACTGAAAGTCACTGGAACCATTTCTGGGTACCTGTCCCAGGGTCTATATAAAATTAAATCAAGGATGGGATCTAGCCTTTGGTCTCTGCTCTTCTGGAGAGGCTCTTTAATTAAGCAGATGAGGCTCTCTAATGGTAACTACCAACTAGCTCAATGGCTGACAATACCTCTCATCTAGAGGGCCTTACTAGAAATGCCTAGAAAGGCAAGCTATTTTATAATAGCCATTTTTGGTTTCATATTTTGTGGAAAGATAATATATAGGTCTGCTAATACACTGTGAGCAAAGGTGAGGCACATCGTCTCTCAGTAGCTTCAGACACTAATAATGGGAAAGGCTCCTTGTTCGACTCCATAGTGCCTTGCCTTAAAATACCCAGAGAGCCTCACAACAAATTTCACAGAAGATTTCATATGTAAATTGTGTCTGAAATACCCTGGATCACAGACTACTAACAATTTTCATGGTGCACATGCTTTGATGAATTAATTTCTTCATAATACAAAAACAAAGATAAATACAATGTGAGTTCCTTTTCGATTATAGTGTACAAGAGAAGAGAAAGTTATGAACTTACAAAAAATTTTATATCAATTTTTAAGTAATACAATGAAAGTCAAACACTCAAAAAAATTAGCACACTATATGGTTTTAATTCTTGTATGGTAACATAATATTATGATCTTAAAAATAAAAAATATTAAATAATAAGTTCTAAGAGATGACTTACTGGTTTCCCAAATACAACAAAGGAAACAGGTTTAGACAGCAAAAAGTTATATTCAGCTTCATCTTCATTAAATATATCTGCAAAAGGATGCTCTTCTGTATTCTCTTGAGAATTCATAATGTAAAATACTACACTAAGAAAAAATAAGATTGTTAGTGACTAATTCAGTTGGAAGAGGCAGGCAGGTCAGGGCAAATAAGAATATCCTGAGAATTGACTTAGCCCCAAAGCCATTCCATACCACTAAACACAAGGACTTTGCCATAATTGACAAAAAAGTTAAACTCATCTATTAAAACAATAATAAGCTTAGTTTGAGACAAAATGCAAAATCTAGTAATACGTTGTACAAAAGACAACTAAAACAAAATGTTTCTCAGAGACTAAATTGAGGGAAAAAATACATACATGCAAACATATACATATATGTGAGTATTCAATTAAAGATCAAGTTAAATATGTTATGCATACATATATATGTTATACAGTTACACACACATGTGTGTGTGTACACGTGTAGGGACTATAATGGGTCTAACAGAAATCGAAATCCAGTATGTAGAACTGAAAAAAAATGAAAATATATATAACAAAATTTATCAGAGGTAGCTAAAGTAGTATTTAGAAGAATTAAATAAATACATTAGAACCAAAGGAAGTCTGAAAAGTACAGGAGATAAGCTCACCACTTTTGAGATGTTAGGGGGGAAAAACAGGAAAAATAGAAAAACATATTTTAAAAGTTAATAAAATAGGAAACAAACATTACATAGAGAGGGTCACCAAAGCTAAATAGCGGTGTTTTGAAAAAATGTATAAATAGAAAACTTCTGTCAAGATTGACCAAGTAAAGAAGACAGAAGACACAAGTAAGCAATATTAGACTTATTTTAGAAGTATGGTTTCTTACATCTCCAAACAGATTTGTCTATTTTTGTTGTCTGTTTCTAACTTCTGTTAATCAGAGTATGTTCTCTGATTCCAATTTTCAACTTTTTGAAATTTGTTGAGGCTTGCCTCATGGCCATGGTAGCTTTTTTAAAAATTCCCTGATTCCTTGAGAAGGATATGTGATTTATGTCTGTTTGATGCAGTGTGCTTTAAATGGACTACAGAATGTCAATGCTGCAGATATGATATACATAATGGGAGAATATCATAAACAAGGTTATCCTGAAAAAACTGATATTATTTCTAGGAACTAACAAATTCCTAGAAAAATCAACTTTTCAAGAAAAAAAAAAAGAGAAAACCTCAGTGGTTCTATAACCATAAGGAAACTGAGTCAGTAACTAAAAATCTTCCCACAAAAAGTGTCACCAGAAGAAAGCAGGTGGTAAGACCAGAAGGTGGGGCTTATCATGTTTATCTTTGGGAGGCCTCTGCCCTGCCAGGGTCTTTACAGAGGCCCCCGGCCCCAATTTCATAGTTTATTCCAACAAAAGACCGTATGAGGAGTTGGAGAGCCACCTCCGTTCTGTCAGGTTTTGCTCGGGAAGGGGATGGGGGTAGCCAAAGTCTCATTGGCTTCTTTGGTTTGTAAATAAATTGTGTCTTTGGGGAAAAGAAAGAAGAAACAAAAGAAACCAGATAGTTTTTTGAAGAGCTCCAGTCTTACAAGCTTCCAGACACTCTTTTGAGAGAAAAGACAAAGTGGAGACTCAGTTTATGGGTCTCATATAACCTTTGCCTAAATCAGAGAATAGTGTAAAAAAACAAAATTATGTGCCAATTTCATTCATGAACAAGATTTAAAAAATCCTAATCAAAACATTAGCTAACTGAATTCAGCAATATATAAACAAGGTAATAATATCATGACCAAGTTGGGCTTTCCCCAGGAACTTGAGGCTGGCTTAATATGAGAAATTAATTTATCATATTAAAATAAAAGAGAAAAACTATATGATCATCTTAGTAGATGTAGAAAAAGTATAAGAGAATTCAACACCCTTTAATGATTAATAAAAGATCTCATAGCAACTAATAAAAGAAGGGAACTTTTTTAACCTGATAAAAGGTATTCACAAAAGACAAACATTGTATTTAATGATTAAATATTAAAAATATTCTTTTCAGGGGCACCTAGGTGAATCAGTTGGTTAAGAGTCTGACTCTTGGTTTTGCCTCAGGTCATGATCTCATGGTTTCATGGGTTCAAGCCCCATGATAGACTCTGTGCTTGACAGTGTGGAGCCTGCTTGGGATTCTCTCTCTCTCTCTCTCTCTCTCTCTCTCTCTGTCTCTCCCCCATCTGCATGGCCTCTGTCTCTCTCAAAATAAAATTAAAAAAACTTATAAAAATGTTCTTTTCAGGTCATAACAAGGTAAAAGAAAGAAAACTATAATTATTCCCACTTGTTTTGACTGTCTACATGAACAAATATATTACAGATAAATTTTGAGAATAATCCAATTAGCTGGATTCAAAATTATACAAAATTCTGTTGCATTCCCTTTTTTTAATGTTTATTTTTTAATTTTTGAGAGAGCCTGAATGGGGGAGGGGCAGAGAGAGGGGGTATAGAATATTGCAAGCGGGTTCTGCACTAACAGCAGAGAGCTAGAAGCAGGGCTCAAACTCCCTAACTGCTAGATCATGACCTGAGTCAAAGTTGGATGCTGAACCAACTGAACCACCCAGGTGCCCCCAGTCACATTTCTATATACCATGAATTGCTAAAAAATGTAACTAAAGATAAAAGACTTATTTTTGCAGCAAAATAATAAAGTAACCAGGATTAAATATTATAAAAGATATATAAGCTCTTTATGGGAAAATTACAAAATCTTACAAAATGATTTTAATGAGCAGACTTCAAAAACAGAACTAGCGGTCTGAAATGTTGTTCACGAAACAATGAAAAATGGATTATGGGGGCTATATCCTTCCAGGTAAATGGGATATGGGATATGATGATATTTCTCTGTGGAATTTAAGAATATTCAAATGGACTTAATATACCAATATTATTTTAAAATATCATTATGAAAAAAGACATATTAAGAATTATTACCAGAATACTAAAAAAGACTGAGATGAAAACCTCACGACAAAAGAACTAAAATTTCAAGGTTTTTTTGGACCAAAAAAAATAAGTAATGCTACTATAAAATCTAATTATAAAGGAGCAAATGTATCTATTTTTTAAAAATATTTATTTTTAAGGAAATATTTATTTAATTTTGAAAGACAGAGAGACAGAGTGCAAGCATGGGAGGGGCAGAAAAAGAGAGGGAGACACAGAATCTGAAACAGGATCTCGGCTCTGAGCTGTCAGCACAGAGCCCGATGTGGGGCTGGAACTCAGGAATGGTGAGATCATGACCTGAGCCGAAGTTGGTTGCTTAACCGACTCAGCCACCCAGGTACCCTGCATCTAAATATTTTATAAAGATGGTGCATTTATTAAAGAGTCTCTATTAAGTACATTAAAACCAGGGCCCTAAGGCCTGGGATGGGGACATTTAGGTGGATGTCTGAGTACTCAGAACTCTAAGATTTACCTGTGTGAGGCAAGAAGCTAGGCACGAGTGACAGGAGGATGGGCCTTAGACATCCTGATGGAGATCCCCAATGAAGAACCGCTGAGGGACCACCCCATTCCACCCATCTAGCAGTCAGTTTGCGGTCACAACATCCCGGCAGAGGAAGAATTAAGTTTGTTGTGCTTGTTGCACTTGTGCAGACAGCACCCTGTTGCCTTTATTTGGTTTATGCCTCTAGAATAGAAATAATGTTGTAACTTCCTATCCAGTGCAGGCATTTTGAATACCTCTTGGGAAAGGGCATGTGCAGTTGGCAAATTATTATATACTCCAGGCCTGTCACTCAAATGTTGCTACGTTAGTACCCACTCAAAAAAAATTGATACCAGCCTACACCCTGGGGTTTCTGGGGCCTTTGTCTGTCTTGATTGGCCTCTCCTCCCGTGGAGTGTACTTTAGTAAAACTTTGCTCTGCTTCAGTTTCCTTTTGCTGTCCCGTAATTCTTTTTTTTTTTTTTTTAATGTTTTATTTATTTCTGAGAGAGAGACACACACACACACAAAGCATGAGCAGGGGAGGGTCAGAGAGAGAGGGAGACACAGAATCTGAAGCAGGCTCCAGGCTCTGAGCTGTCAGCACAGAGCCCAACATGGGGCTCGAACCCACGAACCGTGGGATCATGACCTGAGCTGAAGTCAGATGCTTAACCGACTGAGCCAGCCAGGTGCCCCTGCTGTCCTGTAATTCTTTACTGTGGCAGCAAAAAGAACTGAGGCTTTTTTCCTTTTCCATCTAACACTCAGTAGCACCTGGAATGCCTTGCACTGACAGAAGTAGCTCCTCCCTCATCTCTGGAAGGATAGCAACCTCTCCTTGCATCACCTGAGGCAGATGCTTCAGAATACAATGCTTGCCCTCCACATGACCTGCCTTCAACTTCCTCATAGCTTCTAGAGCAGTAACTGTGGTCAAGCATCAGCCCAGCCCAGCTGCTGCGGAGGCACTGGTACAGGAAGAAAGGTATTATGCAACTAAAGAGATGGAGGTCCTGGCTATGACGCACCAACAGGAGCCAGGAGCACATGCCTAGAAAAGGATCTTGAGGGTAATGGGTGGGGAATGGAGACTGGGTGAGAGTTAATTATATGGGGGCTCTCTCACACGACTCAAGGTATAACATCCTGGCTAGGACACCTGGAGTGGGTCCTAATTCACTGCTGGTAAGGTTCCTTGAAGCTTGGAAAAGAACAACAGGCTGTAGTAAATGTAGAAATGCTGGAACTGCCTTGGTAGAATATAGTGTAGTATGTCAAAAGATCAAGGAGGTGACATGTTAAATGGATTTGATATATGAGACCAGAAAACTCCTAAGCCAATTCTGCTTGTGGGATGGCCAGAGGACACTCCCTTCATTAAGGCTATAAGGAATGACCTAGCAAGGGGGCACTGGTATCCTTAATAAGCTCAGCAGTGCTTGTCCTTTGTAGGCCAGGACTGAAGGTAGGGGAAAGGCTGCTATGATACTGGGGTCTCCTGTTTCAGTGGGGATGACAGGGTCTTGATGAGCAGAGGCCAGATGGCAGCACTTAACCATCAGAAACAAAGTAGGTGTGATTAACAGAAAGGGCAGGAAGTCCAGAATGACAACAAGCAAGATACACAGAAATCCATGGTGAGGGTTGATAAACCATGGAATCTCTAGGGGGTGAAATGGATAAGCAGTGAATGAAAATGTTGATTAACTTACATTTCTAAAAATGACAAAGGGAAAGTGAGTCAAAGGCTGATGTCACCAACCACAGTGGAAAATCATGATTCCTTGCCCAGTTCTTAGCTCCAGGGCCCATTTACTGAAGGGGAGGCAAGGGGTCCTGGAGAATAGACCCTACAACACCACAACAAGTATTTACAATAGGGATTCCCCAATTCTTCCTTCTCCAAGGGAGCCTCCAACCATTAACTGGGGAAATACACACTGTGGAAGTGCGACTCTCCTCCTCTTTCAGAGTCTATAGGACACAGGGTATGAGCTGACACACCACCAGCAGATCCAAAATGCCATCATGGCCTCCTGCTGGCATGAAAGCAAATGGAGAACCAGTACTTAATGGAGTCTTGGATCAAGTCTGTCTTACAGTGCAGGGTCTGCAGGACTACGTTGTGGTTCTTCTCCTGATCCCTGACTACATAACGGGGAGTGTAGCTGACCAAACCTTCACAGTCGTTCCCTGCCTGTGGAGTCAGCGCCATTGTGGTAGAAGAGCCAAGGGGAAGCTCATGAAATACACAATAGAAAGATAGCCCTGCTCAATTCTCCAGTGTGATTTTTGGAAAAACAAAACAAAACAAATCAAAATAAACCAGATGGATCATGACAGATGATGGCGGACTACTGAAAACTTAACCAAGGGATAGCCCCATTTGTATTGTGCAGATGAGATCTTTACTAGCCAGACACAGCTTCTTGTCCTTGGTATGCAGCTACTCATCCAGAAAATGTGTTGTGTTTTTTAAAATCCCTCTCAGAGAGGAAGATTAGAAGCAGTTACTATTCACTTAGAACAGTCCGCAACGAACATTCATGCTTACCCCAGGACTCTCCTGCTCTTTTAACAGATATAGTCCAAAGGCGTCTTGTTGATCCTTTGTTGATATATTACCAATACTGATAATATCAGAGTCTATGAGCAGGAAGTAGCAAGTGTTCTGGATAGCTTTATAAGACACATGAGCAGCAGAAAGTGGAAGATAAATCTACAAATATTTAAAGCCCTGTTACTTTGGGGGAGGTTTTATAAAACCAGTGGTCTGGGACATTCCGAGAAGTTCTCTCCAAGGTAAAGGACAAGTTTATTGTAACTCATACCTTCTACCTCTAAAAAAAAAAAAAAAAAGGTGCAGTATTTTATAAGTCTCTTTAGTTTTTGGAGACACCATGTAGCATCCTTGGGAATACTGTTTTGATCCATATAATGGGTGACTTGGAAAGCTGTCAGTTTTGAGCGAACCTCAGAGCAAGAGAGCTCTGTAGCACTTTTAGTCTGTGGTACCAGAGGCCTGCTTCTTGGGCCATATACATGGCTAGATCCCATGACGATAGAGGGAGGCACCTATAGTAGGTGACAATACTTTTGGAGTCTTAGGAAAGCCATAACAGAAACCTCTCAGTATAGATCATTGCTGTCTGCAGCAGAGAACCACTCTCCATTCAAAATGCAGCTCCTGGCAATGCTCTGGGCTCTGGGAGAGAATGAATGCCTGGCATTGGGACAGCAGGTGACTATGCAACTGGAAGTGCCCATCATGAACTGGGTATGTCAGATCTAGTCCTAAAGTTGGGCAGGCACAGTAGGAATCCACTGAATGATAAAAATGGAACGCTGGGATCAGGTCCAAGCAGGTCTGGAAGGTACAAAGAAGTTTTATAAATAAGCAGCCCAGACACCATGTCATCTATCTTTTGCCCGTCAATGTCTCTTTTTCAGCTCACACATCATATGGAATTCCCTAGGAGCTGCTGATAGCAACTTAAAAAAAAATCCTGGATGAATCATAATATATTGGTGCAAACTGTAAATGGAATGCTTCCAGACTTTAATCCCACTCAGAGGCAGCCTTGAAAGATGATGATTAGGGGAAATCTTCCTTGTGGGCAGAGATTTAAGCAGTATTCTTAGGTCCTCAATTTGGAGGACAATATTGAATGGCTTGGTCAAAGTTCTGCGAGGAGCAAGATCGAAAGATAAGAGAAACAGAGTTCTGGGGAAGAGGCATGTGAATGGACCTATGAGAGGGGCATAGCAAGCACACTCTGTGGTGACCCCGACGAAGTCACACCCTGTGTGATTCCATTCCCTTAAGAGCAGACGGACTCTGTGACTTGCTTCTAAATCTAGCAAAGGTAGTAGAAATACCACTCCTGTGATTACACTGTATTATTTAAGATCCTATTTTAGCACACTGGAGAGACTTCCTGGTTGGCCCTGAATTTAGCTGCCATGTTGTGAAAGGACAGTTGGCAGGGAACAGTGGGTGGCCTCCAGTCACAGAGAGCAGCCCCTGGACAACAGCCAGGAAGAAAAGTAGGACCTTAGTCCTACAACCATAAAGAGATGAATTTTGCCAACTTATTAAATGAGCTCAGAAGCAGGTTCTTCCCTAGTTGAGTCTCCAGATGAAAATGCCACTCAGCCAACATCTTGACCACAGCCCTGTGAGACCCTGAGTGGAGGACCCTGCTAAGCTATGTCTGGGCTCCTGAACATGGAAACTATGAGATAATACGTGTGTGCGTTTTAGGCTGCTAAATTTGCAGTAATTTTGTTATACCACATAGAAAACAAATACAAGTGGACACAAAATATGTGGATTTTTGTGTCTTACAAAGCAGAATGATTATCCAGTAAACGCTAGCCAGTCTTTATGCTTGGTCACTTCAGTGCTTCCAAAATGGGCTCATAAAATGGAGGAGGTATGGTGGTAGGCATGGAGGTGGTGGAGGTCATTCATGGGGTCAATGACAAGTCTCCCTCTCATCAGGCTGATTTAGTTAATTGTATCACTGAACATCCCACCTGTCTTCAGCAGAGGCTGAGGCTAAGCCCTCAAAATGGTATATCCATTCAATGACAAACTGATTACATGGAATCCCTTCACCCTGGAGAAGACAGCAGATGACATGTGCCCCCAGTATGGGCGTGCCTTCCCTACCCACAATGGCTTGGCCAGGAGCACTACCTAAGTGTTTGCAGTGTGTCTCATTTATCATAATGAGATTTCATATAGTATTGCCTTGGATCAAAAGACCCTCTTCTTAGTAAAAGAGGTATGATAAGAAGGATCCACGGATTCTACTACACACCTCTTCATCCAGAAGCTGCTGGTCTGACAGAATGTTAGAATGGTCTCTTTAAGGTACAATTAAAGTGCCAGTTTGAAATTGCATGGGATTCCAACACTACCATCACTCTCAGTGATTGACATGAGGAATGTGTACCATCCTTCCTCATGACTTCGGGCTCTGACGGACTGAAGGTCTGAATGAGGGGAGAGAGATGCTTCTATCAGGGGACCCCTTTAGTTGGGTTTCACTAAGCCTAAAACTGCTGCCTGGTCCTATGTGGCTCCACATGTCCATAAGGAGTTGCTGCATTGGCAGGTGAGGACAGGGTTGCTGCTACATGCCTGGAGCAGGGACATGTATGTCTTGAGCTCAGGGGATTCTCTGAGACTCCTCTTGTAATTGTAGCAAGCCCAACCTGACAAAGACTTGGTAACAGGCAGCTTACACCCTTCAGGGATAAAGGCTGGCTACGCTAATGGGAAAACAACTGAGCCCAGCAGGAGTACCAAAGGTAAGAAAAATCTAGAATGGATGGTAGGGGAGGGAACTGATGAACTATCAATCTCAGACCTTGGATTAATCACAGTAGTGGATTCTGTAGCTTGTCCCACTAATCATCTTTTTGTGAGTCCTTTTCTTTCAGAAATTGGGACCAACCACCATTGTGAAGAATCAGCGAGGGGATGGTGTGAACCTAACGTGGGGGGAAGAGTGGAAATGAGTAGTGCAAAGGTTGGAACGTAGCAGATGCCCATAACCATTTGACACGTAACTTTTCCATGAATGGCCAGCCTGACTTCCAACTTCTAGCATGTGTAACTCTTTGCCTAAGGGCTCTTTCCAGCCGCCATACCTAGTCTGCCTGAGCACAGGCAGACCACAACTTCCAGGAAATTAATGTTCTGCCGTAGCAGGCCTCAGCCAATAACAGATGGAAGATAGTGAGTAAATGTCTCAGCTCCTTTGCCTTTAAGAGGGAATTACTCTGAGACAAATATCTCAGTATTCCGTAGTGAATTCAGTCCATGGAGAAATTTGTTTGATAATATTCCCTTTATCAACTTCCTTCTGTTTCCTAATGTTTCTTGGGATTACTTCCCATATGAACCATTTGCACTCGAATATTTGTCTCAGGATGTGCTTCTGGGTGAACCAAACTGAGACAAGTTTCAAATGGAAGTGCTATATTACAGTATAATATAATAATTGAAAACCAAATATTGGAAAGAGAATTCTACACATATTTTAAGTGTTGTTATCCTAAATAAAAACATAGTGCAGATCTCAACAATAGCTAAAACATGGAAAGAGCCTAAGTGTCCATCAACGGACAAATGGATCAAGAAGATGTGGTATATTTATACGATGGAATACTACATGGCAATGAGAAAAAATGAAATCTGGCCATGTGTAGCAACATGGATGGACCTTGAGGGTGTTATGCTGAGCAAAATAAGTCAGGCAGAGAAGGACAAATATCACATGTTTGCACGTATAGGAGGATTAGGAGGAACTTAACTGAGGACCATGGGGGAGAATAAAGGGGGAAATGGTGGGGGAAAGGGAGAGAGGCAAACCATGACAGACTCTTGAATGCTGACAAAAACTGAGGACTGATGGATGTGGGGGGCAGGGGGGGATGGGCATGGAGGAGGACACTTGTGGGGATGAGCACTGGGTGTTATATGGAAACCAATCTGACAATAAACTATTTGTAAAAAAAAAAAACATAGTGCAGATATTTAACTCATATTCAGAAGAATTGGTTTCCCTCATGAAACAAAACAGAACTAAATATTCTTCCCAGTTGAAAGATCCAAGTCAATGTAAAATGCCAGAACTGACATGGCCATCTTTCTAGCTCTTAATAAAAGTAGGACCAAATTATGAAAGAAAATTAAAATACTAAATAAACATTAATTTTTTAATTGGTATTTTTTCAATTTTAAATTTACAATATGATCTCTAACATCTCATTGTTATCTAATATAATCTCTAACAGCACATTATATTATGGGTTTATACTATAATTCAATAGAATTTTTACAAGTTCCCTCAACTTTTTAGCCGTTGACCCGTCCGGTGGGTTGTGCGGTTTATTGGGACCCATCTTCTGGGAACCTATATTAGGCGATGTCTTACACTCTCATAGTAAGTGCTCAGTAAATATTTGTGGAATTACATCAGTCGTTGGAAGGGAAAATAGTTTTAAAAAGTAATTTACTGAGAGATCCCGAAGTTTAGTTTTGTAAGAAAAGGCACTGACATGGGGTCCTCGCAGGAGGTAAGGTTCCTTCCAATAGATACTAAACGCGTCGAAGCAGGGGACTACAGTCCCTACTTACCTGGACACAGCGGTGTCCTCAGAAGCCCACAGGACCCCACCTGCCGGACCGCAGCCGCCTCTGGTGTCTGTCGGTGCAGCGGTTGCCTAGGGAACGACTGGCTGGGCTTCGCGCAAGGCCTCTTGGGGGACCGGGTCTTGTAGGTGGGGGCTGTAATATATTGATTTTTTAAAGTAATTTTACTTATTCAGTTTTGCACTTAACTTTGCATTTTAATACATTCCTTTTCACAGATACAGAAAGTGATGATTAGAGAGGGCATGTATACTGCCCACTTCGGTTTACACATATCAAATGGAAGAGATCTTATTTTAACCCAGAACTGCGGGTCTCAAAGACAGTGCGACACTACACTGCACTAAATACTGCACGACAGTCCGTTTGTAGAATTTACAAGATCTCCAACTTTCGCTGATTTTTTTTAAAGGTGACAAAAAAGTTCCTTGAACCACACAGCTTCCGGACAACATGGATTTTGTTGACTCTTATAAGGGTTAATACAGGTAACAAAGAGACGCAAGGGGAAACCGCCGCACTGAGCGAAGGGCTATCAGATATATTTCCAGGAAAATAAGGGCATAGGTAGGCCGACAAAGAAAAGACCAACTTTGAATGGATCTATCTACAACTTGGAGAACCGCTTCAAAAGAAGCAATCCAGTCCCAACTCCACCCCCCCCCCACACACCCCCTTTTCCAAAGAGGTGGACCAGGTAAAGCGTGAGCCCAGACTAACCACTCCAATTTTCCTCGCCCACTTCCCCCCACCCCGGCCCACTTTTTCTTCCGCCCGCATCAAACATGGCGCCCTTAGCTTCCTCCGTGGGCAGCGCGCAGGTTCTGGGAGTCCATACAAGACCTCTCAACGGTCTATCCTCCAGCTCCGCCCCCGACGTTCCTGGGGCGGGACTTGCCCGGAGGTGGAGTAGCAAGGATCCGGAAATACCTGAGCTATACGCTGTCTTGTTTGTTGCACAAGCGGCGATTTTTCCCGGTTGGATCTGATGTCCAGGGTCTGAGGTGTCTTCTTTCCCGGCCTCCTGGGGCAGTCTGGAGACTGCCGCACTCTGGACCGCGGCCTGGCGCCCTGTCGTGGGGGCCCTCATTTCTTCCGACCATGCCCGCGGCCGCTGCCCCCATCATAAGCTGCGTCCAGAAGCTGGTTCTGTATGAGACCAGAGCTGTGAGTTCCCGGCGCGGCGGGGCGCGGCGGGGCGCGTGCGGGAAGACGGTGACAGCATCCCCCTCCCTAAGTCCCGTATCCCAGCCTTGGGCATGTGTCTAAGGGGGTTTCGCCTTGTTATCGCACCCAGGTCACTGCTGCTTTTGCTTGTACATGTTTCCACTTAAAAGCCACAGTTGAGATACCCTGGAAACAGGTGCTTTGGGTATCTCAGAAACTTCGTGAAGTTCTGAACGAGTTACTGGATTCTTTTCAACTTTCAGAGTCTGTTAGTTTTGTAGTTCTCTACTTACAGTACAGGCAAGGGTATGAAAAAATATTTTTGACCTTTGAATGGGTAAATTGTGTGTTTTCCGATTCCATGGCATACCAATTACTATATTAATGTTATTACGTGCGCTTTTATTGCTAAAATATTTGGTTCTCTTTATTTGAGAGGAAAGGAAAACTTATTTTGCTTAAAGACTGATTTGTTTGGGAGCATTATTTTGTTTTCACTTGAATTTTTTGCACTTTTTATTTGTTTTATTACTTCAAATGGCAGCGTAAATAGTTACAATAGAATAAGATCAGTTTTTGTGTTTAGATTACTGGGTCCCTAAGATTTACAGAATAGTGTTTATGGAAATAATCCTTCGTGTTTTGTGTGTTTGGAAAATAAAGTACAGCTTTTCTGAATTGGGGTAACAGTGATGTTAGAGTCTACGTTTAAAATTACACTCGTAGTAATAAGATTGCTTATGCTGTACACCTGCCTGTTATGCTGCAGTGTTTCATAAGGCACATTCAATGAAACCTGGGTTGTCTTCCAGTTGATAAAGTAGGTAGCTAACAGTTTGTCAGTTATAACATGGTTCTAATATTAGATCTGCCTCAGGTCACAATTAGTGGAGAAATATTGTTGAGCCCAAGTTAATTTTGTTGACAACTTCATTTGATTAGATCCACATCAGAAAATGAAATTATCCTATATTGGTAGCTGTCTTCAGTTGTTCTCTGACAAGAGTCCTACAGAAGTATCATTTTGACATTAAAACAAAACCTTCTGCCTTCTATAGAATGTACTGGTAAATATCTCTGGTTAGAAACATAAGTACTATACTTCAAACACAGAAATTTCAGTATTAATAAGCTCAGCATTCATTAGAACTGGCTGACATGTTAGTATTTTGAAAGCACAACTCATAGGGCTCTTCTGCTCAGAAACCTTCAGTAGCCCCCATTCTGAGGAGAGTCAACGTTTTATCCTTTAGTTTGGCATTCAAAGCTATATGGGATTTGTCTTCAACCTGTCTGGTTTTATGTCTAATTTAATATTAATTCAATAAATATATATTGAGGATTAACACTGTGCTTTTTGTGCCTTATTCTGCAGTAAATCTGTATTGCTTTCAATTCCTTATACCTACCTAGTGTGTTTTCTGCAGCTCTTTCCTAGTAAAGTCCCACCCCTTCTTTGCCTGTCACAATCCTCACAGCACAGATTATGATACAGTGCCTTGCAAACAGTAGGCTTCCAATAGATATGCTTGAGGGTGTCTAATATGAAGAGATATATATTCCAGAACTTGGTTGTGACCCTACTCAGTCATCTAAGTAATGCAAACTAACTCCAGCCAGCTTAGCAATAAAAAGTGACTTTATTAGAAGGATATTGGAGGAGCCATTACATGGAATCACTGGAAGAGGCTAACTCCCCAGCATCTGGAAAGGCAGGAACAAGACAGCAGTGTTAGAGGACCCACTGAGTGTGTTGTCCAGGACATACTGTGGGTACCAGGAGAAGGAATCTGATGGACCAGCTGTGATTGGGAATCTGCCCCTGGGTGGACAAATCATTATGGCCAGGATGGGGTCTGGCAGTAACGACTTTTGTTTCCAGGAATGGTTGGGCCAACGCAACCACCCTAAGAAATGTCTGCTGAATTTAATCTTTGAATCTCAGTTTCCTCATCAGTAAAGTATGTGATTCTTCTTTTTTATATTTTTGACATAAAGATTTAAGCAGAAAGATTTATTTAAGCAAGAAGTTCAGAGTTTAAGGGACATAAATAACTCATAAAAAAGCATAAAATGACCAGTATTTAAATAGATCCTAGGAATTAAAAAAAAAAAAAGTAGCAGGTTGTTTTAATGAGAATAATAGCTAGTGATATGGAACACTTCTATGCTAGCCACTGGTCGCAAAGCATTCCACATATATTTTGTTATTGAACCCTCATAAAACCTCTAAGAATGAAATCTTGTTACTATTATTGTTACTACTATTGCTCAGTGAAATAAAGAATGAGGCAGAGAAGGTCAATAGTGCTACTGAGAGTGTAGTCTGACAACTGGTGCTGGGTATAGATAGTTTGTAACTGGACTGGGACAGATTACATATAGAAACCGAGAGAGTCAGTGATTAGAAACTTTAAAAACATTTTTTAAAATGTTTTTATTTATTTCAGAGAGAGAGAGAAACAGCATGAGTAGGGGAGGGTCAGAGAGAGAGGGAGATACAGAGTCTGAAGCAGGCTCCAGGCTCTGAGCTAGCTGTCAGCACAGAGCCCGACACAGGGCTCGAGCCCACGAACCCTGAGATCATGACCTGAGCTGAAGTCGGACGCTTGACCAACTGAGCCACCCAGGCGCCCCAGTGATTAGAAACTTTTATAGCTATTTGACAGAGTAATTGTATTTCTGATGAATCAGTTAATTTAGAACATGGTTTTGTGGTTTGTGTGTTCTTGGTATTTTTCTTTTTTGTTATGGAAAATTTGAGCAAATACAAAATAGACAATAGTAGAATAAACTCCCACATACCCATCACCTGCTCCCAAATTACCTTTATTAGCTATAACTTGTTCCACTCCCCACCCACCAGTTATTCTTTTATGAGGTTCTTTTTCTTTAAAATTTAAATAAATTGTAATGCATAAATCTAAGATACAGAATTTGATTATTATTATTTTTTAATTTAAATTCAAGTTAGTTACATACAGTGTAGTATTGGTTTCCAGAGTAGAATTTGGTGATTCATCACTTACACATAACACCCAGTGCTCATCCCAACAAGTGCCGTTTTTAATGCCCATTGCCCATTTAGTCCCCCCTGCCCCCCTAGTTTGTTCTTTGTATTTAAGAGTCTCTTATGTTGTGCCTTCCTTTTTGTTTTTATCTTATTTGATTTTTCCTTACTTCCCCCAATGTTCTTTTGTTTTGTTTCTTAAATTCCACATACGAGTGAAATCATATATTTGTCTTTTTCTGACTGACTTATTTCACTTAACATAATATACTCTAGCTCCATCCGTGTTGTTGCAAAAGACAAGATTTCATTCTTTTTGACCCCCAAGTAATATTCCACTGTATATGTGTGTGCATGTGTGTGTACATGCACATATACCACATCTTCTTTATTCGTTCATCAGTTAATGGCCATTTGGGCTCTTTCCATAATTTGGCTATTGTTGATAGTGCTGCTATAAACATTGGGGTGCATGTGCCCCTTTGAATCAACATTTTTGTATCTTTTAGGTAAATACTTAGTAGTACAAATGCTGGGTAGTAGGGTAGTTCTATTTTGAATTTTTTGAGGAACGTCCATATTTTTTTCGAGAGTGACTACACTGGTTTGCATTCCCAATCAAGAGTTCTAAAGTATTCCCTGTTCTCTGCATCCTTGCCAACATCTGTTGTTTCCTGAGTTGTTAATTTTAGCCATTCTGAAGATATGAAGTGGTATGTCATTGTGGTTTTGATTTGTATTTCCCTGATGGATGAGTGATGTTGAGCATCTTTTCATGTGTCCGTTAGCCATCCAGATGTCTTCTTTGGAAAAGTGTCTATTCATGTCTTCTGCCCATTTC
This sequence comes from Hyaena hyaena, assembly GCF_003009895.1. NCBI lineage: Eukaryota > Metazoa > Chordata > Mammalia > Carnivora > Hyaenidae > Hyaena > Hyaena hyaena. The sequence goes on from NW_024080756.1 coordinate 3,413,169, forward strand.
TTCACTGGATTATTTGTTTTTGGGGTGTTGAGTTTGATAAGTTCTTTATAGATTTTGGATAGTAACCCTTTATTTGATATGTCATTTGCAAATATCTTCTTCCATTCCACTGGTTGCCTTTTAGTTTTGTTGTTTGTTTCCTTTGCTGTGCAGAAGCGTGTTATCTTGATGAGGTCCCAAGAGTTCATTTTTGCCTTTGATTCCCTTGTCTCTGGACACATCTAGTAAGAAGTTGCTGCAGCCGAGGTAAGAGAGGTTGCTGCCTTTTTTCTCCTCTATGATTTTGATCGTTTTCCTGTCTTACATTTAGATCTTTCATCCGTTTTGAGTTTATTTTAGTGTATGGTATAAGAAAATGGTCCAATTTCATTCTTCTGCATGTTGTTGTCCAAATTTTCCCAGCACCATTTGCTGAAGAGACTATCTTTTTTCCACTGGATATTCTTTCCTGCTTTGCCATTAGTTGGCCATACATTTGTGGTCCACTTCTGGGTTCTGTATCCTATTCTATTGATCTATGTGTCTGTTTTTGTACTAATACCATACTGTCTTGATGATTACAGCTTTGTAATAGAGCTTGAAGTCTGGAATTGTGATGCCTCCAGCTTTGGTTTTCTTTTTCAACATTACTTTGGCTATTCAGTTCATACAAATTTTCTGGTTCATACAAATTTTGGGATTGTTTGTTCTAGCTCTATGAAGAATGTTGGTGTTATTTTGATAAGGATTGCACTGAATGTGTAGATTGCTTTGGATAGTATAGACATTTTAACAATATTTGTTCTTCCAGTCCATGAGCATGGAATGTTTTTCCATTTCTTTGTGTCTTCAGTTTCTTTCATAAGTGTTCTATAGTTTTCAGTGTACAGATCTTTTACCTCTTTGGTTAGGTTTATTCCTAGGTATCTTATGATTTTTTTTTTGTACAATTGTAAATGGGATCAATTTCTTGATTTCCATTTCTGCTGCTTCATTATTGATGTATAGAAATGCACCTGACTTCTATGTGTTAATTTTATATCCCGTGACTGCTGAATTCCTGGATCACTTTAGCAGTTTTTTGGTGTAGTCTTTTGGGTTTTCCACGTAGAGTATCATGTCATCTGCGAAAATGAAAGTTTGAATTCTTCCTTGCAAATTTGGATGCCTTTCATTTCTTTTTGTTGCCTGACTGCTGAATCTAGAACCTCCAGTACTATGTTAAAAATAGTAGTTAGAGTGGACATGCCTCTTGTATTCCTGACCTTCGGGGTAAAGCTCTCAGTTTTTACCCATTGAGGGTTATGTTAGCTGTGAGTCTTTCATATATGGTTAGCTGTAGAATTTATAGATCAATTCATGGACCAATATGGGGAGAACTAAATTTTAGTAATATTGAGTCTTTTTTGAAATTATGAGATTATTTATTATTTTAATTGAAATATTGTCATAAAATTACCTATATAAAATGAAGATTTATTAATATTTGAATTGGTAAGATATTTCAAATTTGTATAATTCAAATTTATAAAAAACAAACTCTCCACCCATGTCCTGCTACAAGATTTCTTCTTTTCATAGAAGCACTTTGTCTTTATAGAGCACTTTGTCTTATAAAGGAATTTAAGCGGGGCACCTAGGTGGCTTAGTCGGTTAAGCGTCCGACTTTCGCTTAGGTCATGATCTCGCGGTTAGTGGGTTTGAGCCCTGCATCGGGCTCTATTTTGACTGCCAGTTCAGAGCCTGGAGCCTGTTTCAGTCTGTGACTCCCTCTCTCTCTGACCCTCCCCTGCTCACGCTGTCTCTCTCTCTCTCTCTCCTAGAAATAAATAAAACATTAAAAAAAAATAGATAAAGGAATTTAAGCAAGTAAATTAACAAGATTAAACCAAAAACCTCAATTGTAATATTGATAGTAGTGTAGAAAATAGGATCAAGGAAAGAAAAACAGAGCATAGTATGCTTTGCTCTGGAAAAATAAAAATAAAGGTACCTGTAGGTGATAATATGCTATAAGAACACTCAACTATGTGTATTGAGACCATTTACTTTCAGTCAGTTTAGAACACATGGGCTTTGCTTTACAGATGAATTTTTTAAACTGTTTGTAATTGGGATTATTCCAAAATTATACGTTGCAGGATCATATAATATTGACTCTTTTAATCCAAGGTATATTTCTCCATTTATTGGGGATTTACTTTCTCTTAGCAGTATGTTTTTTCAGTGTTGAAATTTTATGTCTTAAGAAAAATCCTATTTCTGAGTATTTTATGAGTTCTGATACTATTGCAAATGGGATTTTAAGTTTGATTTAATAATTGCTTGTTACTAGTATACAGAAATTGAGTTGATTTTTGTACATTGACCTTATATTCTGAAACTTTGGTAAAGTCACCATGTGGAGAAGCTGGAGCTGGTGTGTTGAATTAAGAATATGCAGACTACGACTGGCTGAATTGAGGGGCACAGGCCACTCACATGGAGTTGGCAGGTAGCTCCCTCAGTATCAAACTTTGACTTTGGGGGAGTGAAACCTGCGGGGTTGATTGATTGAAGGCACAGTTTCAGTACACCCACACAAAGGAAGTAGAATTACAAGATTTAGAAGTGGCAGGGGTGGGAGTGCTCGGGGGGAGGAGGGAATGATCTAGGGGAAAAGCAGTCCTCTGTCCTAGGTCACAAAGTGAGCACGAGATAGAGAGCAGGGCAGCAAATACCTCTTCCTTAATAGGTGACAGGAGCAGAGGTCATTAACCTTTTGTGGGCTTAACTTTTAGGTGGTCATTTTAAAAAGGTATCATAGGAAGAGCAAAGTGGGAAGTTATGGTGGGAATCCTAAGCTCAGGTTCTTATCTAAACTTTTAGACTTGGTGTGGACAGGGTTGTCATATTGTCAAATACCTAGTCTTCAAAACAAAACTCATTTTTCTCATCACACTCATCAGTTCTAGTAGCTTTTTTTGGTTCATTTCTTTAGCTTTATACATAAAAAAATCATATCATTTAGGAGGGGAACTACTTCCCTCTTAATCTAGTTGCCTTTTATTTATTTATTGTTTTTCTCGCTTTCTGGCACTGACTAGGATCTCTAGTACAAAGTTGAATAGAAGTGTCAGGAACAGACGTTTTCTTGTTTTGTTCCTGATCTTATGGGAAAAGCAGTCTCAGTATTAAGTGTGATATTAGCTATAGGTTTTCAGAGATGCCCTTTACTAGAATGAGAAAGATTGTTTTATTTATTTTTAATGTTTATTTATTTATTTTGAGAGAGGGAGTGAGAGAGCACCAAGGAGGGAGGGACAGAGAGAGAGGGAGAGAGAGAGAATCCCAAGTAGTATCCTCACTGTGAGTGCAGAGTCCGACACAGAGCTCAATTTCATGAACTTATGAGATCATGAGCAGAGCCAAAGTCAAGAGTCAGATGCTTAACCGACTAAAAAAGACACCTAGGCGCCCCAGAAAGAGTCTTTTCTATCCCTAGTTTGCTGACAGTTTTAAAAAAATCATACATAGATATTGAATTTTGTTGCATGTTTTTTTCTGCATCAGGTTATGGCATTTCATTTATTTGCTTAGTATGGTGGGTTACATTAATTCATTTACAAAGGTTAAAAGAACCTTGAATTTTGGAGTATGCTGCCCTCCATCATGCTATATTATTGCTTTTGTATATTGCTAGAGTCTATTTACAAATATTTTGCTAGGGATTTTTACCTTTATGTTCAAAATATCAGTCTATCATTTTCTTTAACATCTTTATCTGATTTTAACATTAGGGTAACTTGGACCTCATAAAATGAATGGGAAGTGTTCCTTCTTTTGTTTTCTGAAAGTGGTAGTATAAGATTGGTATTATTTCTTTTTTAAACACTTGTTAGAATTTGCTACTGAAAGCATTTGGGCTTGGGGTTGTTGTGTGGGACAAATGTTGTTAATAGAGTTCTATAGTAGTTATAAGGCTATGCATGCTTTCAGTGGGTCCCGAATCACATTTGATAATTGTATTTTTCAAGTAATTTGTCCATTTCATCTTAGTTGTTGATTTCATTGGCATATTATTCTCTCATTAAACTTTTGATTTCTGTAGGGTTTGTACTAAAACTCCCACTTTCTTTCCTGACATTGGTATTTTGTTCTCTCTCATTCTTTGTTGATCCATTTTGCTAGGCATTTATCAATTCTACTACTCTTTTGAAAGAGCCAACTTTTGACTTGGTTAATTTTCTCTATTGTTGTTTTTTATTTAGTCAGTTTCTTAGGCTTATTATTTTCTTCCTCTTAATGGATTTTGGATTAATCAGTTTACCTCTTTCTAGATTTATAAAGTAGAAATTTAGACCATTGGCATGATTTTTTTCTTTTCTAATAGAAAGCATTTAAAACTATAAATGTGAATAGAGTCCAAAGACCATGAAGAAAGTATTAGTAGCCTGAACAACAAATAATACTGCTTATTATTTTATGTCTGGAAAATATAACACCCAACAAAGAAGGACAAGGATATGAAGAGGTACTTTGACAAAAAAGAAGTATGAATATAAAAAAGATATTCAACTTGCTAAGTAATCAAGGCAATAAAATGAAAATAGATTGCCATTTTTCACCTGTCCAAATGGCAAAGATTGGAAAGATTGACCAAAGTCTTGTTGGCAAGTATATGAGTCAGAATAAGTGCATTCTTAATTTGGTTGGTGGGAATGTATTAATTGGTTATGAAAGAATTAGGGGAACAAAAGAACAAAGGAGACAGTGGAGAAGATGGGCTGACTCTTGTCCTGAGCCTTCATTTAGAAGAATAATTGGGCAGGATTGCTCCTGAGAGTGACATTCAGGCTGTTATCGTTACCTGTGTTTGGAGGTGCATTTTGAGTACACCGAAGAGGAAAGGAGGGTGGGTTGGTAGATAGCATGTGGAAGGTGCCGTTCTGGCCTGTTGAAGGGTCGGCTTCCTCCCCAACTTACCAGTTCTCTCTGGCGTCCAGTGCCTTCACATTGCGCTTTGGCTCCCGCGATGATGCCATGGCCCTTGTCTGTCCTGTGACTCAGGCCTATGGGTAAACTGTGGTCAGATCTAGCCTTATTGCTCATACAGCCCTGTGCAACTGTGAGTTGCCCACAGGAGATTTAGGTACGTAAAGTTAAGCTGGATGAAACTCCAATTTACCTTAGATGATTTCCAATTTATAGCCCTTGCTTAATATATAATGCCCTAGGGGTCTTACCATTGCAGTAAGTGATCAAAGAAATTAACACATCGCGGTTGAGTTTAAAATTGGTAGCTGAACAGAACACTGGGAGATTTTTGTGTCTGCATGTGTACGGGTGGAGTTGTGAGGATAATCTTTACTCTTACTAGCTCAAAATTGTTAATATGTATGTATGTGTGTGTGTGTGTGTATTTAATTCCTACCTTGTTCCAAAAGGATTTAAGGAAGCTTCTCCTTCCTTTCTACCCTATCATACAAAATAGAATAAAATAAGAAAGAACCACATCATGAAGAATGCAACTTAATTAGCCTCGGTTTGTGTAATTAGGGAATGGGAGAGAACAATATAAGATGTGGTTGACCAAGAGAGAAACCTAGTGATTACAAACATGATTTAGAAGGTGGGGTTGAAGATAACCAAGTTTCCAGTTATTTCTATTGGGGATTTGAAGCTGTGCCATCAGTAAAGCCCCAAAGCTTTAAAGAGTGACCTTGGAGGGACGCCTGCATGGCTCAGTCAGTTAACCATCCGACTTCGGCTCAGGTTCGTGATCTCATGGTTCCTGGGTTCGAGCCGCATGTCGGGCTCTGTGCTGACAGCTCCGAGCCTGGAGCCTGCTTCGGATTCTGTGTCTCCCTCTCTCTGCTCCTCCCCCACTTGTGCTGTCTCTCACTCTCAAAAATAAATAAACATTGAAAAAAAAAAGAGTGAACTTGGAGACATCCCTTTTTGACTATCACAGGCTTATTTCTTTCAAGGTGCATTACTGATTGTGGGATTGCTGGAATAGGTGAAGAGGCAGGCCTGCAATACTGTTAGATTGTGAGAAGTAACTTCATGATAATCTTTAAAAATACCTTTATTCTGAAAGTTCAAGTGAAGTTTAGCATTAATTGAAGCTGTCAGGCAACCTAAAATTTCTTCTCTTTGAAGAAAGCTGATTTTCTTCCCTCAGAGGAAAAGTGAGTGATTAATTAGCCTGTCATTATCAAAGGAGATAATAATGTTAGTAGATACTGAATTTCCTGTTAAATGGATTACCTATTGTGTTCCATTCGCAGTTCATGTATATATTTTAGAAACACATTCATCTTCATACCAAGTCATCACGGTTACAGCTACATAATGAAATTTTAAGCTTTTTCTTGCACAGTGATACTTAACTTTCAGAAGACTATCTGAATGGGCATTTAAATGTAGCTTTTTTGGGGCATCTTACTTCTCTACCCCAATTCCTGCCGACCCCAACTCCCCCAACATATCTACAGGCACACAAACGTTTTCCCCAGCAATGTTGATTCCTGTGTGCCTGTGTGCACGTGTGCATTCAGGCAGCCCAGCAGCTGCAGGCATGATTTATGGGAGTCCTGCACACATCAGTTACTGCCCTGTCTCCTTCCCTGTTGTTTTTGAGCATTTCATTTACCTCATTTTTCACCCTTTGAACTTCAGACTGCCAGGACCTGACCTGTCCTCTCCTTCTAAGGATTCACAGTGAATTTAACCCCAAACTTTCCCGGGTATGTAAATCTCCTCCCAGTGCATTCATACACAGTAGGGAGGGAAGGAGGTGGCTGTTCTTATAGGTTTCATCTTCTTAAAACTGTGGCTCACATCTGAGCTAGTTGCTCTCAGGCCTGCAGCACAGCTGCGCTCCTGGGATCTCCCCTCACATCATCCTGTAGCCTCTCTTGTGACGATTTCCTTATTTTCCCACATCCGGCACCTTCCTCTTTCGTGATTTATGGCCTCATTTTGGCGGTGCGCTTCTCTGCCCGTTACTTCATGAGGAAGGGTTCGTGGACAGTAATTTTTTTGAGCCCATGCATTCTGAAATATCCATATTTTTCCCCTCACATTTGATTGACAGATTTAATGTCTAATTAAAGATTAAAATGAATTTTCCCTTAGAATTTTGAAGACATTACGTTTCTGTCTTCTCGTGTTGCTCTTGAGAATTTCTAATATTACTCTGTTCTTCTTTTTAAATTTTTTTAATTTTATTTTTTTTAAATGTTTTTTATTTATTTCTAGGAGAGAGAGACAGCGTGAGCAGGGGAGGGTCAGAGAGAGAGGGAGTCACAGACTCCGAAACAGGCTCCAGGCTCTGAGCTGGCAGTCAGCACAGAGCCCGACGCGGGGCTCGAACCCACGAACTGCGAGATCATGACCTAAGCGAAAGTCGGACGCTTAACCGACTAAACCACCCAGGTGCCTGAGTATTACTCTGTTCTTGATCTTTCGTTTGAAGCCTGTTTTTTTTTTCCTCTTTAGAAGCTTGAGCTATTTTTTACTTCACTTTTCTGAAATTTGATATTCCTACCTCCAGAGATAAGACATGCCACAAATTTCCACACCTTGTGGCAGTTCTGTAGTATAAATTGGATCCTTTCTTGACTTCCCCGCTGCCAGTTTAGGATTCGGCTTTCTTAGGCGTGCTTTTCAGGTTCAAATGAATTTGTTGTTGTTGTTGTTGCGGCTGTCTCCACTCCTCTCTTTGCCCTTGGGGCTTATGTCGCAGGAAATGAACATAAAAACACTTGACTACAGTTTTAGTAAGGTGTTTGGGAGGAACAGAGGTGTTCACTCTTCCCTCATTACCCAGAAGACCATTCGCCTGCTCTTCCAACAACTCTGTTGTGGATTTTGTCCCCACCACCGTGTCACTGAGACTGCACACAGAATGGCCCCTCACAAGATCCTGTCTTCCGAGCCCCCAGGGCACCTCTGTCTTACTTGACCCCTCAGCACCATTTGATGTGGATGTGACTGCCCCCTCATTTTCTAACCAATCTCCCTTTGTTTTGATTCCATGCTGTCCTGGGGTTTCCCAAAAAAACTGACTCCCCGCCCCCTTTTTTTTGTCTTCTAAGCTGGTTCCTTCTCTATATCTGGCCTTTAAAAATAATTTTATTTTGAGCACTTCAGGCTAGTTTTTGGGGCTCTATCTCTTATCTTCACTCTCCTTATTAGGCTTAATCCTAATAGGCCTGACTTTAAATGCCATGTTTGCGCTGCTGACACACTCTGACATCTCTCTTCTGAGCTCCAGACTCCCACTTCATCTCTTTGGGCATGTTGTAAACAGAACTCTTGGTTTCCCCTCAAACCTGCCTCCCTGCAGTCATCCCTAAATCAATAAGTGACACCACCACGCCCAAGCACAAGTGGTTGGACTGATGATTCTCCTTTAAAAATTGGTGTAAACTAACCCTTTATCCAGTATGTGATTTACTAAGTGAAATAAGTCAGAGAAAGACAGATGTTATAGGTTTTCGCTCATATGTGGATCTTGAGAAACTTAACAGAAGACCATGGGAGAGGGAAGGGAAAAAATAGTTACAAACACAGAGGGAGGGAGGCAAACCACAAGAGACTCTTAAATACAGAAAACAAACTGAGTGTTGATGGGGGGTGGTTGAAGAGGGCACTTGTTGGGATGAGCACTGGGTGTTGTGTGTATGTGATGGACCCTGGGAATCTACCCCAAAACCAAGAGCACACTTTACACTTAACTGTATGTTAAGTGTATGTTAACTGTATGTTAATCAATTTGACAATAAATCAGATTTTTAAAATAAATAAATAATAAACAAACAAATAAATAAAATAACAAAAAAAATTGGTGTAAAAGTAGACAGTCAACTGCCCACCAGAGGGCAGTGCAGGCAAGTGGTTCTGACCACAGCAGGCCAGCCATGAGCTGTTGTTTCCTTTCCCACATAACTGGCTCCACATGAGGTCGCTTTTCGCTTCACAAAACATTTTTAGGATCTTCAGACCAATTTGGAAGAGAGAATGTGGATAGTTATACTCCTTCCTGTTTCATTTCCCCTACTCAGGTCTGTTCGTAAATTCTGGGGATTTTAGCTATTGGGTCCTCTGCTTCATGGAGCCTTTGGAAGAGTCTGGGTATGGGAAGTGCAGATCTCCCCTCCCATATTTGTACTCCAGTGGCCAACAAGGCATTTACCGCCTAGCACCCAGGAATTACAGCTGTCTTTTTATGACAAACTGCCGAATCATAGCCCTACTTTGATTACTCTATAAATTTCCTAGGATCTATTAAAATTCTAGGAATTTCATGCAGGGATTTTACCTCCCATACGCTGTGATGTGCTTCTTTACTGAGAGATTGACTTACCCAGAGAAGATGGGTTCGCATAAACATTGTAGAAAGTTACCCAGCAAATTACATGTTTCATCTGGAGTAGGTGGTGGTCTTTCACCTAGCATTTATTCAATGCCTGTGGAACCAGACTGTGCTACTGGACTAGAGATAATGACCATAGAGTTAGTTAGCCTAAGTCTCCCGAGGTGCTTATAATTAGGTGAAGGGGCAGACATGTCCAAAGCAAATCTGAGCAAGGCCTTTAGCAGTAAGTACTATAGATATAAATGAAAGTGCTCTGGGAGGGGGCAGGTGATGAGAGAGAATTGTTTCAGGTGGAGATGGTGGGTATCATTCGTCCTATCTTGGCTCAGTACATGGAGTCCTTTTGTGAAGTCCTTCAAGCCCAAACTCAGCGTCAGGACACCAGCCTCTGGATCGCTTGCTCTGACCCTCCGCTGATGAGTTAAGTGCCCTTCCTGTGTTGCCATCGTCCAGTTCACCTTTCTCTTATGGCGCGCTGTTCATGGCTGTTAATTTGCGTGCTACTCTCCTGAGGACAAAGACTGAGCGCTAATAGATTTGTGCATTCTCCCATTCTGGCTCCTTTCCGGTGCCGCACATGTTTTTCTTTCTCTCTGGAGTACTCCCTGTTTCCCATCTGTTTCTAAATTCTATCGCTTTCTAAATGTAATGGCACAGACTCACTGACATCTTAAAACGTAAAGGAGAGAAAAAGAACTAACAGTCATTGAGTGCCACCTTTGTGTTGAACACTCTTCACTATGTTAGGTATTTTATGAGCATTTTCTCGCTTAACCTTGTCCCTCTAATGCACCAACCTTCTTCTCCATTCAGGTCTTTGCACTTGGTATTTCCCCTCGTGCGGACTGTTTCTCCTCAAGTGCTGACGAATGTATCTCCCTTTTCTGTTAACAAACACATAGAGTGTACAAACCATCCTTCTGAAGTTACCTTTTTAACTTGGTTACCCAACCCTCCTCTCAGAGGTGGGTAGGGTCTCAGGGACAGGAATTAGCTGAGGCCAGGCTGAGAACCTTCCATCTCCTCCCTCTCATTGTCCCCGCCCTTCTGGCTGCTCCCTCAGTGCATCAAGTCCTGATCATTGGCTGTCTCAAGTGGGTTTACTAATTTTTATCAAAATTGCTCTATTTCTACTTCATTATAACTGGTAGTGTCATTCAGACTATACCTCTCCTAGGAGCTAAGGGATTCCATTTTTTGGCCAGCTCTCCTCTTAAGATTGGGCACCCAATCATCTTTTTTTTTTTTTTTTTAACATTTATTCATTTTTGAGAGACAAAGAGAATCAGAGCGTGAATGGGGGAGGGACAGAGAGAGGGGGAGACACAGAGTCAGAGGCAGAGTCCAGGCTCTGAGCTGCCAGCACAGAGCCCCACGCAGGGCTAGATCTTACAGATGGTGAGATCATAACCTGAGCTGAAGTCCAACGTTCAACCAACTGAGCCACCCAGGCGCCCCTAACCAATCACCTTTTAATCAAATTCATGTTTAATAATTACAGGCACCATGCTTCCCCCTTCCTCCTGTCTGGTAGCAGCAGAGATGGTGCAGGGACTGGGGCATGTGCCCCCAGAAGCAGTCCTCTTTTAATGTATAGTTTTGTTCTATATGGCCTGGAAGTCTAGATCCGACCTTATAAACAAATTTATACTTAATTAAAACTCCACCTATTTTTGCCAGTCTAGTGTTAAAACAGTATAACCAAGTGCTCATCTTCTGATATACACTAAAATCTTGCTTTTAAATCTCTTCCCCATCCTTGAAGGCTCAATTTAAGTCCTGACTCCTCTGACATTTTAGGCACCTGTAGTGCTCTGCATTCATCTTTCCTGCTCTGAATTCCCATAGTCTACATACTTCAGTTTGGCTATTAATCTAGAGGATCTTATTTGTTATTTAGTTGTTTTGTGTATCTTAACTGACCAATGAAATGGTAAGGTGCCAGTTGATTGTAGCAATATTTCCTCAATTTTTGCTATGTTGAAAAAGATACTACTTTTAAAGGACATTTTTAGAGCAAGATATTTTTAAATAATGTATTTTTCTTAATTGGTTTTACTTACTTTCTTAAATTCAACTTAAACATTACTCACCTTGTTTAAGTTTTCTTAAAGCATTTTCATTAGGGGCGCCTGGGTGGCTCAGTTGGTTGAATGTCTGACTTTGGCTCAGGTCATGATCTCACGGTTCATGAGTTCGAGCCCTGCAGCAGGCTGTGTGCTGACAGCTCAGAGCCTGGAGCCTGCTTCAGATTCTGTGTCTCCTCTCTCCCTTCCCCCACTTCTGCTCTGTGTCTGTCTGTCTAACAGTCTATCTCTCTCTAAAATAAATAATAAATATTTAAAAAAGCATTTTTGTTATCTTTAAGATTTTTAAAAAAATTTTTTTTAATGTTTTTTTTATTTATTTCTAGGGGAGAGAGAGAGAGAGACAGCGTGAGCAGGGGAGGGTCAGAGAGAGAGGGAGTCACAGACTGAAACAGGCTCCAGGCTCCGAGCTGGCAGTCAGCACAGAGCCCGACGCGGGGCTCGAACCCACTAACCGCGAGATCATGACCTAAGCGAAAGTCGGACGCTTAACCGACTAAGCCACCCAGGCGCCCCATCTTTAAGATTTTTTAAATGTTTATATCTAAGAGATAGAGAGCATGTACCTGCATGCATGGGGGAGGGGCAGAGAGAGAGGGAGACAAAGAATCCGAAGCAGGCTCCAAGCTCTGAGCTGTCAGCACAGAGCCCGATGCGGGGCTCAAACCCACAAACCATGAGATCATGACCTGAGCTGAAGGCAGATGCTTAACCAACTGAACCACTCAGGTGCCCCAAGATTTTTTTTTACATTATTATTATTAACTTTATTCTGAATGTTTATTTAAGAAGACTAAAGTGTTTAGGTATAATGCATCAAGGAAGTTTTTCAGAAAAAAAAAAAAAAACAATAGTATTTCCTCCTGTAGCTTCTCTATAAAAAGCCATGTGGGAAACTACACTCTTTTAAATCTTTTCTAGGACTTTGGGGTTTGTATAGTTGCTATATTAAAGTCATTTTCAGTCTTCTACAGAAAATTTGTTAAGATTTATTTGATAAGATTTCAATATTTTCATAGCTATAATTGTCTAGGCATTACTAATTGTGTGTTGAGCTTTCTCTTTCTTACTACAGCTGCTTCTTCCTGGCACAGTTTAAACATCAGTCTCTAATCAGTTAGGTTAATCTCTATATAATATAATTAAATTAATCTGACCTGGTTACTGGGTTCATTTCAGATACCAGACTGATGTTTATCATGACATCACTAAGAATATTTCAATTTTAAAACTGACCTTTTAGAATCAGGCTTTCTTCAGTCTGCCAGTTGTATTTAACAGAAATATTTCTTTTCAAAAGTAACCTGATGTTATGAGAGTATTTAATTTCAAAAACCAAAGGGGTTATAAAATGTGTATAAGGTGAAGTACATTAAAAAACTAATGACATTTCTTTTTAATTTACAGAGATACTTTCTAGTTGGGAACAATCAGGCAGAAACAAAATATCGTGTTTTGAAGATTGATAGAACAGAACCAAAAGATTTGGTCATAATTGATGATAGGGTAAGTATGTTGCAAACCTGAATATGAACAGAAACTTTTGTACCTGTTGTTCAAAGGATATGAAAGAGCCGCACAGCTCTTAGTGATGTATATATTTTTTTCCTTTTTAAATGAGGCATCTGAAAATTACAGTCATTTCTTATGGTTGGCTGGAATTTAAATTTCCAAACAGGTTTCAAGAAATTACTGGTGTTAAAAAGTATTCCGGAATTGCACATTGATACATTTTGATTTGTTTTACAAAGCAAACTCTTTGGATAAGATAATGAGTATATTTTCTTTAAGAAGTGACATTTTAAGGATTTAATATAACTCTTAATATTGCATCTACCGAAGGATTATTTATTACTATGCTTTAAATTTTTTTTAACATTTTATTTATTTTTGAGAGACAGAGAGTGATTGGGAAAGGGGCAGAGAGAGAGGGAGACACAGAATCTGAAGCAGGCTCCAGGCTCTGAGCTATCAGCACAGAACCCGATGAAGAGCTCAAACTCATGAACTGTGAGATCATGACCCAATCCAAAGTCCAATGCCTAACTGACTGAGCCACCCAGGTGTCCCTATTGCCATGCTTTAATATGAAGCTACTTGAAGTCAGGGGGAACTTTTATTATGCTGCTAAAAATCACCTCTAGGTGATGTTCTGATGACTTGCTATGCATGAGAGAAATGTTAAGCTGTTCTTATCCAGATGTTATATTATCCAGAGCAGGAATACAGGCCTCATTCAGGTGGTACAAAAGCATGAGACTATTAGTCAAAAGTGAAATACAGTATGGTGATATTGAACAGTTCATTGTAACTCTTTCAAATGAGAGAACCTAACTTACCCTTCATATTGAAGTTCTGTCTGTGAACATTTTGAATTCGTGTGGATCGCCAGCTTCTCAAATATGTTGGTAGCTACAGTTTGGAACCCATTTTCACTAAGTTCTTTGCAAAACTCTTTTCTGTGTTATGATTTTAGATAGATTATATATTGTGATTTCCTGCATTTGTGGATATGACTGTTCTTTATTCTCCTATTCTGGAAGTTTTTATTAATATGCTGTATTGATTCTTGGTTTTACTTGGAGATAGGAGCGATTGATCAGGGATTCCTTTGAGAATCTAAGCAAAGCTATGGGCCTCATAAAAATACAAGTATGTATGTACAAGTAAAGCTTTGCATACAGTCTTAAGGGGTTCATAGATTTCTTGATATTTGTTTTGTGGAGCCTTTAAGTGTATGGTTTCGAAGATAAGGTTTTGACACAAGTTTTTGGTAAAGCAGCATGTGATCCAATACCTACCTGTAATTGCTAATGCTAAAGAATTTGTTGGCTTTTAAAAATTATAGCTTAGTTGTGCGCTATTACATGCTTCTCTGTGAAATAGCTAGTGATTCTTATAGACAATATATAATCTAAAGAATAAACACAATCTTACAGATTAATTTTCTTTTTTTTTAGCATGTATATACACAACAAGAAGTGAGAGAACTTCTTGGCCGCTTGGATCTAGGAAATAGAACAAAGATGGGACAGAAAGGATCCTCTGGGTTATTTCGAGCTGTTTCAGCTTTTGGTGTTGTAGGTAAGACATGTACTACCTTTTTTATTCCCCCCTACATAGACTACTAAAAGATATTTTTCTGTAGTTATATAATTATAACCCATAATCGGTGGCTTTGGTTGTTTACAATTTCATTATCTTTCAATCAGATATCAAATAGCCTATAGTATCTGCTATGTGCTGCTCAGTTTCATACAGGATAAGAATAGATATCGAAGTGGTTTGGGCCTTTAAAAAGTCTGTTGTCTGGGATGTTGAGGAATGAAAAAGTAAAAAAAAAAAGTTAATTTGGACTTTAAACATCTGCCCTGCCATTCATCAGCTGGAAAAACAGATACTGGCAAAACTGGCTTAAAATTAACAGGGACTTCTTGGGCACCTGGGTGGCTCAGTTGGTTGAGCAACTGACTTCATCTCAGGTCATGATTTCATGGTTCATGAGTTTGAGCCCTGCATCGAGCTTGCTGCTGTCAACACAGAGCCTGTTTCAGATCTTCTGTCCCGCCATCTCTCTGCCCCTTCCTGCTTGCACTCTGTCTTTCAAAAATAACTAAATCTAAAAAAAAAAAAAAAAAATAAGTTAACAAGGATTTCTCCCAAGGAAATGCTGAAGCATAAAGTGTCATATTACCCTTCTTTGACGTCTGCTTTTTTACTCATTGAGAAACTGTTCTCTAGAATTATCAACTATTAGAAACTTTGCTGTTTGAAATTATATCAGTAAGAGAAAACATCACCCTCTTGCCTGGGTGATTTAAGTAACTTTGACACCGAGCAGCAACCTAGATTTACAACTAAGATGGAGAGCTTCAAATAAGGGGTTTCTGGACACTACAGCCCCCAGCTATGCTAACTTTATTGTTTTCAAGGAAACGGGACCCTGAGTCTGCTTCACAGTTGATGTTGATCACTTTACATATAGTTCTGCTTTGGGTTGAACCTCTATGAATTTTACTTAAATTCCATCCTTCCCCTAAATTCGGTTATAACTCTCTTACTTCATTTATTCACAAACAAACGTAGGTCTACTTTGGGCTTTTGCGGATCCTGCTGTCTAGCTTTGGGACAGTAGTGAGATGCTCCACAGTTCTGATGTGCACACCATCCCTCATTGCAGCGAGGCATGACACCTCTCTTTGCTGTACTGTGGATTTGTCTCTGGGAGTCTTAGGCTGACTACACTGGGATGAGGGACAAAATCTAATACATGCAAGACAATTCCACTGTTGTGCTTAAGAGCCAAGCTGTGTCGTGAAAAGTTGCATGGGGGTGGAGATTATATAAGAGGCAGATGACTTGGACCAGGAATGGCCAGAAAAGATTTCCTGGGGATAGTGAGACTCCAGGTGGACCTTGAAGGAGGAACAAGATTTGGATGGATGTGGGGAAGAGGGGAAAGAAGTCGGGGTGATGGCAGAGGCATGCCAAGCAGAGGGCAATGGTATGGAATTACTTCTCTGATGGCAGAGCCTTATTTTGAGTCTGCATGTTTTAAAAAACATTTAACAACTCTATCTTTGTGCTCTTTAAACGTGCTAGACTGTATGCAATGTCAACTGAGTGATCGGTATCTACAGATGTTAACAAAATTAATATGGACCTAACTGTGCTGTATAGTTTCAAATTCTTATGTTTTTCTGATTAGCACTTTGTATTTTGTGCCTCTGTATTTGTTGAAACTTTGATTATATTCTGCCGTATTTGAAGTTTTTCTCCATGTGCTCTCATAGCTCTTCTTCATATGTAATCCCTTCAGGTCTATTTTGTGTCGAGGTGGCTGTCAGGGAAGTTCAAGAGTAGTAGCTGTATTTAGTTTCTTCTTTGAACTGGCCCCTTTTCTATACCTTCTGCTCAGTCTTGACAAGTATGTTGAAGTTATATGTTTAACAGATAAATATTTATGGATGTTTGCATGTCTGTGTATGTCAAGTGAGTTCATGTGTTTAAATTCCATAAATGCCATGTTAAATTCCACTTTAAGTGTTGCATATATATATATATATATATATATTCTTTTAATCAATTTATTTTTGAGAGAGAGAGAGCAAGTGGAATGGGGCAGAGGCAGAGAATCCCAAGCAGTCTCCGTACTGTCAGCATAGAGTCTGATGTGGGGCTTGAACTCATGAACCATGATATCATGACCTGAGCCGGAGCTGGTTGCTTAACCTACTGAGCCATCCAGGTGCCCAATGTATATTTTAAATAAAAGGAAAAACACCTGGAAATACAACGCGTCTTAAATATAGTAGGTTTTAATTTCAGTGTTAGTTACTTAATAGGTTAAACATTCCTTTAAATGCTGATAGTTATGATTTTTTTTAAATGGAAATTTCCTAAGGTGAATGTAATGCTGAATGCCTCATTAGCCAGGGTTTATTTCCAGAATTGAACCTTCCTCGATGATTAAGAGTAACAAAGTGAAGATCAGTTATTGAACTGTTTAAAAATAGCTGTCCTTGGATATTCTGGAGTTGTATTAGGCAGCTTGCCTTTCCATTAAACGGTCTCTAGACTGCTATACTGGTTTGTTTTTATGGTTCTTTAGTCATCCTTCATCGTTCTTGGCATATTTGCTTTTAGTGGTATTCATTGTCTCGTTTTAAATCTATTGATGACCAAGCGTATAAAACCAGAGCTTCATTTTTATCAACTGATAACCAGGCTTGTAACCAGATATTTCATACACAAGTATTAGGAAACTTAGGGTGAGGGCTGAAGGTGTCTTCTTATCTCTCTTAGAGGTGGCATTCATGGGTGTTGTGGTAGCTATTTCTCTTGTGGTTAGAGACCCCTTAGGATTGAGACTATCCTTGGATAATAAAGTCACTGACAGACTGACCTACCAGTAAAGTGACACAATAATGTACTAAGTAAGGATTTATTATTTTTATGGAAATATATTTTATGTATTCTTGTTCAGCCATGGAAATGAAGCTTAGGATCAGTGAAAGAGTAAGTAGAGAGTTAAATAAAGTCTCTGATTTGTCTCATAAGTGCTGTCTTAGAAACAATGAGAGATACTGAAACAGTGAAATACAAAGTGCCTATCTTTGAAAAATATATAGTCTGGTTGTCAAAATAATACCTGTGAGAAATGACTAGAATGGTTGTCTTCTGTTCCGTGACCAAAATATTTTCTCAGTTAACTTTTTCAGCATGCCTAATTTTTATCATTGGAAGTCCAATGCGCTATCCATTGCGCCACAGAGCCACCTCAGCATGCCTAATTTGTGAATAGTATTTTGCCGGAATGTTTTTAGACTGTTATCATGGTTTAGTGCATCATCCATAAGAATCTAGAGCAGTAATTTTCAGTTATCTGCAGTAACAGACCAGATATTTTCCACCAAAATGTCACAGACCAACACATGATCCTGCTGTGCATAACTAGTCACATGTGACTCATCACACAAGTTCAGTAAGACCCAAACTAGTCATGCCCCATTCGAGACAAGTTCATCGATTACACACTTGGATGTTGTAGCAATCTCAAATTGCTCTAAAGTTTCTAAATCTATTTTCAATTTGTTTTCTTGTCTTTTCATGGGCTTGGTACTCATGAAAAGCTCATAGATCATCTCTGGTCCCTAGATATGAGTTGATCTAGTCATATGTCTACCTTATACGTTTCTGACCCACTTCATTGTTATTTGATGGCCAGCAGGAGGTTTGGGAAACCACTGATTGGGATCACTCCCACTTGGGAGCATTCTTCCCAAAGTTGTTTTATTTGATCTTGGGGCACATGGATGGATTCGGTGGCTGGTTACCTGTAGTCTTTACTAGGCTTAGCTCTGTGACATCCCAGCCCCTTTTGCTACATAACTTCAGATCAATGTCCTTTTTGTGCCTGTCAGAAGATACTCTTCTAAGCTGTTAGCATGTTGAAGGGGAGTAGTAGAATAAGTATCATTGTAGCTGACTTCCATGCAGTTGCTATTTAAAGTAGCACTCAGAAATGGATTGCCATTGACTTCGGTTCAAGTCATGATCTCACAGTTTGTGAGTGCAAGCCCTGATGACAGCTCAGAGTCCAGAGCCTGCTTCGGTTTCTGCATCTCCCTCTCTCTCTCTCTGCCCTCCCCCACTCTCTCTATCAAAAATTAATTTAAAAAATTAAAAAAAAATTAAAAGGAAAAAGAAACGGATTGTATATCTATGATAATAATGAAGACAACAGCAACAAAGTGTGAGCCTCAGACTAGTAAGGGAGCAGTAGATTGGATGTTAGAGAGTCACTTTGGTTCTAGAGGGCCCTTTTGTGCCTAGATCCTACGTACCTTGTGGAGGTTTTTCATGCTTCTCTGCCGGAGTGCTGTTCTCCCTAAAGGCTTTTAAGATAATGACTAGCTGGCATGGTAATGACCCCTGAAGTGGGATACTGCATTTTCCTCTGTTGGTGGGCTGGAGGGGCCCTCTCCAGCCACCTGATCTCCCACTACCTCCTCTCACACTGTTCTTTTTTGTATACTTTGTTCGGTATCCATTTCAAATGAAAATGCCTTCTCTGTGGGGCGAGAGAGAAGTCACTTTTGCATGATGACTGTCATCATGGCTCCCAAGAAGTGCTCAGTGAAATTGGTTTGGGGTTAGAGGTACGCAGAATGGAAATGAAAAAACTTGTTCTGATTTTAGTGTGTGAAAGTGGTGACCAGGCTAACTCCTGGCAGATGTCTGTGCCTTTCTGAAGTCTTTTAATTGTTGACTGTATTTGATAGGAACCTTTTTAAAATGAGAGTGACATTTCCAGTTAGTAGTAAAAAGGAAGAAGAAAAGAATTTCATTTACAATAAACTGAAGGCATTTGTGCTGGTAGAAGAATCTCTTTTGTGTAATATATTTACTTCCATATATTCAGATTATGAAGAGAAAGGTATAATGGTATAAATAGTCTTAAACTGAAAACGTAAAATTAAAATTCAGTTGGAATGTAGATTGAGAAATTATTAGAGTTTTTTAAATAAAAAGTAAGTATATAGCAAGAATAAAAGGAAAACTCATTCATTTTGGAAATACTTGTTATTTAAACCCTTGACTGTTTTTATGCTGCTTCCAAGGGCTCTACTTTTATAAGTTTTATCCTTATAAAATGATAGTTTCTTTTTTACTTGCTTTTAGTGATTGTCATCAGCTCTTTTACTCCCTATTCCTATGTCCTTGAGCTTTTGTCAGGGAATTTTTTGCTAGTCTCTAAGGCAAAGAAAGGAGTAAATGAACATTTTTTTAAAAGCACTTTGCACTTTGTGGATCTCTAAAATGTAAGTATTCTTCACTATTTTAATGGTGATTTTTCCTCAGTAGCATGGTTCATAAAATCCTTGAGGCATCTTTCTCTTGTATATTTTAGCTCATTTATGTTAATATCATCAATTACTGGTTTCCTTTATTCTGTCAGCTGAAGATAACAAGACACAGACATTAGGTATTTGTCAATTCTAGAGCAAAAAATTCATAGCGTCAAGATACTAGCCCAGACTTTATAGAATATAACACTCAGAGAGAGACAGAGAGTACAGATGTGTGTGAGTGCATGCACATGTGGACATGAGAAAGTTTTGAAAGATAGTTATGCTAGATACAAGATTCTTGATTGGCCGTTTTTTTTTTTTCTTCTTTCAGTGCTTTGACTATATCAGCCCACAGTCTTGTGGCCTCCATTGTTTCTGATAGGAAGTCAGCTGTATGATTATATCTGACTCTTGCTACCGGTGAGCCAGGGTGAGGACAGTGGGGACTCAGTATTCTTGACCAGTCATGCTGGGGTGGAGTCTCCACTTTCCAAGTAGGAGCTGGGGAGAAGAAGGAAGCCCCCGATCTTGGCAGGGCTTACCTGGGAATAGAGTTCCTATAACACAGAGCTGGAGGGGATGAGACATTCGGGTGTCCTACACCTTCTGAGCAGAAACCATATGACCTTAGACTGAGAACTAGGAAGAGAGGGAAAGCACTGTCTTCTTGGTTACACCTGCCCAGAGTGATTAATCTCTCACACTGGACTGGAAGAGGGGTGGGTGTGAAAAGGAAATAGATTATGGTTCAGATGCACACACTTGCTCTTCTTACCAGTGTTTAGTAGATTTTCTTGAATAAATATTTCTCCATTTGCTATATGCCATTAGAACAATTTCCAGAAACTTTAAAAGTTTTGTGCTGTTTTTATAAATTTCATCAGTTACATTTGTTTCACTGGAGAAAGGGTCTGCCAGGCTCCTCACATTGCCATTTTGGAAATAACCCCTACCCCCAAAGGGAGTTAGTTTTCACTCCCAAAGCAAAAGTTCTGGGAGCCAAAAAGAATTTAACCAAGACTGTAGGGTAAGTAGGGTGTTGCTGAGAACTTAGTGCTACTGAACATAACACATCTGGTCTTTCTTTAATCACCAGGGTACAACATGTGTGCTTCAATGATTTAACATAAAATATAGTTTTATAATGTTCCAACTTTCATAAAAAGTTTAACTAACACAAGTGATACCTGTGGAAGATTGCATGAAGGATGTGCAATGTACTGGATATATTGTTTGCTGAAACCCTCCACTTTCTGGGATCTGGCTCCACCTCTCTCGGCCCCATTGAAGTCACCTAGTTATTGTATAAACGGCTTCCAATGCAGTGTGACTGTATTCCTTGGCAACCATTGACTGGTCAAGGCTGGGCACCCAATCCAAGTTGGGCCAAGCTATATCCTTTCCTAGGAATTCTGGAATTGAACTGGTTAGAAAAAAGTTGTTTTTTCCCAGTGAAGCTTTTGGATGTAACACCTAGAACTGTTAGCAGCTGTATTTCCCACCACATCATCCAGAGAAGTGGAGGGAGCTAGTCTGTGGAGGGGGCTGGTCTGTGGAGGGGGCTGGTCTGTGGAGGGGGCTGGTCCATTGGAGGGGGCTGGCCCGTGGAGGCGGCTAGTCTGTGGAGGGGGCTGGTCTATATAGAGAGACAAGAATGAGAAAGTGTTCAGAGATGCATCTTGACACTAGGTGTTTTTCTGAGGCCTAACCATATTGTTGCCTGTTGGTGCCTTAGATCGCCTCAGTATCCTTAATATATATTTCTGTTTTTAAAGCTGGCTCCAGTTAGGTTTTGCTACTAGTAATCAAGAATCTACGAAGTTTGTTCTTCCTTTTGAGCAACATGTCCCAAAGTATGTTCCTCAGAGCTTGTCCGTTGGTTAATTTCTTTTTATTTATATTTATTTATCTATTTACTTTAAAAAAATTAATGTTTATTCATTTTTGAGAGAGAGACAGAGGGAGATTGTGAGTGGGGTAGGGGCAGAGAGAGGGGGACAGAAGATCCAAAGCAGGCTCTGTGCTGACAGCAGCAAGCCTGATGCGGGGCTCAAGCTCACGAATTATGAGATCATGACTTGAGCCGAAGGTGGATGCTCAACTGACTGAGCCACCCAGGCACCCTGATTAATTTCTTTTTAAAAAAGAGGATGGAGTTCCATGATCAAATGAATCTAGGGAGGTGCTTAATCTTTATCCCCCATCGAGATTCACAGTGCCTATTAGCACAGTACTCTAAGTTTCTGAGAACTTACTTGGTTTTCTGTTTGCTTTTATGTACTTTTTGCTTCTATACATATTGATTTATTTTACATATGTTTGTGTAGAAATAACATAAAAGTTACAATCTTCACCATTTTCAAGTGTACAGTGTAATAGTGTTAACTGTACATACCTTGTTGTGCAACAGATCTCTAGGACTTTTCATCTTGTGAAATGAAACCATGTACCTATTAAATAACAACTCCCCTTAATCTTATGTATATTTTTGCTTAAAGCACCTCAATACTATTTGAAATGAGACTAAATATAAAAGAATGAATGAGATAAAATTGTTTAGAGTAGTATTTTTTAAGGGAGATACATGTCAGTATAGAGACTAATTATACAACTGAAAATTTGTGGGGCACCTGGGTGGCTTAGTCGGTTAAGCGTCTGACTTTCTCTTAGGTCATGATCTCGCGGTACGTGGGTTCGAGCCCCGCGTCAGGCTCTGTGCTGACTGCCAGCTCAGAGCCTGGAGCCTGTTTCAGTCTGTGACTCCCTCTCTCTCCAACCCTCTCCTGCTCACACTGTCTCTCTCTCTCTCCTAGAAATAAATAAAAATATTAAAAAAAAAATTTGTATGGCTATGAATCATAGAAATAAACTAGGAAATGTGTCCCAAAAAAAGCTTTTGCCTTTTAAATGTGTATCTAAAAGGATTACTAAGTGTAGGAAACTTTTTCTCTCTTTTTGTTGTGCAGGTTTTGTGAGATTTCTAGAAGGCTATTACATTGTGTTAATAACTAAGAGGAGGAAGATGGCAGATATTGGAGGTCATGCAATATATAAGATTGAAGATACCAATATGATCTATATACCCAACGATTCCGTAAGAATTACTCATCCTGATGAAGCTCGGTATGTAGTAGTGGTAGCTACTGTTTGTTGTTGTCATTGTTGTTTTCAAGTGTGGTAGACCAACTAGAAAACAAAATACAGTCAAAATTTTATAGATATTAAGTTAAAAATGTAAAATGCTAGCTCAGAATTCTGTAATTTTTTTGAGGTCTATTATGAGCCTCCATTATAACAGTTGATTCAGGTGAGGATCAACAATAGCTACTAAAGGGATTGGGTGAAATGTTATTGAGGAAAGAGTATTCACTCAATCTCCGCATCTACCCCATGAATCTCCTTATTTACAAAGAAAAAAAACAATGGCAAACATACTTAACCCAAATGTTCAAACTTAGCATCATGTGACAAAACTGAACTTATTTGCCTCTCTGTGTGAAGCAATGGGAAGGACACAGATTACCTGCATAGTTTTCTTTCTACAAATATATGTATATTTGTTTTTTTATGATGCTCTCACCATGATGAGTGTAGTGTTACCATCTGACGTTATTACAATATTATTAACTGCATTCCCTGTGCTGTACTTTTCATCCCCGTGATTTCCTTTACAACTGGGACTTTATACCCCTTAATCCTTTTCCCCTGTTTCACCCATCCTCTCATCCAGTCCCCTCCCCTCTGGCAACATTTTAACTTGAATCTGAGTATGAGGAAATAATCAGACAAATCCATCTTGTGGGACATTCTGTATAAGACAACCAGCCTGGACTCTTTAAAAATGTCAGTGTCATCAAAGACCAAAAAAGCCAGAGGACTGTTCTAGATTTTAGAACAGGCATGACAAGCAGAAGCAGCACATGAATATCTGTTGGATCCTGGATTAAAACATATGCGTGCACAGGTCTGTGTGCACATACACACAGAGCTGCAAAGGACTTTATGTACATGCGTGTGTACACAGGTGTGTGCACTTACACACAGAACTGCAAAGGGCTTTATGTGCACCGTTTGCATATGTATTATATACCAGGTGATTTTGAATCAATATCAAGCTGTAAGTGTAAAAATGATATTCTTTTTAGGAGATTATCTTTGTTCATAATAGATATATACTAAAATATTTAGGAGTAAAGTGTCATCATATTTGCTACTTACTGACAATGGTTTAGGAAAATAAGATGTACTTGTGTATTTAAAGAGAAGAAATATGTATGTGTGTGCTTAAGAAGAGAGATTTAACAGTGAATTCAAATAAAGGATATAATGGGATTTGTTGTATTATTTTTCCTTCCAATTATTCTGTAGCTTGAAATCTTTAAGAAGTATTGGAGGGAAATTATTGGAGCCTTGGGAATGTGGGAAAAGGCTATTAATAAGTTGATAGAGAAAAGAATAGAATCGATTTATCTTAATACATAAATTTATTATAAACATAAAGGTTAAAATGGAACAAAGGCGTGCTTATTAGTTTTTAAGTTTAGATTTTAGTTACTCTCTGTACTATTATAGTGTTGTTCTAGATATATGAACCAAAATTTAAAGGTGGTGTGTCTTTCTTTCTTAAGACACTCTTAGACAGTTGATTTTGGACTCTCATTTTACTGTCTTTTTGATGACATATGGAAATAGGATTGTTAAAAAATAATTGGTTTCAGTTTATTTACTTATCACATTAAATAAGAAGAATTCAACAGATAAAGTAGTCCTTTGTCTTGTACTAACTGAAAAAAAATTATATTCTGCATATCTTACAGGAAGACATAGTATATTGATTAAAAGTAAACTAGGTACTCCCAAAAGAAAACAAAAACACTGACTCAAAAAGTTACATGCACCGCTGCTTGTTTATTGCAGCATTATCTACAATAGTCAATGATGTGGAAGCAACTCAAGTATCCATCCATAGATGAATGGATAAATAAGATGTGGTACACACACACACACACACACACACACACACACACACACCATGGAATATTACTCAGCCATGAAGAGAATGAGCTCTTGTGATTCATGACAACATGGGTAAATCTAGAAGGTATTACACTAAGTGAAGTAAGTCAGGCAGAGAAAGATAAATGCCATGCGATTCATTTATATGTGGAATCTGAAAAACAATGCAAATAACAAACCAAAACCCAGAAACAGACTCATGAATAAGAGAACAAATTGGTGGTTGCCACAAGAGTGGAGGTACGGGGATGGGCGAAATAGGTGAAGGGGATTAAGAAGTACAAACTTCCAGTTATAAATAAGTCATGAAGATGAAAAGTACAGCATGGGGAATATAGTCAGTAATATTGTAATAATGTTATATCATGACAGATCGTAAGTACACTTATCATGGTGAACATTGAGTAATATATAAAATTGTCGAATCACCATGTTGTACACTTGAAACTAATATAATATTTTTGTCAACTATACTTCAGTTATAATTTTTTTTTTAAAGTGAATCAGACCAGCACATACAAATCCAAGGGATGAGAAAAAGTTAAAGAGGTTTATATTATTTATAAACCTCATCTTTATGATTTCTTTAGCTACGAATAGTAAAACAAATTAAATTGTTCTATATAGCGATTTGACTATCTTTAAAGGGTGAAATTACTGGGGCGCCTGGGTGGCTCAATCGATTAAGTGTCTGACTTCGGCTCAGGTCACAATCTAGCAGTTTGTGAGTTTGAGCCCCGCATTGGGCTCTGCCGACAGCTCAGAGCCTGGAGCCTGCTTCAGATTCTGTCTCTCTCTCTGTCCCTCCCCAACTTGTGCTCGCTCTCTCTCTCTCTCAATAAATAAACATAATTTTTTTTTAAAAGTAAAGAGTGAAATTACTTTAGGATTAATACTATGTAGCAATGGACATTATCCAGAATAAGATACAATTATATTAATACCTTGTTATAGGTAGGCTGAAGTAGTATTAGGTAAAACTTGTAACATACTTCTAAAACTATATAATGCAATAATTCATTTAAGTTAAAAGACTTGATGGGCTGCCTGGCTGCCTCAGTTGGAAGAGCATGTAACTCTTGATCTCAGAGTCATGAGTTTCAGCCCCATGTTGGGTGTAGAGATTACTAAAAAACAATAATAAATAAACTTTAAAAAAAGCCTTGGTAAAATATTGGGAAATAAAATACAATACTACTAAACATTTTATACATAATGAGAAGTAGAAGTTATACCTGCAAGAATGGTTGTATCAGCACTAGAAAATTTTGCTAGAGCACTTCACTACATTAAAATATTTTGGGGGAAACTATGATCATCTTAATATTTGTAGAAAATATGTTTGACAAATTCAGTGCCCATTTGTGATCAAAAGTCTTTTAAAAGTTGAAAAATTTGAAAACATATCAATATTAATCCTGAGGGGTAGATATGCTGATATTTTATTCTGTACTTTTTTTTTCTTTTGAAAAACTTTACAACTTAAAATTATGGTGACCCACAAACACTTTTGCTTGTTTTTGTTACTCTCCTCTCTCCAAACTCAAACCATTTACAAAGCACATAATTATAAAAATAAGAACCGTATTTACTTCTGTCTTGCCCTGAGTCTAAATGCCCCACATGTAAGTACATGACTTTCCCTCTCTGGCATACTCAGGGATGAGTAAATGGTCAAACTACAAGGTTAAAGTTGTCTCTGAAAGGATAATCAACTGAAGAGATTGCTTCAGATGAAATCCCTACTGCAGTTATGGCTTGAATTCCTCAGATTTTTAAAAACTATTTTATTTTTAAGTAATCTCTACACCCATCATGGGGCTTGAACTCACAGGACCGAGATCAAGAGTTGCATGCTCTACCAACTGAGCCGGCCAGGTCCTCCTGAATTCCTCAACTGCAATGAGAGTATTCACAAATACAAATGTATATGTGAGTATAATTAAGCTATGAAAAATAATAGTATAGTGTGACTGTAATATGCTTTTCTTTTTAGGTATCTACGAATCTTTCAAAATGTGGACCTATCTAGCAATTTTTACTTTAGGTAAGTCTAAATTTATTTTTTCTCTTGTTAGTCACTCAAATGTTTATATTATTTTCCAGGAACCAAAAACAAAATCAGGACAATAGTACAAAGTACTTCCTCTTTTTTTTAATTGGCCAAATTATTTCATCTAAAAACAAGAAGATACAGGTATTTCTTCCCTTTAAAAATCTTATAATTGAATATTGAATGGACAAATTAAAGGGTAACTGTACTCACTATAAACATCATCTTTTTAGGTGGGATTTAAATGAAGTATTTCATTTTGTAATTTTTAATTATGAAAAGGAAATTTGTATTCAGTTTCTAATACAGAGTTGTAACCATTTCACAGTTCAATGTGTAGTTAACTATCTAGCAAAATTAAAAGTAAATTCAGAATAGGAAGAACTGTTGCAATACTAACATCCTGCTAATGGCATTGTAAATTAATAGTTTTCCTGAAGAGGAATGTAGCATTAAGTATTTATGAAAATATATCCTAAGAAAATAAATTAGGATAGAAAATATTAATTCCTATTTACAAAGGGACACTTATAGCTTCTCTATTTATGATAGCTCCAAGCAAGCAAATCAGCCAATGCAGGGACATCCCAAATACCAATAATTGAATGACAGGCAAGGAAATTTTAACAGCATTATGATAGAATATTATACCACCACTGATGTTCCAATATGTAGCCCTAGGAGATACAGAGTTATTGTGCTAAATGGAAAATTCAGTCATCTATAACATCCAAACTACAAAAGTAGAACACAAAATAGTATGCACCAAAAAAGGACTTGAGTGCTAAGGATTAATTCAGGGCCTAGAGTGTTGTAACTATTGATGCTATGTACAGATGAATTATTTTAAATTTATTAAAAAAATTTTTTAACATTAGCCACTTTTTTGTTATTTATTTATTTGAGAAAGGGAGCAGGTGTGAGTGTGAGCCAGGGGAGGGGCAGAGAGAGGATCCCAAGCAGGCTCCATGCTATCAATGCAGAGCCCACGTGGGGCTGGATCCCACAAACTGTGGGATTATGATCTGAGCTGAACAAGAGTCGAACACTTAACCGACTGAGCCACCCCGGTACCCCTTTAAATTGTTCAGACAGTTAACCACTTGTTTACCTATGAAATAAAGAAAAACATGTTTACTATGTAGAATGGGTTATGTCTTCAATGATGTGAAACTGAAGGAAGTTCATTATTTTAACAGTAGTAATAGTGAAGGACTCCTAAAGAAATAATTTTCACTTCCTCACATGTTAATTGGATGTATATTTCCATTGTGTTTATCTCAGTCATCTGCTTCTCTGTCTTTATTGCTAAATTTTACGTTTATAGCATCTGCAAGTTATCACTGAAACTTGGTAGTGCTGTTAGAAATGGTCTTCTGCTCAGTGATTTCAACTTCGTTTGCATTCTGATACTGAGCTCTCTGATCAAGTCATTCCAGTAAAATATGTCAGTTAAGGTTTTAGTGTCTAATAAGTAGGCTTAAAAAAGAATATACTACATTCTTAAGATTCAGCTTGAATAAAGCAATTATTCTAACTGGGAACAATTGATTTTTAAAAGCTACAAATCAACATTTCCTCCCCCACCCCCTGCTTATTGAGATATTATTGACATATAACATATATAAATTTAAGGTGTACAACGTTTAGATACACATAAATATTATGACATAATTACCACAATAAGGTTAGTCAACACCTCCATCACCTCACATAATTATGAGTGTTTGTGTGTGGTGAAAACATTCCAGATGCACTCTCAACAAATTTTAAGTTATAATTCATTACTGTTAATTACAGTTGCCATGCTATACTTTAGATCCCCAGATCTTTTTTGGCTTATAGCTGGGAGTTTGTACCATATGACCAGAACACGGCTTGTTTAGCTTTTTTAGATTCTGCATAGAAGTGAGAACATATGGAAATAGACTTATTTCACTTAGCATACTGCCCTCAAGTTCCATCCCTGTTGTTGCAAATAGTAGGATTTCCGTCCTTTTTTTTTTTTTTATGGTTGTAAAATATCCCATGTTTGTGTGTTTGCGCGTGCACACCATATCCTCTATCCATTTATCTATTGCTGAACTCTTAGGATGTTTCCATGTTTTGGCTGTCATGAATAATGCTTCAGTCAACATGGGTGTGCAGGTATCTCTTCAAGATAATGATTTAATTTCTTTTGGCTATACACTCATACTGTGTCATATAGGAGTTCAATTTTTTTATTTTGAGAGACAGAGAGTGCAAGCAGAGGAGGGGCAGAGAGAGAGAGGGAGAGAGAGAATCCCAGACAGGCTCTGTGCTGTCAGTGCAGAGCCTGATGTGGAGCTTGAACTCCTGGACCTTGAGATCATGAGCTGAACTGAAATCAAGAGTCAGATGCTCAACCGACTGAGCCGTTCAGTGACCCCTGGTAGTTCTATTTTTAATTTTTTTTTTTTAGGAACCTTCATACTGTTTCTATATTGGCTGCACCAATTTACATTCCTACCAGAAGTGCACACGAGTTCTTTTTTTCTCAACATCTTAGCCACACTTGTCCCTTGTCTTCTTGATAACAGCCATTATAGCAGGTATGAGTTACTGTCTCATTGTGGCTTTAATTTGCATCCCTGATGTGATGTTGAGCATTTTTTCATATATCCATAGGCCATTTTCTTTGGAAAAATGTCCATTCAGGTCCTTTGCCCATTATTTAATTGGATTGTTTGGTTTTGGTGATTTTGTTTTGTGGTTTTTGTTTGTTTTTGCTCTTTAGTTGTCTGAGTTCCTTATGTGTTTTGGATATTAACCCCTTACCAGATAGATAGTTTGTAAACATTTTCTCCATTACATCGGTTGCCTTTTTATTTTGTTGATTTATTTTTCTGTGCAGCAGCTTTTTAGTTTGCTATAGTCCCACTTATTTATTTTTGCTTTTGTTGCCTGTTCTTTTTGTATCATATCCATAAAAGCTTTGCTAAAACTGCTATCAAAGAGTTTTTCCCCTTTGTCTTCTTTTAGTAGTTTTACAGTTTGGGGGGCTTACATTTAAGTCTTTAATCCGTCTTGAGTTAGTTTCTGTGAGTGGTGTGAGACTAGGGTCCAATTTCATTCTTTGCATGTGATTATCCAGTTTTTCCCAGTACCATTTATTGAAGAAACTGTCTTTTCCCTGTGTGTCTTCTTGTCTCTCTTGTTAAATAGTTGACTCTTTATGTATGGGTTTCTTTCTGGGCGTTCTGTTCTGTTCCACTGATCTATGTGGGGTTTTTTTGTTTGTTTATTTTTTTGTTTTGTTTTTTAATGCCATACTACTTGGAATGCTGTAGCTTTGTAAAAAAAAGTTTAAAATCTGAAAGTGTGATGTTGCCGTCTTTGTTATTCTTAAGATTACTTTGGCTATTGGTGGTCTTTTGTGGTTCCATAGAAATTTTGGGATTGTTTGTTGTACCTCTGTGAAAAATGTCATTGGAATTTTGATACAGATCTATGGATGACTTTGAGTAGTATGGACATTTGAACAATATTAATTCTTCTGATCTGTGAACATGGGGAGTGGGGAATCTTTCCATTTATTTATATCTTCAGTTTATTTCATCAACGTCTTATAATTTTCAGTGTAAGATCTTTCTCCTCCTTGCTTAAATTTATTCCAAAGTATTTTATTTTTTTGATACTATTGTAAGTGTGATTGAAAAACCAACTTCTTTTTTTTTTAATTTTTAATGTTTATTTTCGAGAGACAGAGTGCGAGTGGGGGAGGGGCAGAGAGAAAGAGGGAGACACAGAATCCGAAGCAGACTCCAGGCTCCGAGCTATCAGCACAGGGCCTGACGCGGAGCTCAAACCTACAAGCTGTGAGATCATGACCTGAGCCGAAGTCGGAGGCTCAACTGACTAAGCCACCCAGGCACCCCAAAAAACCAACTTCTTAATACAGCTTTTATCTCTGAGATTAGATTCTAGTAAAATTAATGTCTTCATCTAGCAAATGTGGTAAAATTGAATTTCACAGATGAAAAAAATAAATTTCAATCAAATTATATGAATAAATTAAAGAAGAAATAATAATTGAGATAATATGTGAGTCTCCAGACAGAATTGCAACCATCTTTATGAATTTGAAGAATTCTAGATAACTTTTAAAATTCTGTGCTAAAATATAGCTAGAGACATACTTCAAAAATTAATAATTATGTGAAATCCAGATTGTAAAATGAGTTTCTTTTGGCCTCAAAGCCAAATTTTGTTTGTGAACACTGTTATAACTTTTTGGATGGCTGTTACTGTTCTAAAACAAAATTTATCATAATGGTTTTTTATTATTTTCTTACTCTT
Organism: Hyaena hyaena; assembly: GCF_003009895.1. NCBI lineage: Eukaryota > Metazoa > Chordata > Mammalia > Carnivora > Hyaenidae > Hyaena > Hyaena hyaena. Next base: position 3,444,345 of record NW_024080756.1, read on the forward strand.
GTTTTATTATGAAGTCAGTTATGGTACTACTTGTATGCACTATTGAGTGTATACTGTAACATCTATACAACTTTATTCAGATATTTATCAGAGTGTGACCCCTTTGCACAAGGCTGTGACATTAGTCTCATTTCATTGTAAAGCAAAAAATGCACATTACAAGTCAATGAATGTTGGCCACTCACATTTTATTTCTAATTGTGCAAATGCCTAAGTCATGCAATGATTTTTATAAATTTTTTAATGTTTATTTTTGAAAGAGAGATAGAGAGACAGAGCATAAGTGGGGAAGGGGCGGAGAAAGAGAGAGGGAGACACAGAATCTGAAGCTGACTCCAGGCTCTGAGCTATCAGCACAGATCCCAATGTGGGGCTTGAATTCACAAACAGTGAAATCATGACCTCAGCTGAAGTTGGATGCTCAACCAACAGAGCCACCGAGGCACTCTATCAAAAAATTTTTTTAAATCTTGATTTACTTTTGAGAGAGAGACAGAGTGCAATCAGGGAGGAACAGAGAGAGAGGAAAACACAGAATCCGAAGCAAGCTCCAGGCTCTGAACTGTCATCACATAGCCCCATGCAGGGCTTGAACTCATGAACTGCGAGATCATGACCTAAACCAAAGTCTGATGCTTAACCAACAGAGCCACCCAGGTGCCCCATTTTTAATTGAAGCATAGTAGACATACAATATTATATTAGTTTCACGTGTACAACATAGTGAACAGACAATTCCTATATATTATTCAGTGCTCATCATGATAAGTATAGTCACCATCTGTCATCATACAACATCATTTCAATTATTATTGACCATATTCCCTATGTTGTACTTTTCATCCCTGTGATTTACTTACTTAATAATTGTAAATTTGTGCACCTTAATCCCCTTTACCTGTGTTGTCTGTCTTGCATTCTTTACTCACTGGCAATGACCAGTTCTCTGTATTTATGAGTCTGTTTCTGTTTTTTGTTTGTTTGTTTGTGTTGTTTTTTAGATTCCACATATGGGTGAAATCATACAGTACTTCTCTTCCTCCTCTTTTTTTGTCTGACTTCTATCACTTAGTGGAATGTCCTGTAAGTCCATCTTTTTTATTGCAAATGGCAAGAGCTCATTTTTTTTTGCTGAGTAACACTCCGTTGTATAAATATACCATACCTTTTTTATCTATTCATCTATCAGAACACTTAGGTTGCCTCCATATCTATATATTGGCTATTGTAGATAATGCTGCAGTAAAATAGGAGGGCATATATCTTTTCAAATCAGTGTTTTTGTTTTCATTGGGTAAATACCCAGAAGTGGAATTACTGGCTTGTATGGTATTTCTTTTTTTAATTCTTTGAGGATGCGATGATTTCTAAATTTCCAGTTATATTCATGGTTTACATGGTTTTACAGTGCTTGTTTGAGTGGCATTGGTTCCAAGTAACAGAAGAGGTGCTAATATAGTTTGCAGTTTTTAATTCCATAGAAGAGCCAAGACGGAAATACGTTTTGCTTTTGTAATTCTTACTAAGTTTCAGTTATGTTCCCAGTTACAGCTACGATTTGTCCCACTCACTTCAGTATAATCTCACTGTCTTGCGAATGCCACTGGAGATGTTAAAGTCAGAAACAACCCAGACTCGCCAGGAGAGTTTCGACATCTTTGAAGATGAAGGATTAATTACACAGGGTGGAAGCGGTAGGTGGTTTTCAGCACAACTAACGCATGTTAATATGGCCCCCGTGAAATGGCATCTCATTAAATTAACTCACATTTCCCTCATATTTCCCTGTCCCTTATTGTTCTTTGTCCTTACGTGAGGTTTTTCTAGATATATGAACTTGACTAGTTCATTTTTATAGAGATCATTAATCATGATGTGATTTCATTTGTGGGCCAGCCAGAGTATTGTATGCTGGCATTTCCTAGGAAATTTCCATGTACTTTTTTTTTTTTTTAATTTATTTCTAGGAAAGAGAGAGAGAGAGAGAGACAGCGTGAGCAGGGGAGGGTCAGAGAGAGAGGGAGACACAGACTCTGAAATAGGCTCCAGGCTCTGAGTTAGCAGTCAGCACAGAGCCCGACGCGGGGCTCGAACCCACGAACCGCGAGATCATGACCTAAGCGAAAGTCGGACGCTTAACCGACTAAGCCACCCAGGCACCCCTTCCATGTACTTTTAATGGAATACATTTAGGTCTAGGCTTTTGGTGAAGTTTGAATGGGAAATTGGTTTTTTTGAATATTGGAAAACAAACCACCATCTTATTTTACTTCTTGAAGAGTTTTGGAAAAAGCTCATCATGGGTTATCTGTTGTGTCCTAGACATTTGCTACAATATCTCTAATTCTCATAAAAGCTCTGCTCAGTAGATATGATGCCACTTTTAAAGAAATAAAGACTAAGTGGAAAACCGAGGTGGAGAGATTCAGATCACAAGGCTAGTGTGCTGAGGAAACAGTATAGCATGTCAGAAGCTGCTCTTATTTTGATTGGTCCCAGCTTGACCTGAGTGTCCCTCATAGGCCTTGCTTATGTCAGGGCCACTGCAGGGTCACTGCAGGACCACATGTGACTAGTCTAGGGTCTCCTAACAAAGTTGGTACCTTCATGCCTAGATTTTAGGATTGTTCTAGAACTCTAAAGCCAGGGCACAGCTAAAGTGAGTATTGTAAAGGAATCATTTCAGACTTAAAGCAGCTAAGCTGAGTTGTATTTACTAAGGAAGCATAGTAAGTCAATAGTGTCTTGGTCACTTTGCCCTGTGCAACTTAAATAATGATGATGAAAACGTGGGTGCAGAGGTAGAATGTAATCTAAAGCTGCAGGAGGCTTGTCCATGCAGGACACTCAAGAAGAGGCTGTGCTCCATTACATTTTGCCAAAAGTTCTTGTTCACACTAAGTAGACTTAGAGTGTTACTTAAACTGGACGTCATGCCTGGCATTGCCCTTGACTATTATTAACCTATTAGATTGACTCCCTTGCGCTAAGGACCAAACTCAGTGTACCCCGCCTACCTCAGAACATCAAGATCACATAAATTTGCCCTCATTCAGACTCCCAAATTGTAACCTATACTACCAGAGACAGGTGGAGGATAAGGTAATGTGTGCCTGACTATTTGTTTGCATCATTTCTTCTAAATACCATGCTTCGTCAAAGAAAAGCTAAAGGTATTACTAAATTTGCACTACGTATCATCCTAAATCTGAATTTGAATATTTGTTCTGGAATCCCAATGAAGCCCCTAAAAGCCACTTAATGTTTTACTCTCTCTGCAGCAGTTCTACTTGGCAGATATGAGTAACATTGTATATTAGGTTTTCATAGATGCTATAACAAATTACCACAAACTTAGTGACTTAAAACTATACAAATATACTATCTTACAGAAGTCAGAAGTCCAAAATAGGTAGCAGTGGACTAAAATTAGGGTATTGATAGGGTTGCATTTCTTTTTTGAGACCCTGGAGGAAATCCATTTTCTTGCCATTTCCATATTCTAGAGGCTGCCCACATTCCTTGGCTTGGGGCCCCTTCCATGTTCAAAACCAACAAAGGCCAGCGAGGTTTTTTCCCTATATCATATCACTCTTACACTCATATTACTGTTTTCTGCTTTCACTTACAATGACCCTGTGATTACGCTGGGCCCATCTAGAAAATCCAAAATAATCTCCCCATCTCAAGGTCATCGATTAACAACCTTAATGCCATCTGCAAATTTAATTTCTCCTTGCCACATAGCATAACATATTCACATGTTCTGGTGATTAGGACATACACATCTTTTAGTGGGGACACTATTCTCTTACCACAGAGGGGGAAGCTGATAGGAAACAGAGAGTAAGGGTAGAAGGTATAGGGGTAGGTAGAAAACGAAAATAATAATACATTTTTTTAAAAAGTCTCTACTCTCTCTAATACAGTATTAATCACTTGGGGTATGTTAATTTCATCTGAACATATCTCTGAGTTGAGTAGTAGTATCATCATTTCACAGTTCAGAAAATTGAGGTTCAGAGATATTTAAGCAGCTTGCCAGAGGTCACAGAGTCTGGTATGTGGCAAAGACAGGACTCTAGTTCATATGTGTAGTATTCATGCTCTGTGTAAAGCATCGAAAGGGCAGAGAAGGTTTAGTTTTTATGAATCAAACCAAGTGTATTTGTCATAGTATATAAACACTCTTAACATACCATGTTTTGAGAAGGAAAATAGCCTGCTATCTAGAACGTCTTTTAAGCCATTATCTTTTAAGTACACTTATTTCTTATGTTGCACTTTATGTAAGTTTTGTAAAAGTTGTCGATGTTTAATAAATGTATCTGAATATGCTGAGATCATGTTTGATGAAATTAATTTCTTCACATAGAAAAAGCTTGATATGATAATAGCTATCACTTACGGAAGTATCAGTAAGGTACCAGTCTGGTTCAAAGCACTTTATGTGTATTACCAACTTATTTCATCTTTAGAACAACCACACGATTCAGGTACAGTTGAGGAAGCAGGGCCACTGAGTAAGTAAAACTCTTGGTCACACCGTCACCCTGCTGATGAGAGGCAAAGCCAGTATTTGGACCCAGACCCCCTGATCCCAGAGCAGTGCTTTTACCTAGTTTAAGTGCTATCTCTCGGCCTTAGTCACGTATTTGTACATGTGTCCTTAATTTCCCTATCGTTTTCCTCTCTCTTAGGTTAAAAGCACTTTCAAATCAGAAAAATGTGTTCATCCTTTTATTTAAATATGTATATATTTTTAATTTTATTTCTAGGAGAGAGAGAGAGAGACAGCGTGAGCAGCGGAGGGTCAGAGAGAGAGGGAGTCACAGACTCTGAAACAGGCTCCAGGCTCTGAGCTGGCAGTCAGCACAGAGCCCAACGCGGGGCTCGAACCCACGAACCGCGAGATCATGACCTAAGCAAAAGTCGGACACTTAACCGACTAAGCCACCCAGGCGCCCCTATCCTTTTACCTTATACAGGATCAGCCTAGTGTTCTGAGTGATGATGTGATTATATCTGCTGAAAATAGCACTGCTATTTATCAGACATTTTATTTTGGTTAGAAACTTAAGAACTCAACAATGAGTGGAGCATTGACCCATTTCCTTATCTTTCTGATACCAAGTTTTATTTTTCAGGTGTATTTGGGATCTGTAGTGAGCCTTATATGAAGTATGTGTGGAACGGTGACCTTCTGGATATAATTAAGAATACTGTGCATCATGACTGGCTGTTGTATATTATTCATGGGTTCTGTGGACAGTCAAGTATCCTTTTTTAAAAAGCTAGATGTATATTATTAAACTTATGCTGTATCAATTTGTAGAAAACTATATAGGAATTGTAAGATTATATTTACCATTCTGTGCACCCAGCAGGAAAACTTGCCCATGGTATCAGGTAGTGAAAATACAAAAAAAAATGCAGACCATTTGAACAGATCTATTTTGTACAGAGAAAGATAAACAATGGGGAAGAAAATGTGTGCACAGTAAGGGATATAGGCAGTAAGTAAGAGAGGAGGAGCAGAATCACTGACAGGTAAGGAGGATGGGGCATTTTGGGTTTGGTGCCTGAATTTTGGAAAGTTCATTCAAGAGGGCAATATAGATGGGAGTACTTGGGAGGGTTGAGTTAACATCTGTTTGCAAGCTGGATTAAGAAAAATGAAACTAGAACAGGGATGTGGGTTAGGAAGAAATTGCAGTGGTTTGGGCATAATGTGCTCGAAGCCTGGATTGGGAAGGGATGTAACAGATTAAGCAGAAGTAGGTTGAAACTTGGGTTAAGCCGATTTTGAGTTCAATGTTATAAATATTTCTGTTTCCTTTTACTTAATTTCTAGCTATGGTTGAAACCTTTCAAGAAAGTGCTAACATGCTCCAAGGTTTAGAAAGGCAGTGTATACTTTAGGATTGGTATTTAGGTTTTTCCTGTCCCTTTTTGAGATCATGGAGGGTATTTGTACACCTAGCTTGTTTTCCAGTTGACATTCTTTTTTTTTTTTTAATGTTTTTATTTATTTCTGAAAGAGAGAGAGAGAGCTTGAGCAGGGGAGGATCAGAGAGAGACAGAGACACAGAACCTGAAACAGGCTCCAGGCTCTGAGCTAGCTGTCAGCACAGAGCCTGACACAGGGCTCGAACCCACGAACCGTGAGATCATGACCTGAGCAGAAGTTGGACGCTCAACCGACTGAGCACCCAGGCGCCCCACCAGTTGACATTCTTGTGACTTCGTTTGTTTTTTTTTTTAGACCTTCAGTGAAAACATTAAAGGAGTTTTTGTTTTGAGACCATTAAGTGGGTAAATGCAATTAACTAATATTCTTCCTTGCACCAGAGCATTTGGGATCAAGGGGTATATCTAGAGAGGTTAGCTTTAAAGAGGGCCAGTGGTGCCTTCTTGATGGCAAATGAGGGAGGAAGGGAGGTTAGGTGAAGACACAGAGGAGGTTTGAAATGGGGATGAGTGAGATTTATGTGCTGCACTTGAAATCATTACTTTATAATCATTTTCAAGCAGTAAGTAGTAGTATCTGCTTGGTTTATTCACTGAATAATGAGATTTGGCCCTGAATTACTTTTTGTGTTTCGAAAAGTGGAATCTACCTGGAAAAAACACAAGGTTTTTGCCACCAAGGACACCAAAAGGAATGTGCTACAGTTTCTAAGGGCATTTTCTAAAAGGCAGTTCCAAAATGTTTGGTATTGCCAAGAGCTAACTCAGGGCCAGGCATATAGTAAGCACAGTAAAAATGTTTATTTATTTTTTTAAATAAGCAATAGCACCATGGATTATAATTTTAAAGCTCATTAGTTTAGATGATGACTCTAGTTTCCTAGTTATCAAGCATGTAATAAATTCTGGAAGTCTTTATGATAATAAAAGGAATTGCTATCTATTCAACATTTGCTATAGAACAGGCATTGATTTATACACCTTACCTAATTCAGTTCTCCCAACCACCTCATAAAGCTAGTTACTTTATTAGTACTTACACCAAAGTTACTTATTAGTACTTTACCAAAGATGAAACTGAGGCTCAGGAAGTGAAATAAGGTGACATAAGCTGTATATAGGTCAAATAGTTGACAGTGTTTAGTTTTTGCAGGTAGGTGACAAATTTGGGTAGCATGTACAGTATAATACTTAACTCCATTCCCTAAGTATCAAATATTGCTTCATGATTTAAACCCCCTGTGAGGTGACATGCGCTCTCTTTGAGACGTACATGATCTCTGAAGACTAAGGAAGGATTAGTTGAACCTGTTTATATCCTTTAGCTGACTGTAAGGAGAGACCAGGTTTTCCCTTGGCCACTAACCCCATACCTGATTACCGTTTCTTCTGGAATTCATGGAAACCACTCCATAGTAAGACCTGTTTTTGCTTTAATACCTACATAACTTGGAAGAACAGTTAGACCCAGTGCTATTCCATTCTTGGGTGGGGATTTTTGGTATTCTTTAACCTTCTGACCAAGATATATTTAAATGCATATAGAAAGTATAATGATTCTCATGGTTTGGTATGACAGTTCGGTGTGAATCCTCTGATACCTTTAACTCGATTTCTAAGAGCTGTTGATCTATGGACGACCCGTCTATGTTACTCTAATAGCTAGAAGATCCAGTAAGTTTGCCGGGACCCGCTTTCTCAAGAGAGGTGCAAACTGTGAGGTAAGATGGAGAAGCTACAGCGCTGCTGACATTTTCACCTTTCATGTCTGCTTTGCTGACAGAGGTAGTAAAGTGGAATTCTAGAAAATGGTTATTTCTTAGTTTGGGACATGATCAAGAGCATAATTAATACTCCAGGGTGTCTGAAACTTGAGAAACATGACTAGTATATACACATGTTCTGAAACATCACTTATCTTAAAGCAAGTTATGCAGTGCTTTGGGGAGCTGTGACATGTCTAATGTTTTAGACAATGAGCCATTTCTGGAATATATGACAAAATATAGTGCATATTTAGTGTAGAGACTACAATAATAAAGCTCCTCCATTCGAGGAATAAGTGGAGGGGAGTACTTGTTGGAAATGCATCCTATTTTAAAAATTTTTTAAAAATGTTTATTTATTTTTGAGAGAAAGAGACACACACATCATGAGCGGAAGAGGGGCAGAGAGAGAGGGAGACACAGAATTCGAGGCAGTCTCCAGGCTCCAAGCCATCAGCACAGAGCCTGATGTGGGGCTTGAATCCATGAACTGTGAGATCATGACCTGAGCTGAAATCAGCACTTAAACAACTGAGCCACCCAGGTGCCCTGGAAATACATCCTTGATGTGGAGACCAAGTAGACCAAGGCATGGAAACCTTTAATTCCATTCCCTGTGCTTTAGGTTGGCTCAAGGCGGGGTCCTTATTTGGCTCACCCCTAGAAAACAACAAAAACAGAAATTTTGTCCTGTGTCAGTCATGTAATCTCTGAGTGTTTCATCTCCACTTAAAGTAGACAGCTCAAGTCTTAGCAGATGTGTGATTGAGTGGACAGATTGAGTGAGACTTTGGGTTCTAATCCTGAGTGAAAATAGCAACACTGTTCTTAAAATTATATCAACACAATGAAAATAGTTATAACTGGTGCTCTAAGAAAAATTGGAATTTTGCTGTTACTTTTGAATATTTTAAGGATAATCAAACAGACATGTTATTAATACCTCTAAAATTATTCTTGGTCATATCCTTACATACTTTTATAAGTAAAGTAAACTCAAGACCTGTTTTGTTTTGTTTTGTTTTGTTTTTGCTTCTTTCCATCAGGTATTATTTGAATCTCACTCTTTTGTCTCTTCCATTCCTCCCTGGTATTCAGAACTGAAGTTTTATATTCCACTGGTTTTCCTGACCTCCTGTATAATTTCATGTAATTGTTTTCCTTTTCTCTCCTTCTCTGCCATTTATATCACTCAGGCTGTTCTCTGTCTGCTACTTGTATTATTAGCTATTTAATTTGATTTTTTCCCTAGTCTATTCTCAGCTATTTTTAATTGCCTTTTTTTGTTGCATTTTAATGGCTTTCCTTTTCTAATGTGCACATTGAATATTGATCAAAGTTTACCTCTTTAAAATGTTCTAAGAATGGGAATTATAATTTCATTATATACTTGGAAGTTTTTTTCCATTAAATTCTGAGAACATAAAATATCTTTAAATGCCACCTTTTTTTCCAGGGCGATGTTGCAAATGAAGTGGAGACTGAACAAATACTCTGCGATGCTTCTGTGATGTCTTTTACTGCAGGAAGTTATTCTTCTTATGTACAAGTCAGAGGATCAGTGCCTTTATACTGGTCTCAGGACATTTCAACTATGATGCCTAAACCACCTATTACATGTGCGTGGAACAATCTTTTTCATAGTAACCCTTTTTTCCCCCACATTTAGAGATCATGAATACAAATCTCATAAATTCTTAGATGTTAGCCAAATTTTACTACTGGAAGGTAGATGATTTAGAAGGACATCTGTTATTTATATTCAATAACTTTATAATTTTTCTTTAATTTTGGCTGCTAATAGATTATATTTTGCTTCAGAAATGTAAGAATCAGGCAAATTCAATAAATAGGTGAAGAATCAGTGTCTGATAAGCTCAAGAGGAATTTGGGAAGTGAAACTAAGGGATTAATTGAATTAAATTAATTAATTGAAACTGCCATTTGAATTGCCTTTCTTTAAACATTAGAAAACCAAACCACGCCCTATACTTCTTTTATTCTTGCTTTATAATTTTCATTCTGGTATTTATTCATCCTTTTTATCCCCCTCAGTGGATCAGGCAGATCCATTTGCACATGTGGCTGCCCTTCACTTTGACCAGATGCTTCAAAGGTTTGGCTCCCCCATCATCATCTTGAATTTAGTGAAGGTATGATGTGCTCATCTGTTTGCTTATGAAATTCAGTCACACCTGAAAAATCTTTCCTTGGTGCAAAGGGGTTTAACAAGCTTGTTTTGTAGACTTTCTGTGTTATGACAGAGCCCTGTGTTTGACTGTCGAAGGCACTGTGTGGCCTCTACCCTAGATAACTGGGAGAATAATGATATGTTTCCAAGGGAAGAGGGTGATGCTGTCTGTCAGTCTTGTGATCTCTTTGGGTGACCTGGAGGTGAATGAAATTCTGCCTTAGTTTCCAGGACAGCTTGGGGAAGGTAGCATGGAGATCACACAGTCACAACTTTGCTTGGAGAAGGTAGCATGGAGATCACACAGTCACAACTTTGTCTTGATACGCCCTGTTCCTTCGCTAATCCAGTGATCTCTAAGGAAGGCAAATACATAGCAGTAAGGTCTAAAGGCTAGATTCAGAAATGGGGTAGTGCTGTAGTTCAAGAACCAGGTGGACAAAATGGTGGCATGCCTTACAGTTCTGTGCTTCCTCGTGAGAGGTGTCTGGGCAACATACCTCGTGTCTATAAGTAGGCACTCAGATCATTAACCTAGGATGGAGAGCAGGGAGAGCAGGTAATAAATTGTATCTATATCTGTTGCAGCCATGTGCATTGAAAGAATGCACAGCCAGGAAGACACCAAAAGCATGAAGAACAAGGCTCTTGTTATGGTTGTAGCAGTGGCCAACAATTTAGTAATCTCTGAGATTATTCTGAGAGGTTGGTTAAGAAATGTAACTTAATTTCATCAACACCAAGGAATCCTGTGTCCATTTACTTCATTATTTAACAAGTATTCTTGAAGGTTTCTTTTGTGCCAAGGCAGTCACAGAAATAATTCCTGCCTTCACAGAGCTAACGGTCTAATGGAGGAGATGGTGAAGTAATGCAGAGGTACCGAGACAGGCTAAACGGTGTTATGAGAGCTTATAATGGGAGAGAAGTATCCCCTGAGGAAGTGATGAGTCAGCGCAGAATGAAGGAAGAGACATTAACTAGGCCAAGAAAAGAGGGAATTCAACTCAGAATAGCAGGTACCACGGCCCTGGGTTGAATATGAGGAAGGGATGGCCTATGGCAGGGCCCCTACTGATGAGGACCAGAGAGCCTGTTGTGAAATGAGGCTGAAGAGATAGTTATGGGCAAGCCATGCAGAGCATTGTGGGGTGTGTTGATGAGTGTGGTCTTTATCATGGGAGTGTGTTGGAAAACCATTGAAGGTTTTGCATGATTGAGAGGATTGTGATGTAATTTATATTTTGAAAAGGTCATCCAGACCTCAACAAAGAGAACATATGGATTGGTACAAGGTTAAAGAATATGCTGGAATACTACATGGCAATGAGAAAGAATGAAATCTGGCCATTTGTAGCAACATGGATGGAACTAGAGGGTGTTGTTATGCTGAGCGAAATAAGTCAGGCAGAGAAGGTCAAATACCATATGTTTGCATGTATAGGTGGATTAGGAGGAACTTAACGGAGGACCATGGGGGAGAAGGGGAAAAATAGTTGGGGAGAGGAAGGGAGGCAAACCATAAGAGACTCTTGAATGCTGAGAACAAACTGAGGGCTGATGGGGGTGGAGGAGAGGGGAAGGGGGGGTGATGCGCATGGGGGAGGGCACTTGTGGGGATGAGCACTGAGTGTTGTATGGAAACCAACTTGACAATAAACTATTTAAGAAAAAAAAAAGAATATACTGGAAGACCACATAGGAGGCTATTCTAATTATCCAGAAAGGGGTGACCCTGGTTTAAACCAGGGTGGTGTGGTAGAGCTGAGAAGTGTATGGAGGCAGTAGACTCAGTGATGGGCTGGATTTGAGATGAAAGAGAGGGAGATGTCAGGCTTGGTCCCTAGGCTTCTGGTTACTCAGGTGGATGGATGGTGATGCTATTCACCAAAATAGGGAACGCTGACTCTTTTTCATGGTTTGCAAAATCCTTACAGTATGGTTAAAAGCTATGCCTAAATAGAGAGTCAGTCTCCGATGTTTGAAATAATTCTGTATTGGGGCACCTGGGTGGCTCAGTCGGTTAAGTGTCCAGCTTTGGCTCAGGTCATGATCTTGCAGTTCATGGGTTTGAGCCCCGCGTCAGGCTCTGTGCTGACAGCTCACTCAGAGCCTGGAGCCTTTCAGATTCTGTATCTCCTTCTGTCTCTGAGCCTTCCCTGCTCATGCTGTCTCTCTCAGAAATAAACAAAACATTAAAAAAATTTTAAAAAGAAATAATTCTGTATTAACTGCGCAGATTCAAAACATAACATCCGATACATGTGATTGTAAAGTGTTCTTGCCCAGGCTTCACAAATGTACATTTTTTAAAATATTTAAAGGCTACTCGGTGGACTTAAAAAGTTATACTCATTTATCATTCCATTGTCATAAAAATTCTGGCAATAACTAGAGATAACTAGGAAATAGCTTGGAGATTAAGTTTTTTGTCAAATAGAAAAAATGTTTTTGTTGTTTTTGCCAATAGTTATTTTATTCATAGATTAAAAGAAGATCTTTATTCAGTTCACTTAGAAAAAGTATTAATTTGTGATTAGAGTCAAAGAATGCATTTGTATATGTTGAATGATACTGAGGGATATTCTTTTTTTTTTTTTAAGTTTACTTTTTTATTTGTTTATTTAGAGCGTGTGCACAGGGGAGGGGCAGAGAGAGAGGGGGAGACAGAATCCCAAGCAGGCTCCATACTGTCAGCACAGAGCCCGATGTGGGGCTCCATCCCATGAATCCATGAGATCACGACCTGAGCTGGAATCAAGAGTCAGCCACCCAGACACCCCAGGATGTTCATTCTTTATTCTCTCTGTATGAAGTCACTAAAATGAAATACTTTTCTTGATTTCTTTTCTTTTTTACCTTGTTGGAACCCCACCCCCACCCCAGCTTCCCTAGCTGTGGAAGTTTGAGGCACTGCTTGACGTTTTGCAGCAATCCATGCACTGTCAGTGCTATTACTGGAGAATCAATAGGAAGTCAACCTGGAATCAAGCACTGAATGTACATGGAGGATTTTAGTCTGGGGGCCAACGATGGTCAGTGGGGGAGTCTCTGACCTCTTGAAATGATATTCAAGATCATTTGTATATGTGATGTTTCTAATAGGGCTCTGTGATCCACAGGAGGTTGACTAAACCCACTAACACTAATCCATGATGGACAGACAATGCATAAAGCAGATTCTTTATGTAGAGATGATCTAAGGTTGATTAAATAACCTCTTCTCTACCTCTCATAAAATGTCAGATTTGATCAAAAAATTTCAAAAAGGTTTTGTTTCCCAAGTTGATTCAAAATGCTTCTGAGAAAAATTCCAGATGCATAATTTAATTTTCTCACATATAAAAAGCTAAATACATGTTCATCCTAAGCTGATTTAACACTGTTCTTAATCAGCTCTTTTCCCTCCATTTGATTTATTCAGCTGTGCAAAATAGATACCCTTTTTGTTTCCACAGTGGCTGTCTGATTAAATCATGACAACTAATAACTAATACCGTGATTGAAAACAGCAGAGGCCCATTCTGATGCCAGGAACAGTGTCTCAACACCATGGTGGTGTCACTGTCACTGAATTGCTTTTCTTTCTCAGTGAAGTCCTGATCAGGATAACAATAAAAATGGCTAATTATTAATAATTCTCACATGCCAGCTACTCTGATAAAAGATTATTGTGTTTTATCTCTTTTAAACCTTCCATTATTGCTGTAAGGGAGATACTATCATTACCCCATTTTATAGATGAAGAAATAGAGGCCCAGGAAAGTTGAGAACCTTGCCCAAGGCTACATTGGTGGCAGGGAGTGGAGCCAGCATTACAGCCACAGAGTTGTGCAGCAATGCACTAGGCTCTCCCTCTTTTTTTTTTTTTTTAATTTTTAATGTTTATTTTTTGAGAGAGAGAGACAGAGATAGAGAACAAGTGGGGGTAGAGAGAGAGGGAGACACAGAATCTGAAGGAGGCTCCATGCTCTGAGCTGTCAAAACACAGCCTAACCCAGGGCTTGAACCCATGAACTGAGAGATCATGACCTGAGCTGAAGTCAGACCCTTAACTGACTGAGCCACCCAGGTGCCCCTGCATTAGCGTGTCTTGAAAGAGAGGCACGTAATATGTAAGGAGGTACAACAGGCAGGCAGAAGGTAAGATTTGGTCCCAGGAACACCTCTCAACCTCAGTTCATTCAACCACAATGTAAAAGGAGAGAAAGTGCCTGACTTAGCTCTCTCACAGGGTGTTTTAAGAGTCAAATTTAAAAATACATGTGGGCTGCAAAAGCACTCTCAGCCAGTTTAGGGATTATCCATCCAGACCTAGTTGATCTATGTCTGATACTTAAGTGGGCTGGAGTTCAGGGCTTCCTTCTTCTGATCCTTGGGGTATTCTCCTCTGCCAAAGTGGGGTGTGGAGTGTGCAGACCAGGCCTGGGAGGGTGAAGCAAGCTTCTTGGGGCTGCAGGAGGCTATTAAAAAGAAATCTCATCTCCTTGGATTTTTGAAGCTGATTATCTATTGACTTTAATTCAATAAAGTATTTATTTCTTTGCATTTATATTATTTTTACTTTAGGCTTTATTTCAGTATATTTAGGTTTCTTCGTCTTAGCTGAAAAGTAAAAATGTTGAAGTCTCTTCCTCTGACATAAGGTATTTAGACCCCTGAAAATGTTTGATTTTTGATAAAGGAACGAGAGAAAAGAAAGCATGAGAGGATTCTGAGTGAAGAACTAGTAGCTGCTGTGACATACCTCAACCAGTTTCTCCCTCCTGAACACACTATTATTTATATTCCTTGGGATATGGCCAAGTACACCAAAAGGTGAGTAGCGATCCATATGTTTGGTTCTGATATTTTCTTTTACTTGTGATGTAAAATAGCAGGAAGCTGCTCTCTATGGTAAAGTAAATGTTCTCTTTTCATTTCCTTCATGAACCTGATGAGGGGACTGTTTTGCTGCTGATGTATAATTTGAGTGCTTAAATTAATTGACCAAACTCTTTTTTTGCCCACGACCGATACCACTTGTACATTCTTTTTGAAGTAACTGGTCATTTCAGGACATCCCTGCTCCATGCTTTCCCTTACAGGCATTCGTTTCACTGTGCCCTGTTTCATCTTGTCCCCATTTGATCACCTTCTCAGACACCACTTTCCGATGGGCTAGCTTGTGGCTGAACCTGCAGTAACTCCTGACTGTTCATAGGAAATCCAAGCTCTTAGTGAATGGTAAAGTCCTGTCACCTGGTTCATTCCAGCATGTAGTGAATTTTTCTTTATTCTCGGGAAATGAAACTGCTTGCCCAGCCTCTGGGGTAGCAGCCAGGATCCCATTCTTGAGCCTCTTCTCCTCTGGTTCAACCCTCACCTCCCTGGGATGCATTCCCACCTCTCCTTTACCTGTCATCATCCAACTCAAAACTCCTCTCACCCAAGGAACTTTCTTTCCTTAACCTTGCATTGTCCTTTTAGTCATTTACTAGGCATCATATAAACACTCATTAATTTTTTTAATGTTACTGTGTTGTTTTGCACTTTAACTCATTGTACTTTTTTCTAAATCATTTTGTGTAGTTAGATACCCAAGCACACACTCACACACACACATGCACACATTTTCCTAGAGTCAAAGCCTGATTACTGGTTGGCGCCATTCATATTAATTTTCAGTGTTTTCTTCCCCCGCCACCCGCCCTGTGCATTGTATTCTCCTCACAGTCACTTTATGAATGCGTATTGACTTGACTGATTTGACTCTTAAGTAGTGAGAGGCTTTGGGAGAAGCTCTCCCATGGATGTAATGCGCCAAGATTAAGGCTTGCCAAGAGTTTATACAGGCCCTTCATGTCTCCTTGCACGAAAGCTTGCTAGTTATTGAGCACGCATGATATTGCAGAAATTGTTACAATGTTCCTGGTGAGTACAAACCAGAGATTTTGTACTCCTACCATTACTATAGACTGTATTTACTTCCAATGTAAAGATAAATGCATATTAAACTTGGCTCTTCTCACTTTTCTCATTCTTCCTCCTCTCCTCAGCAAGCTGTGTAATGTTCTTGATCGACTGAATGTGATCGCAGAAAGTGTGGTGAAGAAAACCGGTTTCTTTGTAAACCGCCCTGATTCTTACTGTAGCATTTTGCGCCCAGATGAAAAGTACGTATGGTGTTAAAAACCATAAATCAAGAATTTTGCTCTTATGGATAAAAATATTGTTAATATGAGCAGTTTGTATTACTTGAACTATGGATGAATTTATTTTGGGGGGGAGACAAGAGAAGCTGCTCATGTGCTTATGGGCTGAACACGCACTGGGCATGGAATTTCCTCTGGTGGTTGTGTAACTGCAGATGGAAGGCACAGACTGTCTCTTCATGGAATAAACATTACATCAGATATTTCTGCCAAGTAAAATTTTCTGCAATGAATTCTATTTTTCAGTATTAAGTAGGGGCAGGATTTTTTTTTCCCACAGACTAAGTACTGACATTTTTATGAAAATAATGTTTGTCGTTGTATTATAGTTACTGCTCACAAACCTTTCTTCCTTACTACTTTGTGAGCTTCTTCAGATCAAGGATCATGTTTTATGTATCTTTTAATGAACTAATGTTATATATTCCCAGCATTTTATTTTCAGCTAACAAAGTTCTTTATAATGGTAAAAAACCAAAAAACCATATGGAGCAAAAACCAGCCGTCATGTGTATGTCTTTAGAAATCATCCTTTTGTGGGGTGCCTGGGGGGCCCAGTCAGTTAAGTGTACAACTTCGGCTCAGGTCATTATCTCACAGTTCGTAAGTGAGTCCCAGCCCCGCATCGGGCTCTGTGCTGACAGCTCGGAGCCTGGAGCCTGCTTCTGATTCTGTGTGTCTCTCTCTTTGTCCCTCCCCCGTTGCGTGCTCTCTCTCTGTCTCTCTTTCTCTCTCTCAAACATAAACAAACATTAAAAATAATAATAAAAAAGAAATCATCCTTTTGTTACAGTTTGAATTTGGGGATACCTGTGACAGTGGTCCTCAAGACCATGCCCAGGATCCGTGATTCACAAGGAAAACTCAAAGCACTTAGCATATTGTTGTACTCATGGCTGTGGTTTATTAACGTCAGAGGATTAGCAAAGGGAGAAGGCACATGTGGCAAAGTCCAGAGGAAATAGGTTAAGCTTTCAAAGTCCTCTCTTAATGGAGCCACACAGAACATGCTTAACTCACCCTACAAACTGTTGTCACAGCATGTGTGAAATATTGCCAACCAAAGGAGGTTATTAGATTCTCAGCGCCAGGGTTTTTTATTGGCGGCTGGTCCCCTAGGCAGCCTCTGCTTGGCACATACCAAAATTCCTGACTCCCCTAAGGAAAGAGGATGTTCAGAAAAACCATACTGTTTCTACAGACAGTTTAGGTACAGTGAGCCACTCTTGTCCATCAGGAAATGGTGGGAACACAGGTTCCCAGGTGCCAGGCAAGGACCAACCATATAAGCAGGCCTTTCTGGGAAAGCAGTCAGGCCTGTTGTATTAACTCTTTTCTGTACTGCACCTTCTTTTAAATAATTAAAATATCTCGAGGGTGCCTGGGTAGCTCAGTTGGTTAAATGTCACACTCTAGGTTTCAACTCAGGTCATGATCTCATGGTTTCTTGAGTTTTAGTACCACGTCCAGGCTCAACAGTATAGAGCCTGCTTGGGAT
Organism: Hyaena hyaena; assembly: GCF_003009895.1. Lineage (NCBI taxonomy): Eukaryota > Metazoa > Chordata > Mammalia > Carnivora > Hyaenidae > Hyaena > Hyaena hyaena. The sequence continues at coordinate 3,461,964 of NW_024080756.1, forward strand.
TCTCTCTCTCTACCTATCGCTCTGCCCCTCCCCCACTCAAGCTGTCTCTGTCTCTCTCAAAATAAATAAACTTAAAAAAAATTTTAAATAAATAATTAAAATTCCTTAAGAAATTAAAATGTTTTAAATAATTAAAATATTTTAAATAATTAAAGTAAAATAACAGTTTCATTATATAGTACTTAGAATATATCCCCAGGCATTCATTAGTACACGAGAAAATCAGTAGAAAGGAAAGTAATAAGGAAGGAACAACCAACCAACCAAAGGAACGCAACAAAGCTCCACAAAGAAAAGCTAGAGGTGGTGGAGAATCTTAGCATTGAGGGAAGGAGGAAAAGGCTTGGAAGATTTTATTAGAAAGATCCCCTGCAATTACTATGCATGTCTGTAGAGACCAAATAGGAAATAGGCTTAAGTTAAAGCAAGAGGGCTCCGGGTTGAACATGGGTGATAAATGCCCAAGTTGTGAGACACTGGGGCGAGTTAAGTTGCTTCCTTCCTGGGCTTCCCTGGGTTCTCTGTGAGGAGAGAGAGCATGCATAAAACTTGCATTGTGGTCATTTGCATACTCACCAGAAAGAATGAAAGTAAGCGGAATCAGCTGATTATTCTGGAGCATTCAGACCTATTACTTTGATTCTTTGATTCTTTGTATAAAGAGCTAGTACCAAAAATGAATATAGATTATACTGTTAAAATTTTTTTAAAGCATCTATTTTTAAACACAGGTGGAATGAACTAGGAGGATGTGTGATTCCCACTGGTCGCCTGCAGGTATAGATAATACTAATAATGAATAGAACCTGTATTCGCAGTGTATGATGTTTTCTGAAAGCAGTTGTGGAGAGAGATATGCTTCTTATTTAATGCAAAATTATTGATCATTTGAGAATGATTTTTAAAAGCCTTACTGCTAATATTTAACTCTTAACAAATGATGTGCAACTAAAATAATAATGGCCCGTGGATTTTTTTCTTGAATGTTATAAATTTTATTATTGGAAATCGAAACATAAACAAATGGGAAAAAAATAAGTTAGAATCACTTTGGAAAATGAGCCAGATGCAATCACTATATATATATTAATTATGCTTTGATAAAGATATGGCCCCAACCACTAAATATTTGGTTTGTACAATAAAAGAGAGATATCAGGGGAAAAGCACGTATTTTGCTAATTGGTACATGTGAAAAATGTTAGCTCTCTGTTTTATCTTAATCTAAAGAAGAAAATTCAACTATCGACTAGAAGGTATAATAATGCCATTGCAGCAATATTGAGTAGCAAATGTAACCTTTTATAATGTTCTTCATTATTTGTGCAGGAATAATACCCTGCCTACAGCTTTTCTTCTCTTTTTTAACAAAAGAAATCTAAAGTGGTATACAAGCAGTTTTGGTCACTGAATACTGGTTGGAAAGTCTTATGGTATTTCTCTTTAGACTGGTGTTCTTCGAACCAATTGTGTGGACTGTTTAGACCGCACCAACACGGCACAGTTTATGGTGGGAAAATGTGCTCTAGCTTATCAGCTGTACTCCTTGGGACTGATTGACAAGCCTAATCTACAGTTTGATACAGACGCAGTTAGGTAAATCTTCTTTTCTGCCTTTTAAATGCTGGTAATGATGGAAAGCAAAACTGATTAATAATAAGGAATTCTATGAACTTGTTTCTTCATTTAGCGTCTCAAAAATCATGTTGCCAAAAGACATTATTCAAATTAATTCTGTAATAACTATTCCTATTAAAGACCTGTGTGTTACTGCCATGGTTTTTATTTTTTTTGTTGGTGTTAATTATCAATAAATACTATGCTCTTTAGATAAATCCAAAGTACTTTAGATAAATATAAACTAGTGGATTAAAAAAGAAAAAAGCAAATTCAGACTGCGTTAGAAAAAGTGATGTACCTTCATACATTTGGAATTAAAAATATAAGGCATATGAAAGATGGATTCTTCGTTAAGGATTACTGTGTCGTCACTGCTTATTGGATCCATGGCACTACATGAGGTGCTATTTCTTGAAAATATAATGATGTTTGTTATTGGCCATCTGATGGAGTCATAAAGGCTCTGTTGATCAGCTTCCAAATGGCCAAATCCACAGATATCACTGCACTGAAAATTTTAACAGGCACAGGAAGAAATACGAGTTTCAAACACATGTTTTTAGGAAAGAATACAGTTTGTCTCTCTGTGACAAGAGCATGTCCTTTTTTCAGAAAGGTAGAAATTTCTGCTGTGGGAGATAAATTGATCTGGCAGCCTAAAAAAGTTAGAAGTCTTTCAGTAAGGTTAGAACCACCGTAGTCTGGCTTTGGTGGGTTATGTTTTTGGTTCTCCTATTTCCTTTTAGTGTTTTTTTTTTATTTTGTTACTATTTAGATTATTACTATAGTGTATATTTTTCATGTACATTTATCATCAAGAGTCTACTTGAAAGGCTCTTAGGAATTTAGGTGGCGAAGTGAACAATGTGTGTAACGCTTTTGGTAATAAAATTTTTTAATGTTTGTTTTTCTTTGATTTAGGTTATTTGAGGAACTCTATGAAGATCATGGGGATACCCTGTCCCTTCAGTATGGTGGTTCTCAACTTGTTCACCGTGTCAAAACCTACAGAAAGATAGCACCATGGACCCAGCACTCAAAAGACATCATGCAGACCCTGTCTAGATACTACAGCAATGCTTTTTCAGGTAATTGTGGGATAATAAGCATTTCTACAACTTTACCTGATGTGCATTTTTCTTCTTATGCATTTTCCCTTTTTAAGCAGTCTGGCTAAGTGAAATCAAAATTAAATATTTTAGAAGTTTAAATAAAATAGAATCTCACTTAGAAGTTTAAATAAAATAGAATCTCACTTAGAAAACAACAGAAATTTCTTGTCTCACGGTTCTGGAGGCTAGAAGTCCAAAATCAGGGAATGGGCAGGGTCGTGTTCCCTCTCTCTGAAGGCTCCAGGGGAGGATCCTTACTTGCTTCTTAGCTTCTGATGATTTCTGGAGTTTCATGACTTGCTAGTATAGCACTTTAACTTCTGCCTCTGACATCGCCTGACATTTTCCCTTTGTGTCTGTGTCTTCATGGCACGTTCCCTGTGAGTCCCTTTCTTCTTCTTTTTTTTTTTTTTTTGTGAGTCCCTTTCTTCTTGTAAGGACACTAGTCATATTGGGTTAGGGACCACCCTACTCTAGAGTGACTGCATCTTTTTTAAAAAAATGTTTAATATTTATTTATTTATTTTTGAGGGGGTGGGGGAAAGGGGCAGAAAAAAGGAGACACAGAATCCAAAGCAGGCTTCAGGCTCTGAGCCGTCAGGACAGAGTCCAACACAGGGCTCAAACTCATGAACCATGATATCATGACCTGAGCCGAAGTTGGTCGCTTAACCGACCACTTAACCAAGCTCCCCCAGACTGACTGCATCTTAATTGGGTTATATCTGCAAAGACTCAACTTCCAAATAAGGTCACATTCACGGGTATCAGGGCTTAAGGCTTTACCGTATCTTTTGGGGGGGGGGGAGGGGGATACAGTTCAACCTGTGACACTTATGTAAGTTGTGTGGCAATATGCACCTATCTCTCTGGGGGTGGGTTACCATGGAAAAGGTTGAAAACTGCTCTGATGGAAAGGGAGCATCCACTCTTCTGCACTCTGTCATCATTGTCCCTGTAATAGGAATCATTATTGATACATAAGGACCAAGTAAAGCGTTTTTTAATAAGACTAGGGACCAGAGAGAATGAACGTGTAGCTGTGCAAGATTTAAAAACTAGTAAAAGATAGAAGATGGTAATGAAAAGATAAAGTTGTACACAACTGAAAGAGGAACTCCTATGAGAACAATTATTTTATGAATAATGTGGCTAAAACAGACTTTATTTTGAGAAGCATGGTGTCATTGGGGTGTACTACTTATTTTAAAATTACAATGGATATTATATAAGGACAGTGCATTTATACAACCATTCTCTTTAAAGCACTCAAGATAACTTTACAAAACTTAACTTCCTTATGTTATTCTTCTGGGATGGGCAGGAAGATGCTTGAAACTAAGTTGTTAGGAATTTTTTCCTCTCATTACCAAAAAAATTTTATGTAGACAGACAAATAGCAAATTAAGTCAAAAGATAAGCTATGGAGAAATTCGAAACCTACCATCAAATGCTAATTTCCTTTAGATGTCAAGAGCCAATATTTCCTTTAGATGTAATAAGCCAAAATAAAGAAACAAATAGTTTATGAGAAGAAATGGGCAAATGAAATGTATGGTTCATAGGGAATGAAATGCAATGGATTCCAAATATATGAAAGAAAGTTCAACTTCACTATCTTGGCTGTTTGTAATGCTCCGATGAACATAGGGGTGCATCTTTTTGTTTGAACCAGTGTTTTTGTTTTCTTTGAATAGATACCTAGGAGTGGAATTGCTAGATCATATGGTAGTTCTTGTTTTAACTTTTTGAGGAACCTTTGCACTGTTTTCCACAGTGGCTGCACCATTTTGCATTCCCACCAACAGCACACAAGGGTTCCCTTTTCCCTGATTCCTCGCCAACACTTGTTACTTCTTGTTTTTTTGATAATAGCCATTCTGACAGATGTGAAGTGACATTTCATTGTGTTTCTGATTTGCATTCCCTGGTGATTAGTGATGTTGAGTATCTTTTCTTGTGCCTGTTGGCCATCTGTATGCCTTCTTAGGAGAAGTGTCTCTTCAGATCTTCTGCCCATTTTTAATCAATTGTGGTGTTGTTTTTTAAGTTTATTTTGAGAGAGAGAGCAAGTGGGGTAGGCACAGAAAGAGAGAGAGAAAAAGAGAGGAGAGAATCCCAAGCAGGTGCCATGTTGTCACCGCAGAGCCCAGGGCAAGGGTCAGACTTGTGAACCATGAGATCATGACTTGAGCCAAGATCAAGAGTCAGATGGACATTTAACCAGCTGAGCCACCCAGGCAACCCAATTGTTTGCTTGTTTTTTTATCAGTTGTTTCGTTTTTTTTGATTTTGAACTGTGTGAATTCTTTATATATTTTGAATATTATCCCCTTATTGGGTATATCATTTGCAAATATCTTCTCCCATTCAGTAGATTGTCTTTTCATTTATTGATGGTTTCCTTCACTGTGCAAAAGCTTTTTAGTTTGATGTAGTCCCATTTGTTTATTTTTACTTTTGTTGCCCTAGGTTGTTAGGAATTTTATTGTTGGTTTATATAGACAGATTGATGCTATATGGGCAACCCACCTGAGTCTCTTTCAGGCTCATTTTATTACTATTTTTAAAATTTTTCTTAATGTTTGTTTATTTTGAGAGAGAGAGACACACACAGCACTGGTAGGGGAGGGGCAGACAGACAGGGGAACACAGAATCCGAAGCAGGATCCAGGCTCTGAGCTGTCAGCACAGAGCCTGACATGGGGCCTGAACTCATGAACCATGAGATCATGACCCAAGCCAAAGTTGGACACTCAACCAACTGAGCCACCCAGGTTCCCCTCAAACTCATTTTAAAAACTATTCCTGAGGCTTGCTCTGAGCTTTGTATTTAAGAAGTGCCTTTGTTAAATAGTTGATTTCCATATAAAACCCAGTGCTTTTCCCAACAAGTGCCCTCCCCCATGCCCATCATCCCCCTTCCCCTCTCAACCAACCCCACCAGCCCTCAGTTTGTTCTCAGCATTCAAGAGAAAAAAAATACAGCAAAGATATGCTAAGAATAGAGAACACTATGAAATACTGTTTTTTTAGTACCAGCAATATTTGCTAATGGTGGTTTATTCAAAAGAAGTGAGGAAAGATTTTGTAGATAAGCATGTCTCATTCTGATAATAGATAATTACCAACGCATTCACTTATGATTACTTTTTCTTTAAAAGAGAAAAACACATTACAAAATAAGCACCTTATACTATAGAAAATAATAAAATCCTCCATGATCATAAAAAAAAAAAGGAAGTGCCTTTGGTTTCTAACATAGGTGGTTACATCAGCAGTTGGAGTATGCCAGTAAGGGAAGAAGAGATACCTAGATACTCCCTTCAGATGTTAGGAAGAGTTTTATCATTATAACTATCTGAAGGACCTTGTTAAGCTCCTTCTAATGTTTGTTTTTGGTTTTGGTTTTTGGGTTTTTTTTTAACATTTACTTTGGTAAGCTCAATTTTCTTGCTGAAGCGTGTTGAGTTTAAATCCTATTATAAGAGGGTAGGTGGCTCAGTCTCTGTATTGTATTGCTGTGGTTGGAGTCGCCCTGGCCCATCTTAGGCCAACCCCTCCACCAGACTTTGAATCCCATCCTTTCGTGCTGTCCCTGTATCTATATTCTCATTGCTGCACATTATCCATTTCCCCCCTCTACTGTTTCATTTCCGCTAGCATGAAAGCATTCCTCAGTATTTTCCATTTGACTTTTCCTTCCATCCTCACTCCTGTGTCCCTTCCCCCGCCCTCCAGCTACACTCCTTTTTCTTTGTGTACCTAAGCAAAACCTCTCTAGTTATCTGCATGCCTGTTTCTTCTTATATCCTGTTCTCTCTTCCTGTTCCCTGGGCATCTGCCCTGTCATGTGCTTTTCAAAATCACCAGCAGTCTCTGTATTGCCAAACCAATGGTCACTTTTCTGCCTTCATCATATGGGGCCTGTCACCAGCTTTGATCACAGTTGACCACTCCTTCTTTCTTGAAACTCACCTCTCTCTAATATCTCACTTAGTCTCCCTCTTGATGTCTCCTGCCCAATTTCTAAACCCTCTTCTTTCTTTCTGCACTTTTACCCTAGGGGCATCTCATCTAGCTCATAAGTACCATGCATTTGACATAGACTTTTATATCTCTAACCTTGACTTCTTTGTTGAGCTGAGCTCCAGACTCGTTTATCCAAAAGCTGACCTAGCTAACATCTCTTCTTGAATATCGTATTAGGTTTCTGTAGGTTCTATAAGAAATTACCACAAAATTCGTGTCTTAAAACAACACCCATTTATTATCTCACAGTTTCTGTGGGTCAGAAGGCTGGGCACAGCATTAGTCAGCTGTGTTCTCCGCTTACAGGGTCAAAGACTGAAGTAAAAATGAACACAATGAAGTCAAATTATGTCGGTGTCAGGAACCTGGGTTCTTACCTAGAGGCTTCCAGGCTCATTCAGGTTGATGGCAGAATCCCATGCAGTTAAAGGACTGAAGTCACTTTGTGTCCTTCCTCGCTGTTGGCTGACTTGTGGCCTACTATGTCTTCAGAGTTAACAACAGTACACTGAGTCCTTCTTGTGCTTCTAATCTTTCTGCCTTCCTTTATACTCTCTCTTCTGCCTTTGAAGGATTTATTTGATTAAAACAGACCCACCCACATATAATACAGGATAATTGTCCTATCTTGAAGTCAGTGATTAGTAACCTCAGTTGCATCTGCAAAGTCCCCTTTGCCATGTGATATAAAATATTTATGGATGTGACATTAGAGAGAAAAGGTCTTGCGGGCCAGATTTTTTACTACCATGGATATCTTTTTTAAAATTTATTATTTATTTATTTATAATTTAAATTTTAGTTAACATACAGTGCAATATTGGTTTCAGAAGTAGAATTCAGTGATTCATAAGTTACATACAATGCCCAGTGCTCATCCCAACAAGTCTGTCCTTAATGCCTATCACCCATCTAGCCCACTTCCCACCCACCTGCCTCCATCAACCCTCAGTTTGTTTTCTATCATTAAGAGTCTCTTGTGGTTTGTTTCCCTCTCTCCTCTTCTCCCACTTGCTATATGTTCATCTGTTTTGTTTCTTAAATTCCACATATAAATGAAATCATATGGTATTTGTCTTTCTCTAACTGATTTATTTCACTTAGCATAATATGCTCTAGTTCCATCCACATCTTTGCAAATGGCAAGATTTCATTCTTTTTGATTGCTGAGTAACATTCCAGTGTGTGTGTGTGTGAGTGCACACCTACATACCACATCTTCTTTATCTATTTATCAGTAGATGGACATTTGGGTTCTCTCCATAGTTCGGCTGTTGTTGATAGAGCTGCTATAAATATAAACATTGGGGTGTATGTACCCCTTTAAATGTGTACTTTTTATCCTGTGAATAAATACCTAATAGTGCAGTTGCTGGATCATAAGGTATTTCTACTTTTAATTTTTTGAGGAACCCTCATATTTTTCTCCAGAGTGGCTGCACGGTGTACATTGCCACCAACTGTGCAAGAGGGTTCCCCTTTCTCCACATCCTCATCAATGCTTATTGTACTTGTGTTGTTCATTTTAGCCATTCTGACAGGTGTGAGGTGGAATCTCATCATGGTTTTGATTTATATTTCCCTGGTGATGAGTAATGTTGAACATCTTTTCATATGTCTGTTTGCCATCTGGATGTCTTCTTTGCAAAAGTGTCTATTCATGTCTTCTGCCCAGTTCTTCACTGGATTATTTGTTTTTGGGGTGTTGAGTTTAGTAAGTTCTTTATAGATTTTGGATACTAACCTTTTATCCATATGTCATTTGCAAATATCTTCTCCCATTCTGTTGGTTGCCTTTCAGTTTTGTTGAATTATTTCCTTTGCTGTGAAGTAGAGCTTTTTATCTTGATGAAGTCCTAATCATTCATTTTTGCTTTCGTATACCTTGCCTCTGGTGATATGTCTAGTAAGAAGTTGCTGTGGCCAAGGTCAAAGAGGTTGCTGCTAGTGATCTCCCCTAGGATTTTGATGGTTTCCTGTCTCCCATTAAGTGTGTAATCCATTTTGAATTTATTTTTTGGGTATGGTGTAAGAAGTTTCATTCCAGTTTCATTCTTTTGCATGTCGCCGTCCAGTTTACCAAGCACCATTTGCCGAAGATATTGTCTTTTTTCCATTGGATATTCTTTCCTGCTTTGTTGAAAATTAGTTGGCCATACATTTGTGGATCCATTTCTGGGTTCTGTATTGTTACAATTATCTATGTATGTGTTTTTGTGCCAGTACCAAACTGTCTTGATGATTATAGCTTTGTAATACAGCTTGAAGTCCAGAATTGTGATGCCTCCTGATTTGGTTTTCTTTTTCAACATTACTTTGGCTATTTGGGGTCTTTTGTGGTTCCATACAAAGGTAGGATTATTTATTCTAACTCTGCAAAAAATGGACTACCACAGATATCCAGTAAGAATCTCAAACTGATCATTTTTGAGACAGACTCTTGACTCTGACTCAAACATGTTTCTCCACTTGGTTTTCCCACTCTAGCACCCATTGCTCAGTTCAGAAGCCCAGGAATCATCCCTGATTGCTTTATTTTCCTTACTTATCCCCCCTGCCCCAGTCCCATCTCTCGGCAACTCTCATCTCACCTCCAAAATACATTGCCAGTCCTTCTGTTGTGTTTCCTCCTGACTGCTGCCATGCTGGTGCAGGCAGTCTGAACACTAAGGTACCTCCTGATCCACATCCTGGCTCCCTGCTTCTGCTGCTGCTCTAAACAGCAGCCAGAGGGATCTTTTCAAAACTGAAGTCAGACAGCATCACTTCCCCTCTTTCAAATAGAATAAAACTTTTTACCATAACCTGCAAGGCGTTGTGTGGCCTGGCCCCTTCTGTCTCTAATTTGGCTGTTTCCCTAGTCCACTGCCCTCCACCCTCTCTGGCCTTTGTTCCTGGAGCTGCCAAGTTTGTTCCCCTGTCAGGCCTTTGTGTCCATGTGTTCTTCTGCTTGAGCACAAAGCCCCCAGAGCTTTGTGTGACCACCTCTTTCTCATTTTTACCATTCAAATGTTACTTCCTCAGACATTTCAGCCTTTACCCCTGTCCTGATTACCCAATTTCAGTGGCTCTGCACCTCCCTTCGCTCCCATGTCACTCTCTTTCAGTGTCTTCATAGAACTTACATCCCCAGAATGTACCTTATGCATTATTACTTGTATATATTTTTGTTTGCCAATTGGAATATGAGCCCCACCCAGAGCCAGAGTCAGTATTGTATATTACTGTTTCCCCAATGTGGAACATAGTAGGTTCTTGAATGAATGAATGAATGGTAGTTCTTTTTGTAATTATAATTACTTCCATAATTATAAAAAGAAATTTATAGAAAGTACAGAATACTTACATAATCATTTCTGTAATTATGGAAAGTACAGAATAACTCACAATCAAATCATATAATCTTCACCTTCCAAAGATAGCCACTTGTTCATATTTAGGAGAACATGACTCTTCCATACATGTAATATTTATATTCTGCATTTGCCCTTTTAGATAATGTGAGTAATCTTTATGACCTTAAATATTCTTCTGCAACATGATTTTTCATAGCCGTATGCAGTCTGTCCTTTAGAAACATCACAGCTTAGTTGTTACTATTCTTTTGCATTTAGGTTCCTTTTAAACATATACTCTTTTTTTTTTTTTTTGCATATTTTTGATGTTATGAAAATTTCAGAAGCATATTAGGTCAGAGAGTTTGGATATTTCAGGGAAAGTAGAATGTTCCCATGAAAACTTGGGTAAGCTGAAACGGCATAAAGCAAAGAGTATCCCCCACTTTGCAAAAGTCTGAGTTACACCGCTTTGCCTTTCGGAAGGACCTACATTAGTACAGTAACAGCTATTTTAATAAAAGTTAAAATCCTCTTCAGATGTTTCTGTTAGCATAAACAGGCACTAAATGTAAGTTTTTCCTAAGCAAAGAGGCATAATGCAAACTTTCAGAAAGCAGGGAATACTTGTGTTGCCAAGTTGCCTTAGAGAATGGATACTGTAGAGCAGTTAATGTTCCCTCAGCAGAGTATGGGAGTGCCCATTCTGATAAGTATTTGCCAGCTTAAATTGGTAGAAAATCGTATATTGTTTTACTTTGCATTTGTTGGATAACTAGTGAAGTTGAATTTTGGTATGTTCATTGTCCACTTCTGCTTCTTTCAAAAGTGCATGTTTCTCTTTTTCTATTAGAGTGTTGATCTCTGTCTTTCTCACATTTAATTGGTATTTATTTCAAGAAATAGTATGAAGTAGGGATCCAATTTTATTGTCCCTTCCCCTGCAATAATTACACGGTACTATTTATTGAATAACGTTCCTTTCCATTACTAATTTCAGAGGCCACTTCATTACAAACTTAATTTAATATTAGAATAATAAATATTCTAGTTCCAAGATATTTTTTTGCTATTGAAAATAATTTAAAAGGATTGTTATATTCAAGCCCCATCTGTTTCATACATACATAATAAAACTGGTTAGTGTTTAGCTGTTGGAGTGGAGTTGAACGGTGTCTTACTCTTTTTTCCTCTAAAGCCTGATTGAGTACAAAAGTTGGTAATCATTGTCCTCTTGTTATTCAACTCTGTAGTCGCGGATAACAACCCCTACCTACCTGTTTTAAGCTCCTATCCATATCCAAAGAACTACTGACTTCCTGAGGGTGATTGTCTTATTTGCAGTCAAAAGTAGGCAGGAAAAGAACCTGAGGCTCATTAAACTAGTCTTAGAGTCCTTAGTGACTATGTACACCATAGATATATTTTAAGTTATAGCAGCAGCAGCACAGCCAACAAGTCTTCATTATGATCCTTTGAAGGCATATCTTTTATTTGGTTGTTTTTCGCATCTCACATTTTATCATACTTGCTAAAAATTAAAGGAAGCAACTATCCGGTTTAAAGGATGAAAGACTCCTTGAAAACACAGCTGAAAAATGGAAAGCTTCTCTAGATAGTATTAAGATATTTTCAGGTCCTGCATAGTGTGAGTTATTAAGTGCCATCAAGGCTATTCAAGAAGCATAAAGAATGTAATTACTCTAAAAGCAGCTTGTTTACTTTTGTCCTGTGTAAAGAGGGTGCAAATTGGGGCGGTAATGTCTGCATCATTTAATACTTGTTTTCTCTCAAAAGTGGCAAAAAGTCTTCAAATATATTCAGCATATAAACATGTCCCTTTCATATATTACTTTTGGCCTGAAAGGTAAATGCTGATTTAATGGAACACTTCCTGTCAAAATACTAAGAACGGGAATACATGTTTCATGTACCATATTTCATTTATTGCTTTTGCAGAAATGACCAAATAGTCCAATGAGAACAGTGTTGCTAATTTCAGAGATATCTGTGTTCATTATAGCTGTTGGAAGATTGATTTTATGGTAATATTATCTTGTTTCTAAAGCAATCTTTTCTACTGGGCTATCTTTTTAGTTCTGTGCTCATTTTCAGAAAGAGGTTATTATTTATATTGTGGCTGTCTGCCCCAAACTCGAATATACAGGGCTCCAAGATAAGAATGGAAAGAAGGAAATGAGGAGAAAGAATGAAGGACGCCAGTGCAGAATGGGAAGGGTGCTTCATTGAGACCCTTTAATGCTTATCATCATTTTTACCAAACTATAATTAGAAAAGGAAAGGAATAACAATATATGTGCATACGTAAGTTAGTAATTTGGGGGTGGTTGAATAGTTAGAATGAGGCTGTCATCTATCTGCCCGCTTTGCTTTCATTATCAAACACAGGAGAGAATGGACCAGGCCCACAGCTGAGGGGGACAGAAAATGTGTTAAGCATTGCCTCTGCTAAAGAAAGAGTGGGTACCTTTTTAAAGATTAAAAGTGGAAACATGCAGAAGGGGCAAGATAGGGGAGAGGTAGGGAGCTCTGTACATTTCACTCACCCCCATCTCTCAAATGGAGAAGGCCTGAAGCCATAGGAACCCTTACAGAACCACAGGAGTTTGGGAGGAAAAGGAGACAGACTCTGCTGAGAAAACAACCTTATAGGACTACCTCAAGAAGCAACCCAAAGTACACATGGTGGAGAGTCCCAAATACCGCTACGAGTAGGGAAATAAAATAACCAAAGTCTCAACAAGAGAGACCAAGGGACACCATTGAAAGAACACTTCCTGAATGGACAGGCCCTGGACAGTCAAGGAGCCTTCTTTAATTCAGCAGTACTCGCAGGTGCAGAGTGCATAACAAGCTTTTAAAACTAACAAGAGACAGAAAGCTAGCCAAAATGATGAAACGGAAGAACACTCCTCTAAGGAAATTCCAGGAAAAAAGGACAGCTAAAGAACTGCTCAAAACAGATACAAGCAACATAACTGAACAAGAATTTAGAACAGTAGTCACAAAATTAATCGCTGTGCTTGAAAAAGGCATGGAAGACATCAGAGAAACTATTGCTACAAAGACTATGGATCTTAAAAATAGTTGTGATGAATTAATAAATGCTGTAAATGAGGTGCATAATAAAATGGAGGAGTCCAGTGCACAGATTGGAGAGGCAGAGAGGAGAATAGGTAAATTAGAAGACACAATTACAGCAAAAGAGGAAGCCGAGAAAAAGAGATAAACTGATCCAGAGACACGAAAGGAGAGTTCGAGCTCTGAGTGATACAATCAAAAAGAACAATATCCTTATCATAGGAATTCCAGAAGAAGAAAGAGGGAAAGGCGCTGAAGGAGTCCTTGAACAAATTACAACTGAGAACTTCCCCAAGCTGGAGAAGGAAACAGACGTTACAACAGATGTAACTTGAATTGATCTTCTGCCTGACATATCATAGTGAAACTGGCAAAATATAAGGACAAAGAGAGAATTCTGAAAGCAGCTAGAGATAAAAGGGCCCTAACATACACAGGGAAACCTATCAGAGTGGTTACAGACCTATCTACTGAAACTTGGCAGGCCAGAAGGAATGGCAGGAAATCTTCAAAGCAATGAACAGAAAAAATATGCAGCCAAGAATCCTCTATCCAGCAATCTGTCAGTCAGAATAGAAGGAGAGATAAAAGTCTTCCAAAATAAACAAAAATTGAAAGAATTTGTCACCAATAAACCAGCCCTACAAGAAATCCTGAGGTGGACTCTCTGAGGGAAATGTTGCAAGGAACACAAGGTACCAGAGATGCCACCAGAAGCATGAATCCCACAAAGAACACAATGTCCAGACAAACTGGACTTTAAAGTAAAGACAGTAACAAGGAATAAAGAAGGGCATTATATAATAATTACAGGATCTATCCATCAGGAAGATCTAACAGTTATAAATGGCTATGCACTGAATATGGGAGCACCCAAATACATAAAACAATCACAAACAGAAACAATCTTATAGATAAGAATGTGCTAATAGCAGGGGACCTTAATACTCCATTTACAGCAATGGATAGGTCAACTAGACAGAAAATCACTAAAGAAACAATGGACTTGAAAGACACATTGGACCAGATGGATTTGACAGATATATTTAGAACTCTACATCCTGAGGCCATGGAATTCACTTTCTTCTCAAGTGTGCATGGCACATTCTCCAAGATCACATACTGAGACATAAAGCGGCCCTCAATAAATATAAAAGAATTGAGATCATACCATGCACACTTTCAGATCACAATGCTGTGAAACTTGAAATCAACCACAGGAAAAAGGCTGGAAAACCTCCAAAAACATGGAGGTTAACGAACACCCTACTAAAGAATGAATGGGCCAATCAGGCAATTAGAGAAGAAATTAAAAAAAATATGGAAACAAATGAAAATGAAAATACAGCAATTCAAACTCTATGGGATGTGGCAAAGGCAGTCCTAAGAGGAAAGTACATTGCACTCCAGGCCTACTTCAAGAAATTAGAAAAAGCACAAGTACAAAATCTAACGGTACACCTAAAGGAACTAGACGGAGAGCAACAAGAGCACCCCAAACCCAGTAGGAGAAGAGAAATAATAAAAATCAGAGCAGAAATAAACAATATAGAATCCAAAAACAAAAAACAAAAAACAATTGAACAGATCAATGAAACCAAGAGTTGGTTTTTTGAAAAATAAACAAAATTGACAAACCTCTAGCCAGGCTTCTCAAAAAGAAAAGAGAGAGCACCCAAATAGACAAAATCATGAATGAAAATGGACTTATTACAACTAACCCCTCAGAAATACAAGCAATTATCAGGGAATAATTATGAAAAATTATATGCCAACAAACTGGAAGAAAAGGACAAATTCCTAAACACACTCTCACTACCCAAATTCACATGGGAAGAGATAGGAAATCTGAACAGACCCATAACTAGTGAAGAAATTGAATCAGTAATCAAAAATCTCCCAACAAATAAGAGCCCTGGGCCAGATGGCTTCCCTGGGGAATTCTACCAGACATTTAAATCAGAGTTAATACCCATTCTTCTCAAGCTATTCCAAAAAATAGAAATCGAAAGAAAATGTCCGGACTCATTCTATGAAGCCAGCATCACTTTGATTCCCAAGCCAGACAGACACCCAGCAAAAAAAAGAGAACTATAGGCCAATATCCTTGATGAATACGGATGCAAAAATCCTCAACAAGATATTTACAAATTGAATGCAACAGCACATAAAAATAATTATCCGCCGTGATCAAGTGGGATTCATCCCTGGGTTACAGGGCTGGTTCAGTATTTGCAAATCAATTGTGATCCATCACATCAACAAAAGAAAAGATAAAAACCATATGATCCTGTCGATAGATGCAGAAAAAGCATTTGACAAAATACAGCATCCCTTCTTAATAAAGACCCTCGAAAAAGTCGGGATAGAAGGAACTTACATGAACATCATAAAAGCCATCTGTGAGAAGCCCTCAGCTAACATCATCCTCAATGGGGGAAAACCGAGAGCTTTCCCCCTGAGATCAGGAACACGACAGGGATGTCCACTCTCACCACTGTTGTTTAACATAGTGCTGGAAGTCTTAGCATCAGCAATCAGACAACAGAAGGAAATAAAAGGCATCAGAATTGGCAAAGAAGAAGTCAAACTTTGACTTTTGGCAGATGACATGATACTCTATATCGAAAACCCGACAGACTCCACCAGAAACCTACTAGAACTGATCCATGAATTCGGCAAAGTCGCAGGATACAAAATCAACATACAGAAATCAGTTATATTTTTATACACCAATAATGAAGCAACAGAAAGAGAAATCAAGAAACTGATCCCATTCGCAATTGTACAAAAACCCATAAAATACCTAGGAATAAGCCTGATCAAAGATATAGGAGATCTGTATGATGAAAACTTACAAAGGAAATTGAACAAGACACAGGAAATGGAAAAAATTCCACGCTCATGGATCAGAAGAATGAATATTGTTAAAATGTCATTATTACCCATTATTACACATTCAATGCAATCCCAATCAAAATTGCACCAGCATTCTTCTCAAAGCTAAAACAAACTATCCTAAAATTTGTATGGAACCACAAAAGACCCCGAATAGCCAAAGTAATATTGAAGAAGAAAACCAAAACGGGAGGCATCACAATCCTAGACTTTAGCCTCTACTACAAAGCTGTAATCATCAAGAGTGTATGGTATTGGCACAAAAACAGACACATAGGCCAATGGAGAACTCAGAATTGGACCCACAAATGTATGGCCAACTAATATTTGACAAAGCAGGAACGAGTATCCAATGGAAAAAAAGACAGCTTCTTTAACAGATGGTGCTGGAAGAAGTGGACAGCAACATGCAGAAGAATGAAACTAGGTCATTTTCTCACACCATACACAAAAATAACTCAAAACGGATAAAGGACCTGAATGTGAGACAGGAAACTAGCAAAACGCTAAAGAAGAAAGCAGGAAACAACCCCCTTGATCTCAACCGCAGCAATTTCTTACTTGACACATCCCCAAAGGCAAGGGAATCAAGAGCAAAAATGAACTGTTGGAACCTCATCAAGATAAAAAGTTTCTGCACAGCAAAGGACAATAAAACTAATAGGCAACTGATGGAATGGGAAAAGATAGTTGGCAAATGACATATCAGATAAAGGGCTAGTATCCAATATCTATAGGGAACTCACCAAACTCCACACCAAAAAAACAAACAATCCAGTGAAGAAATGGGCAGAAGATATGAACAGACACTTCTCCAAAGAGGACATCCAGATGGCCAACAGACACATGAAACGATGCTCAACATCATTCATCATCAGGGAAATAAAAATCAAAACCACACAGAGATACCATCTCACACCAGTCAGAACGGCTAAGATGAACAAATCAGGAGACTATAGATGCTGACGAGGATGTGGAGAAACGGGCATCCACCTACACTGTTGGTGGGAATGTAAACTGGTGCAGCCCCTCTGGAAAACAGTGTGGAGGTTCCTTTAAAAATTAGCAATAGAACTCCCCTATGACCCAGCAATAGCACTGCTAGGAATTTACCCCGGGGATACAGGAGTGCTGATGCATAGGGGCACATGTACCCCAATGTCCATAGCAGCACTCTCAACAATAGTCAAAACATGGAAAGAGCCTAAGTGTCCATCAACTGATGAAGGGATCAAGAAGATGTGGTTTATCTATACGATGGAATACTACATAGCAATGAGAAAGAATGAAATCTGGCTATTTGTAGCAACATAAATGAAACTAGAGGGTGTTATACTGAGCAAAATAAGTCAGGCAGAGAAGATCAGATACCATATGTTTGCATATATAGGTGGATTAGGAGGAATTTAATGGAGGACCATGGGGGAGAAGAAGGGGAAAAATAGTTGGGGAGAGGGAGGGAGGCAAACCATGAGAGACTCTTGAATTCTTTTTTTTTTTTTTTTACAAATAGTTTATTGTCAAATTAGTTTCCACATAACACTCAGTGCTCATCCCCACAAGTGCCCTCCTCCATGCCCATCCTCCTCCCCCCCACATCCATCAGTCCTCAGTTTTTGTCAGCATTCAAGAGAGAGACTCTTGAATTCTGAGAACAAACTGAGGGCTGATGGGGGTGGGGAATGGGGTAGGGGGGTGATGGGCATGGAGGAGGGCATTTGTTTGGATGAGCACTGGGTATTATATGGAAACCAACTTGACAATAAACTTTTTAAGAAAAATTAAATAAAAAAATCAAAGTGGAAACATGCAAACTAACTTGTTCAAGGTTGTACAACAGAATATGGATAGCAATTGGGCCATCTTGTTTGTTTCTGACATCTCTCCTTGTCTTTGTAATAAAATGAAGATGTATTTGTTTCAGGTAGAATAATAAATGGTGAAAATATGTTCTTATCCTAAAAATAAAATAACTATGGTATTGTGGCAGTTCTTAAACACTTTTAAGAGTCTCTCAAAACTCAAGAAGCAGTTTGTGTTCTCTCTCCTCTATATTATGAAAAGGGTGGAACAGAAAGGCATTTTGAAGCAAGATTTTCATTCTGCCCAAAATCTTGGTGACTGCTTTAGATTTTTGGGTTTGTGTATGACTTTTGGAGTATAAATATTGTTGTTTTCAAAGGTATGTGTTATGAAATCACAATTGTGCCCTTATCATCCTGAGAAAACATTCTCCTGTCTTATATATTTCAGTACTGGATTTCCTGAAATGCCTGTTTTTGTTTTTTAGATGCTGATAGACAAGATTCCATTAATCTGTTCCTGGGAGTTTTTCATCCCACTGAAGGGAAACCTCATCTCTGGGAACTCCCAACAGATTTTTATTTGCATCATAAAAATACGATGAGACTTTTACCAACAAGAAGAAGGTATTTTTCTTCCCGGTCTTTTATGTAAACGCAGATTGGATGTTACTTTGAATATGATATACTTTCATTTTTGAGAAATAATCACATAGGCTAAAGTAGTCAGTCTCACTATATTTGCAGTGAGGAATTCAGTATTATTGGTGTCCTCATAGCAGGTTTGGGAAGTTGTCATTAATTACTGGTGGTTTGCATTTTTCGTAAGATAGAAAGTTTCAGAACTTCATCATTGAGTGTAAGTTGTAACTCCACTAAAGCAAACCATCAGCATTATTTCCGACTGCTTCCTTCAGAACTCTGAAGAACCCTCACACATAAGGAGTTAATATTCGGTTTTTCAAGTGAGCATCACTTTGGAATTCCAATGTTCTGGTGTTCCAATGTTCTTCTCTTCAGGAAGCCTAACCAGCTCTTGGGTGATGCTGGTGAAGACAGGAAACTAGAATAGTGACTCTAGTGACAGATACCACTCTTATCACCCATTTTCCTCAGGGCTTTCTAGAGTCAGTAGGCCCTTTCGGGTTATTTTGATGACCATTAAATCGATATTAATATTCTCAAAAGAAATTAAGTGTTTACCTGAGGTGTTTTGACAGGACACCCTGTGGTGTGGCCTCAGGGTCAGGTTGACTCTCCGTCATCATGTGACCTTGCATTAGTTATTTAACCTCTCCCAGTCTCATTTTCCTCATCTGCAAATGTAGATGATGGGACACACCTCGCAGAGTCATGGTGAGGGTTTAATGAGAAGACTGTTTTCATGGTTGTAATCTAGGCATCATGTACTAATATAGTCCATTTTGCCACATGAGCAAGAGAATTCATACATATGAGGTAGGAGATAGTGCGTTCTGTTCAAGGGCCTACAACATCAAGTTCTCTCATAATGCTTTTCTCTTACAGCTTCAATTTACTATAGCCCTTACTTTGTGTAGCCGGGCTTCCCGAACACTACAGGGGTCTGCTAATTATGTCGCCAGACCACAGACAACTGGTGAATTAGCAAGTGCTGATGTTACAGCTATTACCAAATTCTCTGTTGCTTCAGGGCTGTTTAAAATATTAGGGATATGTCAGAATTTGTTTTTCAAATTTGTTCATGTAAGTGCATATTATTGGAATAACCAACTTCTTATTTGAGCTTACTTTCCCTATAAAGAAAGCACTGCTGGTGTTCACATTAAATTTACTATTAATAAATGATTGCCTCTGAATTTTTGCTGCTAAACAAAAAATTTGGAACTAATTACATTTATTTGGTGAGAGATGAATGTAAATACCCATATTTAGCTTTGGTGATGCAATTGATTATGGGTAAATGTGGGTGATTTTCTGAAATTTTAAATTACCTTCATGTAGTAAAGCTATTTTAATAAAATATTTATTTTTGAGAGAGAGACAGAGAGCACAAGAGGGGGAGGGACAGAGCAAAAGGGAGACGCAGAATCAGAAGCAGGCTCCAGGCTCCCAGCTATCAACGAATAGCCTGATGTGGGGCTCAAACCCATGAACCCGTGAGATCAAGATCTGAACCAAAGTCGGACACTTAACCAACTGGGCCACCCAGGCACCCCTCCAGTACTAAAACTATTAACACACAACTTGGGAGCAACCAAAACTCAACTTTCTACCGCAGAAATTAGCTAGAGTATTACAAGTGTACATTAAACTATGTGCTCACTTTGAGTTACGTAACTGATCACTAAAGCAGGCAGTGATGGAGCTTATTTATAGCAACAAAGGAAGCTGCTGTTACATTTTCTATACATAAAAAAAGGGAAACTGAGGTTGCAGAGAGAATGTGTCTTGACTGACAGAGATCATTTAGCTAGTTAGATGATTCAACAAGAACCAGCCGCAAGTCTGCCACTGAAAAGAAGGTTTTATCAAAGTAGATAATATATCTCTCCATTGGTTTGGTCTCCAGTTTTTGTGGGGTTTTTCCCCTCAGATTGTCAAAATTCCAAAAATCAGGTTACATTATCAGCAGTAGCTACTGCTCACAAACAGTACTTACAAAGACTGTAAGATAAATTTCAGTGTTTTATTTGGACTTTCCATTGTCACCCACCTATACTGGTTATTTTGGTGACAGTTAAATCAGTATTATAATCCTCAAATAAAAGGAACAGTTTAGCCAGAAGCAGTCAACTGGGTGAGAGTGTGGACTTCAGGGCTGGGCAGGGCCGATTTAGAATTTCTGCAAATGTATGACCTCAGACCTGTTCCTTAAACTCTGGAAACCCTTTCTGCTCATCTGTAAAATGGAGGTGACCATGCACACTTCACAGGGTCATTCTGAGGATTCAGCGAGAAAATGCATGAGTACTGAGTCTGACACAGAATAAGCACAATTCCGAGGCTGCCAGGCTCTGGGCAGATGGCCTCCAGTTAAAACCTGTGATTGTGGGTAAGTTACATAACCGGCCTAAGTCTCAGTTGCCATTATCAGTGAAGTAGAGATAATAGCACTATCTAACTTGTACATGTTTCTGAGCATCAGATGAGGTAGTATAAATGCTTAGCCCATAAGAAATCCAATAGATGTTAGTACTGTTACTGTTCTTTAAGGAGATTACATTCCCTGGTATTAACATTTATTAAAAATCATACAGGGTGACATTAAAATCCGGAAATTTAGATAATAATATTTTATCACTTATTATAATATAACATCAATAAACACTTTACATGTATTTGCTTGTTTCCAAACTTGGTGACCATCCTGTATTTTATACTCTGTTTACTGAATTATTCTGATATATTTTTATTGAATGATAAGGGAAGGGAGAATAAACCTAGCTCTGACTAGAGTTCATCCAGACCAGGTTCTCTTGAGGTAACTACTTCTGTTATTCAGAAATCTCACATTCACTGATCTGCCTAGAATCATTAAAGGAAGCTTTGTTCCGCATTAGGTTAATAGGAGATACATCATCTAAGATGCTATTTATTGAATTAGTGTTTATCATGTCCCAAGATGTTTTTAGATATTAAGCGTTAATTACTTCATTGACTCAGAGTTGAGAAGTTTCCTGGCTCTAGTCACTGGTATGTGAGCTCCCTTGGTGTCTCCCCAGGAGAGGCCCTCTGGCCTGTGTGTGACTAGTCCTGGTTTGTTCTCCGGGATGTGTGTGGTTGAAGGGGCAGTTCTTTTCAGACAGTTGACTTACACAATTCTTCCTCATATCATGCTGAGATCTGCTGCTCTGTAACTTAACTACTTAATTTTAGTTCAGCCAGCTGAGACTTTCAGAACACCATTTCCCTACCCACTTGATAGTCTTTTAAAAACTTGAAGTTCACACCTTCTCAACATCTCTTCTTCTCCAGGTGAAGTAGCCCCATTGTCTTCAGCTGCTCCTCACATGCTGGATTTTAAGTCTCTTTGGGATTCGCAATGCTCTCCTCTTATGGATTCTAGTTGATGTCAATATTCTTTTTAAACTGTGGTATCCAGACCTAGGTTCAGTAATGGTCAGAGTTTGATCTGGTTTATGCCAAATATCGTGGGACCATTGGAGCCGTTACTCCTCTTGTCCTGGATACTCCGTGTATATTATCAAGTCTAAGATTGCGTTAGCTGTTTTCAGCAATGCCAGCATAATGTTGATTCTCTGAGCTTCCTGTCTATTAGAACTCCCAAGTGTCTTTAACATGTCCTGATACCGTGCCTTATCTGTACCATTCTTGTATGCTCATTTGAGCATTCTTGGTCTCTGTGCTATGCCTGCTTCCAAAAAAGGGGGTCAAATGTGTATCCTTTTTATTAACTATTACCTGTAGCTTTGTAGCTTCTTCAAATTTAATCAGCTGGCCATCTTGATCCTAATAAAAATACTCGATGAAAAATGTTGAGTAGAATAAGGTAGATGGCAGAGCCGTATGGGACACGACCAGACAACTCCTTCCACCTTAACATGATTTTTGGCAGGACTTATTTAAATGGCTGTAACTTACTCTGTTGTCATCATTTAACTATATTGTCCTCCTGCCCACATTTCTCTATCTTGTCCACAAAGAATGATTGCTTTACTGAAGTCTATATATATATATGTATATACATATGTTATTTCAGAGGTCCCCCCAGTTAGCTAGGGGAATTAAAAGAGTCTTTTTTTAGTCCCCCTCACCTTCCTATGTGAGCCAGTGGAATTGAGTACTCGTAATCCTAGGGAATGAAAAAGAACAGAGCAGCTGGCATATTAGCTGTTTTATGCAAAGGAAGAAGTGGCACCAACCTGAAGTCTCCTGTCTCCTGATCCCTGGTTCCAAAGCAGGTTTAACCCTGCTGCAGGTACTCTTCCTCTGAGTAAATGTACGTGGAGGTGGAAATAACAAAGATCCCCCCAGTCCTGGACTGAGTCCTCTCAGATGCTCTCATCCTCCATTCGTGTCAGCTCTTCTTCCCTGGGGCGGATGTTTCTCATGGGCTTCTGTGCTTCTGAGACCTACCCAGAGGAGCTGGACTTTTTCAAAAGTATTGTTAAGTTACTTTTATCTTGCTTAGGGAATTACAGTTTAATAATATTCAGAAGAAAAATCTATAGCCTGTTTCAAGTCACTAAAACAAGATTATCTCTTAATTCTTTTCCTCCCCATGGTACGTTCTGAGTTTAAACACATTCTTTATAATGTTCACTTCTTTATCTTAGATAAACTAATTGTGAGCATCATTCTTTAGGCACTTATATACTAGCTGATACCTTCTTTATGTTCCTCCTCTGTCAAGATTATGTGATTACAAAATGGAAGTTATGCCTGCATGCACATGCATGCACACATGCACACACACCTTAATTAATCCATGCTTTCTCATTCTTCTGATCTGATAGTCTGATTCTCATGAGAAAAGAAAATGAGATTATATTGCTATGGTTTGGATGTGGAGTCAAGACGTTATTCGTTTATCCTTTTAGGTTACTCACATCTCTGTGTAATACTTGATTCTGTTATCTTGCTAGAATTAACATCACAATCTCTGATGTATATAGTTTTTTGGAAACTATTACCCTCTTACTTTTGAGCATCGAGACTACATTTGCCCATTTTTAGTGTAAGTTCCGTTCTTCACTCTTCTTGTAAAGATTATTGATCCCAGCTGTACCAGGACACTTGAATGCTCTTAAGAGATGCTCCAATGCTTCCTTCTGTCTCTTGGGCTCTCCATGCTTCTCTCTTCTCTCGTTTTTCTCTTTCTAGCATGAAACTTAACATGTCTGTTGAAGATAGAAACAATGATGGAATTAAGTAGCTCTACTTTTCTCTGTCATTATTTTCAACCTGGCATTTCTAACGCACAGAATGGTATTTGACGTAGTAAGTGCTTGATAAATGTTGAAAGACAATAAATTATCTGCCAGCAGCAGGCATAACTCTTCTCTGTTCTTTTAATGCTCGAAAGCCTTGCTATTCAAAAAGCAGCCTGAGGACCGGACCCTCTGGAATCACTGGGAACTCGTCATCCATGCAGAATCTCAGGCCCCACATACTGAATCAGAATCTGTCTTTTAACAGGATCTCCTGAAGTGTTTGTGTGTGCACTGAATTTTGAGAAGCACTATTCTAAAGGGTAACTTCAGTCTCAAGTAAAACTTGAAGAGCCTTTCCGGTTATCATCTCACTTTCTGCAACCCAAGTTCATAGGCATTATGTTCCTTTTTTCCATTATCCTTGGTTATTTATTCTGCTTGCCATCTCTAGGAGAGTTCTCTCTGTTGCCTATTTCATTTAAATATCCCCTATTCTTCATAATTGGGGTTCTACTTTTAGAAAGGGTTTCATTTATTTAAAATTATCTTTATAGCATTTTTGGTCATAGGCTCTTTTTTTAAGGAATCTTTTGAAAATCTGTGTTTTGAATATATTTGGTAATACTGTTTCACATCATTCTCCTTCCTAGCGCTCATGAACTTTACTATAGCATTTTCCCCCTAAATACCCAATTTATCAGAATATGATTTTAGAAATAAATCCAGTGTTCAGAGAATAGGCAGTTCAGGGTTTGTTTGTTTGTTTTTTTCAGATTCTCTGCTCACAGCAGATGAATCTTCTGACAGATTTTTGATGATTTCCAGAAGATTGAAATTCATTCCAGATGATTGAAATTCCCTACCTTCCCCTGACTGGCTTCTGTTATCAAGTAGTAATGTTTATAGTTAAAGATTAACAGGGCCTATACTGTTTTCTAAGGGAACTTGTTTTCCAGGACTATCCATTTACTTAATGATTTTTCTTAACTATTGTAATTAACTATACACACAGACCCATACACGCAGAGCAGAGTGGAAGAAGTAATCTAATTCTCAGATGAGTATGTGCAAGAGTCTTGGCTGTAGAACTTGGGTCAAGGTCCTGCTGCTCACTGGCGTGTAGAGTGATGCAGGCACCAGCTGGGGAGAAGTAAACAGCAGCTCCTGGAGTCTGGCTTAGTATACGTAAATCTTTTTTTAGCTAAAAGTAACTAAGTGACACCGGAGTATCTTGACTCTCAGATGTGTTCCTGGCATTTTTGTACATCTGTGACATAGTTGAAACAAGAAGAAGGTTGGGAAAGCAGTGGGCATATTGAAGACCTGCTTTGCAAAAAACTTCACAAACATGTTTTAAAAAGGAAAAAAAAAATTAACCTTAAAGTATGAGGCACCATCTTAGTATAGACCGTCAACTCCTCTTATCCAGTGAATTGTAGAAAACCAGCATTTACAATTGGACCATCTTATCCTTTTATTTATTTTTTTTAATTTTATAGTTATACTTACTGGTGGACACCGGAGATAATAAAACATTTACCGCTGCCTTATGATGAAGGTAGGCACACTGTTTCTCTTTTAGTTTTTATACCAACATATTTTGGAATTTTCCCTAAATGAACTTGAAGCATTAAATTCTTTGCGTATAATATTTCATTAAAAAGAAATTATCTCAGTTTTATGTTGCTGTTACGATATGGGGATTGTAACATCTCAGCTTTTTAAGGGCAGGGATTGTGTTATGCTCATTTTATCTAAGTAGGCCAATACCTTGTATTGTGTTTTACAGTTGTTAAGTATGTCCTTTAAATGTCTAATGGATATAATATATTAGTTTAGCATTTTAAAATAGTACTGATTATGTTTCTAGATATTTGGAGATAATGGGAAGGAAGTGAAGACCCATTCACAAGGAAAAATAAAAACTTTCCTGTATCTAAGCAGTGAAAAAAGATACAAATGTGTTTATAAAGTACATTTTAGTCACTAAAGTTTAAATTTCATTTTGTTTATTTGTCAGAAAGGCAAGAAAATTTTTTTATTAAATGAATAACCTCAAATGTGCAATACATTCGAATACAATACAATACAATACAATACATTCCAAATTGAAATAATTTCCCAAATTTGAATAGAGTGTAGCCCTCATTCTGTTACTGATTCCTCTGGCCTTGAACAAGCCAGGTTTCTCAGTTGTGAGAGGACACTGAGTAAGACCAACTGCCAGTCTGAAACATTCCAGTTGCAGACGCCCATCTAGTCATGGTTAGGCATTCTAACTTTGGTGGTGAAGGCCATCAACTAAGAAGATTGCAAATGATTTTTAGTTCTTAATAAGTTATTAATTTTTTTAAGTATTTGTAACCTTGAAATTATGGGAAAAATCATAGCTCCTGTTGCTGAGAAGATTTGTTGTTCTAAGAGAAATGAAAGAACTATAGCAGTCTAACGTAGGCCTTAAACAAGATTTGAAATATATTGGAAAATTCAGTGAAGTAGCTGCACAATTTATACCTAGAAGGCAGAGGGTATTTATTTCAGAGCAAAATGGAATTAAAAAAACTGAGTGGTTTGATTTCTGAAATAACTCCCTGCTCCTACCCCGACTTCCGGAGGCCTTCCTTGCCCCCCTTGGAGCTTGTCACACTCGGCTTTGCACTGTTTATTCTGTGCACATAGCTCATCTCTTTTTCTAGTGTCTGAGTGCCACAGGCAGCAGCTGAACCTTGTTGGCCAGATGTAATCTAAAGACTTTAAGAGTAACAGGTGTATCTCTCTTAGTTATCTGTGCTGCAAACTTAAAGAAGTTGATAGTGAAGAAATTCCACAAATACGAAGAAGAGATTGACATCCACAACGAGTTCTTTCGACCATACGAACTGAGTAGTTTTGATGATACCTTTTGCTTGGCTATGACAAGTTCGGCACGGTATGTTGTGAATGCTCTGATACTGTAAGGATTTGGGAACTTCAGTTTTCCTAGTTTATATAGATAAGCCTTGCTTTGTCACAAGTCCATTCTGCAAGGCTGCTATCAGGGATTGTACAGCCTCTGAATACCCACTGTGATAGTGGCCCTGCTACTTCAGGAGACAGTCCCTTCTAGTATTAGAGAACTGGACTTAATTTCTTCCCTTTAGTAAGTTGAAGTCTGCCTCCCTTTGGTCCTCGTTTGTCATTTGGAGTAAACTCCCTTTTCAAAATTGAACAGAGAAGCTGAGAGCCAGCATAAATTAATGGAATAAAGCATAGTTTTTGGTACTAGAAAGGCAAGGGTGTGAATCGTAGATCAGCCACTGCCTGCCTGTGTGACCTTGAGAAAATTATCCAACTTATCTGAATCTCAGCTTCTTCTTTTATGTAGATAGGGGCATGTGTATCACACACACACATACACATACATGCCAAATGCCTTAATTGTGTACCCAACATGGGTGGGTGACTAATAAATGGTGGCTATCGTTATGTTATTATTATTAGGAATAGGACAAGTCTAGTTTCTTCTGTATGACAGCCCTCCAGATATTGGAAGCAGTAGTAATTTTTTTTAGGGTAAATATCCTCCATTCTTTTCATAATTCATGTGACATTGTTTCCAGACTCTTCATCTTGGTCTGTCACTTCTGAATATACTTTATTTTTCTGTGTCTCTGTTAGAGTTTTATGGGTTCTTTTAGAAAAGTGATGAGACTAAAATAAGAAAATTAGGCAAAGCAAATAACTTCTTGATTATTACATTTTAAAAAAATTTTTAAATAAAAAAATTATTTAATGTTTTTAACATTAACATTTAACATTTAATGTTTATTTATTTTGAGGGAGAGAGAGACAGAGTGTGACCAGGGGAGGAGCAGAGAGAGAGGGAGACACGGAATCCAAAGCAGGCTCCAGGCTCTGAGCTGTCAGCACAGAGCCCAATGAAGGGCTTGACCTCATGCACCACGAGATCATGACCTGAGCTGAAGTCGGACGCTCAACTGACTTGAGTCATCCAGGAGCCCCTTGATTATTACATTTTATACTAAAGTTTACATTCTTGTATTTTATATTTTCTTCCAATGTGATATGTGTATGCCTAAACTTAATGTGCATGTAGAAACATATCCTATGGTTTGTTTCCTAAAAACCAGTCTGTATTTTGCTGTAGTTTCAGATGGAAAGTTTAGAATATTTACTTGGCTAATTTTCAGTTGTCATTTCCAGAATATTTCAGCTCAGCAAAGGATGAATGATGTTATACATACATGTATGTATATATTGTATAGTTGAGTTTTTACTTGCATAAGTTATGTTCTATAAAGTTCCTGTAACAACTGAATTAGAGAATACTGAACCATTGCAATTCAGGGTTAGGTTCCTGGCAAGCCTCTGATCACAACATTTTAATCAACTAGTCAGTATATAACCATGTGATGTGTGTTTCTGTTTAAAGACGCCTTACTTAAGATATATTGTTGATTCATTAACATGGAGCTCATGGCAAAGAGCACGATAACTCACACCTGAACAAAGCTTCTCCGACACATATTTTCTTTCCAACACACAGCTGTCTTGTGCTTAGAAACACTGGAGAGGTTCAGCACTATGGATCATTTGAGACAGCAAGGTCACCACCAAACAGCACACAAAGGTGTAAAACATGGCAGTACCTAGACTGTAGAAAGGACACTTGTTTATGGCACGACAGCTGAAACGTCAGAGTGCCACCTTGTTCTCCATCGGCTGGGAAACGGAGCATTGAGTTACTCTAAATTTCCACTCTTCTGTGCATGCACATGTCGACAAGTGATCATGAAAGCTCTGAGTGTTGGTTTTGGGGTTACAAATAAATTTTAGTGAGCAAATTCTCTAATAAGGAATCCACAAATAATGAGGATCAACTATATATGTTCAAAAAGAAGGAAAAATTAAACCACTTACCATTTTTTGAAAAAAAAAAAAAGCTTATTTATTGAGACAGAAAGAGTGCAGGGGAGAGGCAGAGAGAAAGGGAGAGAGAGAATCCCAAGCTGGCTC
This sequence comes from Hyaena hyaena, assembly GCF_003009895.1. Classification (NCBI taxonomy): domain Eukaryota; kingdom Metazoa; phylum Chordata; class Mammalia; order Carnivora; family Hyaenidae; genus Hyaena; species Hyaena hyaena. The sequence continues at coordinate 3,490,757 of NW_024080756.1, forward strand.
CACACTGTCAGTGCAGAGCCCAGTGTGGGGCTCAGTCTCACGACTGTGAGATCATGACCTGAACCAAGATCAGGAGTTGGACACTTAACTGAGCCACCCAGGCAGCCCTAAATCACTTATATTTTTTTTCAAATGTTTATTGATTTATTTTGAGAGAGAGTGTGTGTGTGTGCATGTGCACCTGTGCACACATCAGTCAGGGAGGAACAGAGAGAGAGAGAGAGAGAGAGAGAGTGAGACAGAGAGAATCCCACGCAGGCTCCATGCTGTAAGTGCAGAGCCCGATGCAGAGCTCAATCTCATGAAGCATGAGATCATGACCTGAGCCGAAATCCAGAGTCAGATCCTTAACTGACTGAGCCCTAAACCACTTATATATTTAAAACAACATTTACAAACTGTCAAATGGGCATTTTGGATCAGATTCAATATTACTTTCTTTTCCTTCCAAAAATGTAACGGCTGCACTTGGAGCAGATTCCTTGCTGGAGCCCTAAGTCTCATCAGCTTAAATCATGCAATGCTTGCCTTTTCGGCTTTTCTGAGGAGTTTGGTCTGGTTTTGGCCGTAATGGTGAGATAGGCCTTGCCAGTGCCGAAGTAGCTTCAGCTTATCTTAATATGTGGTGAACAAAAAGTTTCTATTTAAAGTGTTCCAATAGTCTTTTAATGAATTAACCCCAGCCTAGTGAGGCAGATGCTGATACTTTAATTGATACTGCTGTGCTTTTGAACGTTGTATCAGCATCCCTAAGTGGTATAGTGTAATAAAAACATTGTCCATAAAACTGAGTGGCTTAGCGTTTTGCCATTGGTTTCTATGAGTTTAATTTTACCTGAAAAGTAATTGTGAGGTATAAACAAAGTGGATACATCTTAGCAGCAATTTAGATGCCAACTCTGTTCCAAAAGAGAAAAACTTAAATTCAAAACCATTGGGTCTCACAATCATGAAAAAAATTCACAGTGAAGACTGATAACATTGAAGTTACTTGATTCCATTAATTCATGGGATTTTATGACCTTGATCACCTGAGCTCCCCTGAACATTTGACTCAGAATTTATGTAGCTCTGAGGGCTAAAAAGGTATAGTATAAGAATATGAATTGAACAGAAACCAGGACGGACAGTGATTCATATGGAATTTCTTTCCCCTTTCTTCAGTGACTTTATGCCGAAGACTGTTGGCATTGATCCAAGTCCATTTACAGTGCGTAAACCAGACGAAACCGGAAAATCAGTATTGGGGTAAGATTTGCATATAGAATAAAATTTTAAAGATTCATGTAAAATAATATGGCACTTGCAGTATGATTTACACCAAAAAGAATAACTTCAAGTCACATAGTTTGGAGCACATTCCATTTATTGGATCCTCACAGGTAGTTGATTCATAGCCCTGGGATCACCGAAGAGTTCAACATTGAAAGAATTTATAGGAATTTCAGCAACATGATGCATTTTATTATTTTAAATTAGGAATATCACAGATGGCATAGGCACAGGTAGCAGATATTGTGTGTTATGTCCTATAAATAACTCAATGTCCTGTTTCCCACAACATAAAATACCTAGGTAAAAATTTCTATTTGTTTTCTTTATCTTTGTTGGCATACCATTAAAGCAAATATGCTCAGGTAGAGAAATTAATACATATTCTGTATATTACCATAGCATTGTTCTGGGGAAGACTGTTTACATCTTCATGCTTAGAAACTGGATTGAAATGTGATGTATTCTAGCCTAAGAATCTGTTAATGCCACTGACCTGAATAATCCCAGTGATAAGATTTTTTTCTAGACTCTGACCAGAAACCCTGGCCAGACTGTAGATATTGAGTCCTAATCGTATTTGAGAGTGAGAATGGGATCCTGGTTGGATTCTAGCTACATGTAGTTTATGCAGTGGGATATATATTACTATTTCCTGATACACCAATTTCTGTGGCTTAAATATGTGGTCTTAAATAGCTGTATGTTAAGCCTTGGACCAGAAACTAAGGAATTTGAAAGAAATGTCCTCGGGAGTCAGAATTTAAGAAGTTCCTGGAACAAATACATAAATGACCAGCTCTATTACTGCAGCACAGAAATACCATTGAGTTTAATTTTTACTTGGCAGAAAGTCAGAAACTAGTTTATTTTCTATAACATCTTACCTGTGGTCAGATAGTATTGCCTTTTCCTTTCCTAAAGCATTTCCAAATATTATGGTATTTTAAGTCTTTTGTAGAGTATTTTTTAAAGAATTAAATATTAAATATTTTTCATAAAAGCCAAAAATATTACTGTAAAATATTTTCTGAGTTTAAAAAATAACATTCTTACCACTCTCATATTTGGAACTAAAAGTAAATACTTTGTAAGGGTTTTGGGGTTTTTTCCCTGTCTATTCCCTACTATTAGAAGGAATGTCTAGCAAATATAGTTATTTACTAACAATACAAATACTAAAAGTTAGTTTATGTTCATCACTTGCTCATTACTGTGGCATACAAGTCATCGGCTGGTGCTATGATTGGTAAAAATCATAGAAGGGAAGGAAATGTACATGGATTTGGCTACTGACCTTTCCTTGAAGCTTTTATAAGTTACAGATAACTTTACTAATATCTTAAACATATGGTCTTCTATTATTGTACTATAAATTTTGAAAATGTTGATTTCAGTTACCAAAGGAAGGCACAGTAACCAAGTGGTGAGAAGACTTTTCTGCACTGGTTTACACCCACTTACTGGTTTATTTTCTGAATTTATAACAGGGCTTAACTTTATAGAAGGTCAGTACATGTACGTGGTAAAATGCTAAGGTTTTCCCTTAATCACAACTTGAATCCCAAAACTATTTTTTCACAGCCATTTTCTTGTGCTTCTCTAGCACTAGGATTTTGGACAGCCATGCATAATGAGTGTCAAGGGATCGGTTTAAAGATGCTTTATATCAATATTCATCTTTTTAAAGGAACAAAAGCAACAGAGAAGAAGCTGTATTACAGCGGAAAACAGCAGCCAGCGCCCCGCCACCCCCTAGCGAGGAAGCTGTGTCCAGCAGCTCTGAGGATGACTCTGGGACCGATCGGGAAGAAGAGGGCTCTGTGTCTCAGCGTTCCACTCCAGTGAAGATGACCGACACGGGAGACAGTGCCAAAGTGACCGAGGTGTGTGGGAGATGAGCTTGGTGTGGTCCGGCATTAGGCTCTAGAGAATGATCCCTAGAATTCTACTTTCTTTTTCTTTTCTTTTTTTTTTTTTTTTTACAAATAGTTTATTGTCAAATTAGTTTCCACATAACACTCAGTGCTCATCCCCACAAGTGTCCTCCTCCATGCCCATCCCCCCTCCCCCCCACATCCATCAGTCCTCAGTTTTTGTCAGCATTCAAGAGTCTCTCCATGAGAGACTCTACTTTCTGTTAAAAGACTGAGAGTCAGAAAAGGTCCCATGGACACCATTCTAATGTGTGGTGTTAGAGGCACTTATAGAGATGAATACTTTTTTGTTCTTTATTGAAGTATAGTTGACATACAATGTTATATTAATTTTTGGTGTACAGCATAATGATTTCACAAATCTGTACATTATGCAGTGTTCACCATTGTAAGTATAGTCACCATCTCTCACCATACAACAATATTATTAAAAAATTTTTTTTTATTATTTTATTTATTTCTGAGAGAGAGAGAGAGAGACTGTGAGCAGAGAAGGGTCAGAGAGAGAGGGAGATACAGAATCTGAAGCAGGCTCCAGGCTCTGAGCTAGCCATCAGCACAGAGCCCAACACTGGGCTCGAACCCACAACTGTGTGATCATGACCTGAGCCAAAGTCGGACACTTAACCGACTGAGCCACCCAGGCTCCCCACATACAACAATATTATTGACTATATTCCCTGTGCTGGACTTTTCATCTCTGTGTGTTATTTATTTTATAACTGGAAGTTTGTACCTCTTAATCCCCTATTTCTCCCATTTAATCCCTTTCTCATCTGGCAAGCACCAGTTTGTTTTCTGTATTTATGAGTCTGTCTCTGTTTGTTTGTTAGAGTCCACATATAAGTGAAATCATATGTTACTTGTCTTTCTCTGTCTGACATATTTCACTTTGCATAATTCTCTTGAGATTCATCCATGTTGTTAAAAATGCCAAAATCTCATTCTAATATTCCATTGTATATATATGTATATGTACGCGTGTGTGTGTGTGTGTGTGTGTGTGTGTGTGTGTGTGTGTATACCCCACATCTTCCATATCCATTTATCTAATGATGGAGGGGGGCTTCCTCTGACATAACAATGCCCATAACAGACAGAGAGGGGAGATGCTTCCATATCTTGGCTGTCGTAAATAACACTGCAATAAACATAGGAGTGCATATATCTTTTGAATTTGAATTGTTTTGGGATTTTTATTTAGGTAAATATTCAGTAGTGGAATTACTGTTTTTGACTTTTTGAGGAACTCCATACTGTCTTCCTCAGTGGTTGCACCAATTTACTTTCCCACCAGCAGGGTATGATGGTTCCCTTTTCTCTACATCCTCCCCAACACTTGTCATTTCTTGTCTTTTTGTTACTAGCCATTTTGACTGGTATGAGGTGATCTTGTGGTTTTGATATGCATTTCCCTGATAATGAGTGATGAGTGATGTTGAGCTTCTTTTCATGTGTCTGTTGGCCATCTGGATGTCTTCTTTGGAAGAATGGCTATTCAGGTCCTCTGAATTTCATTTGTTTTTTGGGCGTTGAGTTGTAGATGTTCTTTATATATTTTGGATATTGACCTGTTATTGGATATATCTTCTCCTATTCAGTAGGTTGCCTTTTCATTTTGTTGATGGTTTCCTTCACTGTGCCAAAGATTTTTTTTGTGTTTGTGTTTGCTTTTGGTGGAATCCCAGTAGTTTATTTTTGCTTTTTTTCCCTCTTGTCTGAGGGTACCTATCCATAAATATATTGCTAAGGCTGACGTCCAAGAGATTACTGCTATGTTTTCTTTTAGGAGTTCTATGCTTTCAGGTTTCACATTTAGGTCACTAAGGGATGAATACATTTAGCATAGATGTTATTGAAATAGTTTGATTGTGAAATAATCGGAATTTTTCCTCCCATGTAATATAACAGCAAATTTCTTATCACTTCAGAATTTTTTAAGACAATCCTGTCTCATTTTGAGCAGCACATCCACTTAAGGTCCATTTATTTCCTCACTCAGCACATTATTGGGATGTAGGGTTTAGAGCTGAGCCTCACAGTCTTTGCCTAGCCCCAGTGGGAAATTCACCTGTTCAATTTGACATTACCAAGACAAGGGAATATAAGGGAAAGTAAACTACAAAAGAACCAAATCTAGCTTTAGGGAGATTTAATTTCCAGAAATAGCCAGAAGTAATAGAGATAGATATGGCAAATAAAGTGTGATAAGAACTGAATACATTATTCTGGGAGTTGGCAAACTATGGCCAATTGTCAAAACCCAGCCCACCACCTGTTTTTGTAAATAAAGTTTGATTGGAACCCAGCCATGCTTGTTTGTTTGCATACTGTGTCTGGAAGCTTCTGCCCTGTGCAGCAGAGTGCCACAACCCAAAGAACCTAAAATACTTACCATCTGGCCCTTGGCAGAAAAAGTTTTCTAATTCCTGCATTATACCAAAGGAACTAGTAATTACTTAATAGCTTTTTACCCTAAAACAAAGTTATTTTTAGTGAAAATGAAATCAGATTTTTAAGAAACCATTAACTGAGAAGTTTAATGACTAGATTGAAGAAATACTGTGATTACTTTTGTGGAAAAATATCACAGGTTCATTTTCTTCACCTTTGGAAATAATTAATATGTCAGATGTCTAAAATTTCTTCCTGGTTCCTTGTTTTTAACCCCAGAATGTGGTCCAGCCCATGAAAGAAGTATATGGAATTAACCTCTCAGATGGTCTCTCAGAAGAGGATCTCTCCATTTATTCAAGGTAAAGTACTTCTATGTGGAAATTAAGAAAAAAATACAAATGTATTCTTCCAATAACTTCTATCTAGTCTAACTTTTAAAAAATGAAAATAGTAATACAGATGGAAATGAATTCCACTAGCAATACCATACTAGTGGTTAGGAGGTCAACTTCTGAAACACCAATTTCTATTTGGAGTTAAAGGGCCTGCTGCCTGCGACTCTCAGTGCCCTCAATGGTGAAAACTTATCATGTGTCCATGTATTTTCACCACCCATATATGAGTCACAAACTGAAGTACACACACATTTCTCTATTCTTGCATGAATAAAGTCCCAAGATCAGGTCCTTCTTAGAAAATGAACCTGGGATATTCACGATTGAGGACCTTGCCTTTGCATTAGCTCTGGAGTGCTGGTGGCAGTAGTGGCTGAGGAAGAAGAAGGAAGTGGTGATATAAAGGTGTCAAGTCAGAATGTTCTAGACCTTTTTAAGGCAGACTAAGCTGAAGGAGTCATCACGAACCGTGAGATCATGACCTGAACTGAAATCAAGAGTCAGATGCTTAACTGAGTGAGCCATGTAGGCACCCCAGCTTTCCGTTCTTTCTTAAGGAGAGTATTTCATTTGCTGAATCCATCAAACTGGATACTGACAGCTTTTTACTTCAAACTAGTAACATCGGCTATATGATATATGAAATATAACATATAAACTAGTAAGATTGGCTATATAATATGTAAAATATATAAACTAGTAAAATTGGCTATATAATATGTAAAGCATAAAAATGTAGAGCATTTCTTAATTGCAAATGCACTGGTACAACTCTGCATTACTATCTTGACAGAAGCCAATGTAGCCATTCAGAATTCAGCCACACCCTTCTCAGCCCTGGACACACAGGTTCAAGTCACTTATCCATCACAGCTGTCCCTACAGTGTAGATAAACTCTTCAGCATATGAAGTGAGCCTTTATAAGCAACATGGTCTGGAAGAATCAATTATCTGGGGTTCGTGACTGAATAATATGACTTCACTTATATCAGAGAGCACAAGTGTCAGGGACTGAAATGTTGGCTCACATTAATTAAGCAAAAAAGAAAGTGTCTCTTGCTTCAAGTATGACTTTCACTTGAAGCTTTTTACCGCCGACTGCCTCTGAGGCCCACTTTCAGTCCTCCCCTCTCCAGGAGCGAGACACAGCCCTGTTCAGCCATAGTATTCCTGGGAAACAGTCTAAGAAGGGTACAGGGGTAGGGAAAGGATTACTGCAGAGGAGGAAGGAATCCATGTCCTGGGATAAGATTTGTGTTTGAAATCCTGAAGAACAACATCTCTTTGGTTTGTGTAACACTTTGCAGTGTTTTGTTCTTTAGACAACTTTGTAGTAGGCTGAAAAGATATCATCCCTCTTTATAGGCTAAGAGCACAGAAAGAGCTATTCAGTGACTTATTCAGTAGACCTTTCCTGTGCTTTTTGGGTATCTGTGATTTTAGACTATGCAGTCCTCTTTATTCTCATGATAATATCAGCTGCCCCTGCTTCTGATGCAGACCTGGGGGGAAGGGGAGAAGTGGAATCTAGTCATCTCTTCCCCTCTCTGTAAGTAACCCTTGACTGTGGGCACACTGCCCCTACTGGGGGCAGGGGCATCCCCCCTCTCTGTCTTTCATGGGCATTGCTATGGCAGAGGAAGCCTCCCTCCATCAGTATTTTGGGGGTGGCCCTGCCAGGCAGTGGCCAAGGCCATTCAGGAACTTCTTGCCCCAGCCAGGCACTGGGTCTATTATTATTATTATTATTATTATTATTATTATTATTAATGGTTTCAGGAGTAGATTATAGTGATTCATCACTTACATCTGACACCCAGTGCTCATCCCAGCAAGTGGCCTTCTTAATGCCCACCACCCATTTAACCCATCCCCCCACCTCCCCTCCAGCAACCATAAGCTTGTTCTCTGTATTTAAGAGTCTCTTATGGTTTGCCTCCCTCTCTGTTTCTATCTTACTTTTCCTTCCCTTCCTTTATGTTCATCCGTTTTGTTTCTTAAATTCTACATATGAGCGAAATTATATGATATTTATCTTTCTCTGACTGACTTATTTTGCTTAGCATAACACAGTCTGTTTCCATCCACGTTGTTGCAAATGGCAAGATTTCATTCTTTTTGTTTGGGGCTCTGGGGCTCTCTTAGTGCCCCCTCTGACCCAGAGGGCAGAGCTTCAAGAGCTGGGTGAGAGCCCATGTAGGTCTGGCCTAAATTGGCCTAAAAAAGCTCTGCCTTCTCCCACTGCAATTCTACAGCCAGGGGGCTAATATCCACAGTGCGTGTAAAACCGTGCTCTGGCCTGGCCTGCCTGCCACAGCTGCCGTCTGGGCAGCTGCAGAACCATGTGGGGAAGGGAGGGGGTCCAGCTGGACCTGGCATCAGCAGCCTGGCTTCTGGCTTCCGGCTCTCCTGCCTGTTTCTCCTACATTTGGCCTCAACCACCTTCACACTCCTGAAGATTTCTTGGTTTTATAATTTTTTCTAATTGCTTAGCCCTATTCTCCATACCTTCCTTCGCCCTCAGCTGTTCAGATATCTTTGGTTTGTTATCTTAACCAGACCTGGAAGTTTTCTACTTACCTCATCAAAGCCTCAGACCCATGCCAAATCTTCTTTAAAAAAAAAAATTTCTGACAGTGATTGTGTACATGATTAGGTAAGGTTGAAGTTCTGTACAAATAACAGGTGTCATGTGACATTCTTCCCCAAAAATGGATCAAAAATATTTACTTGCTAAAGATGAAAGTAAGTTATTTGAAAGTTTTCCAGTAGCATGTAACAATTTAGTTAGTAATTGTTAATTCTGCAGTACTTTTCTTCACCTTAAAAATAAGCTAATAAAAATTAATTAAAAAGTATTAATCAGAAGAAAAAGTTTTTTTGAGATAAAGAGTGCGAGCAGGTAAGAGGGGCAGAGGGAGAGAGAGAGAGAGAGAGAGAGAGAGAGAGAGAGAGAATCCCAAGAAGGCTCCATGCTCAGTGTGGAGCCCAGTGCAGGTCTCGATCCATGATCCTGAGATCATGACCTGAGCCAGAATCAAGAGTCAGATGCTCAACTGACTATGCCACCCAGACAACCAAAAAGAAAATACTTTAAATAGTAGAAAAGTGGGAATCCCTTTCATCATGCCCCCTAACTTCTCAGGGACACATTAGAACAAAACTAAGAGCCATGTCCCTGAGGGGAACATGAAGGCATGTAGCGTAGATCACACTAGAACAAGTATGAACTTGATGGGTCCTTGGCCCATCAGCCTATTGGCCCATCACTAGGTAGCCTCCTATCCTATGGAGCTGGCTGGGGGTGATTCCCTGTGACTCTTAGCTTCAAGCCTGGATTAGTGCCCTCCCCTCTAAGGAGGGGTGGTGTGGCAGTGTGGCTTAGCAGGTGGTCTCCTCAGTCCCCTCCTTCACAGTTGAAAGTACTCTTAAGAGTGGCTGGAGTACACTTGGGGATTTTTGTGGCCCTACAGAAACAGAACCCACATGCTAGGCTTCCAGCAGTGTCCCTGCTTTGGGAGATGGATCCCGGGCCTGATCCTGCTCTTTCCTTGTCTTTTGTCTCACTGCAAATGCCTCCCCTTATGTTCCCCAGCTTCCTGCTGCAGTCCCCCTTAGATAAGTGAGGCCCTGAAAGATCATCTTCCTGGCTTCAAGAACACATTTAAGTAAATTGAGACACAGAATTCTTCCTCCTTCATTTGTAACAAACCCACTGTAAAGTCAGGTATCCATTTGTAATTGCCGTCTTGGGTTACATAGGGTGCTCTTGTGTGCTTTTCTGAAACAAGCATACTACTGTCATTTGAAAGCTCATACCATTTCATGTAATCTACTGAATTTATTGCAAATAGTTCCTTCTTTAGCTTATTTTTTATCCATTGTAATTTGTAGGTTTGTTCAGCTGGGTCAGAGTCAACATAAACAAGACAAGAGCAGCCAGCAGCTCTGTTCCAGGTGCCCAGATGGAGTTATAAAACTGTAAGTACTAGTTAGACCTTTAAAAGATCTTTGTATTCATGCCATTCATGGTACTGTTTTTTAAAGACTTTTAAAGAAATTATTCAGTCTTACCGTTATATTAGTATAAGCACTAAAGCATCTCCTCCTGGTGTCTTATCCAAGGAAAACTGGGTAGCTGTGGAGATAGGGAAGAGATCGACAGCTTTGACTTGAAATATACCTTTCAGAGGTGGGATAGGAGTTGGTGGAAGCTTCCCTCCATAAACTCTGCTCTGCACTGGATAGAAGTGGGATGGCAAAATAGCTCTGACCCTGGAGACAGACTCTCCAGGTTCAATACAAGATCTTCGAGGACAGTGATGGGTTTGTCTCTTCTAGCTCAATGTCCCCACTGGTTCTATAACTTGCTGTAAGTTAAGCAGGTGTTTAGTAAATTCTTAAACAGAATCAGGTTCATATCCTGGATCACAGCCCTACTACGTCTCCTTGGGTTTTTTTGTTTGTTCTTTTTTACCTTGATTGAAGTTTCCTCATCTGCAAAATGGGATGGTAATAGAACCTACTTTGTAGGAGGGTGGTAGGCTTAAATGCAAAAATGCCTTCAGAGTACTGAGAACCAAATCTGGTAAAAAGTTCTCAGTAAGCTGTAATCATCTTCTTCATATTTATCATTATTGTCTGCTTATTGGGACCAAACAAAGCAATGGCTGTGACTGGGAGAGGCTCCTATAGCCATATACTCACTTGAGTTTCTTCTAGAAAATGAGTCACTGTGGATATTAAATGAGGTAGTATACGTGAGGTGTCTAGATTAGTGTCTGACGTAAAGTTGACATTTAGGAAATGTTCTCTTTCCTTTTCTTAGAGCAACTTTATCAGTTTGTTTAATAAATTATTTGATAGGTATTGATTGCCTAACTTCTCTGTGTACTAACTACATCTACACGCTCTTGATTGATAGTTAAGAGGCTGTTTTAAAAATTTCAGGCAAAGACTGGTGCCTTAAAGAGTAGTGGCTGGGAGGACTTAGGAAATGGAATAGATTTGGGGAATGTTTAGGAGGTGAAATGAGACTTGGATACTAACTTATCATGGAGGGAGAGAAAGATGGCCTTATCCAGAATGGCCATTAGATTTTTTTGGGTTTGTGTAACAGGTTTGCTTGCTTGCTTGATACATTTATTCATTTAGCAGCTAGGTATTGAGTACACTTATGTTAGAACCATTCAAAGCTTTCATTTACTGAGGTGAGGAGTGCTACAGGACGATCCAGTTTGCATTTAAAGTAGCATCAAAGTGGCCATGTTTAGGAGGCAGTTGGGTCAACTGATCTGGAACTTCGGGGGATGTAAATGGGGGTGGTCATTTCCTTCTGGGGATGCACATGCATATGAGTGATAATTAAAGCCAGTGGCTAGGGATGAGACCATCTAGGAAAAGAGAGTAGAGCGAGAAAAGTTCTTCTACTGAGTCTTGGGGGGATCTGACCCTAACAGCTGAGACAGAGAGAAACCTCCAAAGGTGGCAGAGATGGCTAATCAGAGAAGGGGAGGGAAAAAGACAGTGTTTTATCACAGCCTTATCAAGGGCTACTTATCCCTTCCTTCTCTCCCCTGTCACTTTTTTTTCCCTTTTTTTTTTCCTTCTTTAAAAAAAGAAAAAGAAACATATAAACCCCTATTAATTTAGAGACCATTTTTCTAATTAGCTTATGGAAGTTAGGGCTCCCAAATGAATTGAAGTAGATGTGGCCCAAAAAAGGAAAATATTTAAATGTGTTCGTAAAGGAATAGACTCTGTTAATGAAATTTATTATACAAATTGATTATTCCGTTAAAATAATATGGCAAAACTTGGGAGAAAAAGACGAAATGAGTCTAGCTTACAAAATAGAAGTATTTTCTGTTTTCTTCAATATTGTGTCTCAGTTGGTCTTGCAGTTATTACTTGTAAATGCTTCTGGAAATACTTAGTATTTGTTTTCCTAAGTCATAGCCCATATGAAAACCTTATGGATCTAGAGTTTTCTGGGTTTTTTTTTTTTAACCTTTTCCACTTAATTAGTAAAGAATCTAACAGGAGTGTCTTTTTGCACAGTACTTTCAACAGGATAACAAAGAGCCTGACAGAGTACGCCTTGTGTTGCCACGGCAACTGTCCAAGAGGGCTGTTGTTTTGGAGTGTATGTGCCTTTGTGTGTGTGTCCATGGGTGCCTGCTGTAAATTGAAATCCTCCAACTAGGTTCTTAAAATGTCAACTATTCATTTTTAGATTTCTAAAGCTATGCCAAAACCAAGAGGAATTAGATTTATATGAGATTATTGAAATTCTCACCTTGTTTTGTTTTAGGTTCTAGTATATTTTAAAACAGTAATAATTTTAAGTTTATATACTCATCTCCAGATAATTTGCAGTCTTAACCACTCTTGAAATCCTAAGGCAGGGGCGCCTGGGTGGCTCAGTCGGTTAAGCATCTGACATCGGCTCAGATCATGATCTCGTGGTTCGTGGGCTCGAGCCCCAAGTCGGGCCCTGTGCTGACAGCTCAGAGCCTGAAGCCTGCTATGGATTCTGTGTCTCCCTCTCTGCCCCTCCCCGTCTCGCTCTCTGTCTCAAAAATAAACATTTTTTTAAAAATTAAAAAAAAAAAGAAATCCTGAGGCAAACCAGTATTCCTTTTATAAATGTGACGTAAATACACCGAATGGAAATATTACTGACGGTAAATAGCTGGCAAGGAGCCAGTTTTAGCAGGAGCTCCTGAAACAGGTGCAAAAACCTGGATAGGGGAGCTGGACACTTTCACCCATGGTTCTGGGGACATTTCTTGGAAGTGGATATTAAATCCAAACTGGTCAATGGCTACACTATTAGCCCAAATACTCAAAGCTGTATTTCGTTTGAGTATGATCCCTTCCTTCAACTCCTACAGCTCCTTCAGTGTATGGGTGTGGACTAGGGAGAAATGACATCAACCAACATTTACTGACACTCAGTGTGTGAATTAACTCAGTTCTCACAGTAACCCTATGAAGTAGATCTTTCTATCGTCTTCATTTTACAGATGGGGAAACTGAAGCGCAGAGAAGTTATGTAACTTGCTCAAAGTCTAACAGCTAGCAAGGGGAAGAACCAGGCAGGATTCAAACCCAGACAGGCTGACCCCCCATCACTAAGCTATAAATGCCTAGTGTTAACAGCTGCTTTTATAACCACCATGGTAGGAATACTGAGTAATTAGTGTGGACAGCCCTCACTTTGATCCTCTGGACATCATCTGGGTTTGTAGACATCTCTGTATGCAGACATGTCTCTGCTCTGTTAATCTTGAATTTTGTTTTACTATTTAAATATAATATTTAAAATAATGTACCTTTATTCCTTTCCCAGTACCCAGCATATTGTCCCTATCGTGGAAATGCTTCTTGGACAAGCATACTTTGCTTGACTTACAGTGTGGCATAGAGGTGATTTAGCCATCATCAGAATGGCGGCTGCTGCTTCCTTTCACTGCCACCTTACTAGGCTCTAAGTTCCTAGGGGGCAGCCGATCTTTGCATCCCCTGTTGCCCCCAAAATACTTTGTTAAATTGCATGCTCAGTAAATATTTGTTGAAATGTACTGAATCTCATCCCCTTTCTCTTCCGTTTCTGTCAGAGTCTGTATGAGGCCCCCTGAGCAGACACCCACCTGCCCAGAAACCCACCTCACCAGCATCCCTCTGGTTTTCAGCCACACCCCCAGTGGCTCCGTTCTCCCCCCATCCTTGAACATTCTTTAGCTTTTCCCCTATTCTCTTTCCTGTTCCTAAGCCCTCTGCTCTCTCATACTTCTTTATTCCCTTCTGAGGGAAGAAAAAAGTTAAGCACATGAGGTTTTCAGCTTTTTTTCCTCTTACCCTGTTTCCACTTGCACCTGAGACCAAATGCAGAGTGAGAAGACCGAGTGGAAGGACTGGCTGTGCCAGGGAAGGAGGGGTGTTGTGTGGCCCAGCAGTGATTCACTGTATTCATGCAAGACCAACCTGTTCTCGTTTTATACTCCTACTAGTTCTCCAGGAGTTTTTAACTAAGCAACAAATGCCAATCAGTGGAGGTTAAAAGGAACACAAGCACACATATTATTAGTGCCTGCTATTCTGCAGCTCACCTTATTCCAAGAATATGTCTCACTCATTTAAAAATTACCTCTAAGAAATGATTCAAAATATAAGACATAGAGTTTAGATAAATGATGTCTAACTTAGGGTTCTTCCAGCAGAGGATAGGCTGAATGTAATATAAGGTAAATAAGTGTACTTACTCTTCTAGGATCATCAGGTTGAATTTATTCCCTGAGTCCACCTCGAACTAAGAAGCATTTACTGACCTTATGGGGAATGCCCCCAGGTAAGGGTTTCTGTTAGGGGAGGGGCTTCACAAATCACAGGGTACTTTCACACAGTCAGAATTAGTGCATCTTCTCACAGTGATGAGATGAATGCGACACAGTGGCCATGATTAACTCAACTCTGTTTTCTTTTCATGTATCGTTTTCAATAATATGTTCCCCATATATGTGTCACTCTCTGGGGTCCCCCACACTGATTTCACCTAGGCGTCTGCAGACACACTCTGGTCTCTGTGCTGCAGGCTAGTATTTCTATCTTAATGGGTAACCCTTGTTATCTTTGCTAAACACCCATGGTACAGTCTTTACAGGTTTAAGAATTTGGAGCAGTTGGGAGGGAGTGATCAATGATTAATCAGCTAATTCCCTCCACGGACACTAGGCTGTGACCTCTTCCTCACCTCAGAAATTACCGTGACAGTCATTTTTCCTCTTGCATTCTCTTCTCTCTTTTTCTGTACCCTCTTTGGTTTTTCCTTTTTATCTTTTCTATTCCTGGGTGATCCCTTTCTGTTCACTCCTTGCCCTTGTGTTTCTTTTTACTTTACCTTCTTCTCTCCCTGGCTATCTCCTCTCCCTCCGCATCCTCTCTCCATCCCTCCTGGGTGTTTTTAATTGTTTTTTTTCTTTTTTATACAGTAATCTCTCCAAAACAAAAGTTTCCCTCCTGTATTTTAGGACAGTGCTTTCAAACTGTAATTCTTGACTCATTAGTGAGCCATGAAGTTGATTGGGTGGGCCCCCACACAGTGAAATAAAATAAAACCTAGCTGAATCCAAAAGAGAGTTCAGCGCATGGTGAAAAGTATAATTGTCTTGTTTAGTGGCATTTTATTTCTCTGCATAAATACAGCTGTATACTGGTTTGCTGTGCAAAGTGCATTTCTTACTGTAGGTAACAAGTACAGGTTGGATTTATATGAATGCACCTTTTCTAGAACCACATGACTTAAAAAGTTTAGCTCAGTTCCTGGCAAGTAGGTATTTAATAAATGTTAGTTGAATGGAAGTGTGTTTGAGTGATTTGTCTCGGGAGTAATTAGAAACAGAGAAGAGAGGTCAGCAAGAAAAAGGAGTCAGGAAGAGATGAGAGAATATTCTGTGGTATATCCATCATGGGTAAAATACAGGCCTTGAAAGATATACTCTCGTTACGTAAAATGAATTGAGAGCTGGGATGGGCATGTAAGGGAAGGAGGTGGCAAGAAGCCAAAGCTGAAAGAATGGAAGAGCCATTGAATACTTAGATAAAACAGTATGCCTCTTTATTGGTATATTATCCACAATAGCATCTGCATACTATTTTAAGATAGACTTAATGGAGCAAGGGGAAATTGTTGAAACTTTCAGAGAGGGCTATCCTGAAAGGTTTCTAGCATATAAAGAATAATAAACGTAAATTTAATTGTAGGTACTGGAGTTATTAATTGAAGGTATCAAGTGCCTTTATTATGTATTTTTTTAAATGTTTATTTTTGAGAGAGAGCAAGTGGGGGAGGGGCAGAGAGAGGAGGAGACCGAGACTCTGAAGCAGGCTCTGTGAGGTCAGTGCAGAGCCCAACATGGGGCTCACAAATGTGAGCTAATAATATGAAGTAAAATCAAAAGTTGGATGCTTGGACGCTTAACCAACTGAGGCACCCAGGTGCCCCTTATGTATTTTTTAATTGTGCGTATTACCTGTTTTATTTTAGTAAAATAAAATTTAAAAAGCCCCACTTATGGGGCCTTAGCAGGTTCACATGAAGTCTTAAGTACCCCCTTAACATGGGTTTTGTCATCATTGTTTTCAGGAACGTAGCTCCTCTATAGGGTTAACCTTACTCATAAGGGGTTAAAGACAGTAAATGGCAGATATTTAATACGTGCTCACTATGTGCCAGGTTTGATATTTGCAGTACATAGTTGAATGGGATATACTCCCTACGTCTGAGGGTTTGCATTGACCTGTGGGGTGGTGATTCTGGGTGGTAGGTAGGGAGGTGCTATGAAGATGATAGCGGAGGAGACTTTGGGGGTACAGAGAAGAACCCAAGTCAGACAGAGATTCCTGGGCAGGCTTTATTCTCAGGCTAAATTCTAAGGGAAAGATGGAGTTATGTGGTTGAAGAAGACAAAGAAGGCTTTGAGCAGAAGCTCAAGACCGTGTACCACTTTTGAAGATCCATATGTAATCCTCTGTGTAATGCAAGGGGATTGTCACTGAGAGACATAGACAGGTAGGGACAAGTTTGGGAGGAGGTGCTAAGTGAGAGAGAGTGACCTGGGTCCTAGAGCTCTGTGTTAACCAGGAGAGTGATAGGCTTATATTTGCATTTTAGAAAGGTCACACTGCAAATAGCCTGGAGAATGGTTTGGAGGTAGGGAGGTAAACAACATATCTGTTAGAAACATCAGGACAAGAAAATGATTAGAGTCTGCTATTGACAATTGAAATAAAGAAGGGGGATTGTCTTGCAAAGGTAGACTCTATAGCACTTGGTAAAACTCGGTATAGTGGATTGGGTGTGAGGAACATGTGAGAGACTGGCACTTTCTGATGTGGTTGACTAAATCTGGGCCACCAGGATTGGAGATACATGACAGACTTAAGTTTGGGGGCTAAGGTTTCATTTATGACAGTAATAGCACAGGTAAGATGATTTGTCTGTGGTTCATAAAGTTTTAGATTACAGAGATTAATTAAGTTTAAGTTGGGGGGGGTTTGCTCTTGATTTAAAAAAAACAAGCAAGTTAAATTTCCTTCTCTAAAGGGGTCTGAGTGAAATAATTTATTATACATGCTTTTAAAATGTCCTGGAGACTCATGTTCAGATTAGAAAGGGAAAATACTTCAATTGCTGATAAAGATGAAGATTAGGAGGGCACTTGTAGGGATGAGCACTGGGTGTTATATGGAAACCAACTTGACAATAAACTATTTAAATAAATAAATAAATAAATAAATAAATGTATTTTTAGCCTGTAAAAATACATGTCATATTTTTTACATGAGCAAGCAGGTTAATCCTGGGGGAACAGATTTGGATATCTGATATGGTCATGTGAGGGATATTACTCATTGGCTTTCTTAGCCCTGTATGCAGGAATCACATTTTGTAACTGCTTAATCTTTTGTTATTTTGTTAGTTTACCAAATTATCAACAATTTTGTGTATGGAAGGTGAGTGGGATGGCTTTGGGCAGATGGAATGATTACCAAGCCCTGTGCTATATCACCATGGCTTCCTGACAGCTATTCCTTTTGCACAACGAAAATGTGTGCCCAGGTATGATGTAGTCAATGCCCTTCTCTTTGATCATATATGATAAGTCTTCTTCAGTTAAGATAAATTTTTAGTTGAAAGACAAAAAATACTTTCAATTTAATATTTAAATGTAGATATACTGCTCTCTGTGTCACGCAGAACCCCTTGATGCTTTTACACATGGTTTAAAAAATGAAGTACAAATCCCATTAAGTCCTGATTGTGTTTAATATTCACTGACAGGCATCAGTAGTCTTTTAATGTTATATGTAACTTTCCTTATTTATCATTTTATTTTATTATCATTTTCTTTATGGTCTTATGAAGAAATTTGAGGAATACTATTATAGAAATCAGTTGCATTATGTTTTCATAATTAGAAGTCTGTTCATATTTTATAAACATCCTTATGCCATTCCCTCCCAATTTTACGGGAGCAGAAAGTCCTCAGTAAATAGAACCCAACGTGGTATTTTTAATCAAAAACCAATCAAGGGATGCCTGGCTAGATCAGTCGGTGGAGCATGCAACTCTTTGTCTTGGGACTGTGAGTTTGAACCCTATGTTGTGTGTAGAGACTGCTAAAATAAAATCTTAAAAAAATATTTAAAAATAAAATAAATAAATAAATAAAAAGACTGTGAGTTACTAGAGGGCAAGGCTTATCTGTTTTTCTATCCCCAGGTTATTAGGGATACCTGATATGTAGCAAGCATTAAATAAATTATGAATGACTAATATTCAATATTTAATCATTTTACCTTTTTTAGGAATATCATGCAATAGTCAAGTGTGAGGGAGAGATACCAGGGTTAACCAATTGAAGAAAATGGCAAGACAAAAGACAGATATTTGTGAGTTTTTATTTGACTATACACTTGACCCTTAAACAACATGGTGGTAAGGGTGCCAACACCCCCTGCCCTATGTAGTCAAAAATCCGTGTTTAACTGTGGACTCTCCAAGAACTTAATGATAATAGTCTATTGTTGACTGGAAGCTTTAGTAATAACATAAAGTCGAGTAACACATGTTTTATATATTTCTACTGAATTCTTACAATAAAGTAAGCTGGAGAAAAGAAATCGTTAAGAAGATCATAAGGAAAAGAAAATACATTTACAGTACTATACTGTGTTTACCAAACAAGCAAACCCTGCCTGTAAGT
Organism: Hyaena hyaena; assembly: GCF_003009895.1. Classification (NCBI taxonomy): domain Eukaryota; kingdom Metazoa; phylum Chordata; class Mammalia; order Carnivora; family Hyaenidae; genus Hyaena; species Hyaena hyaena. The sequence continues at coordinate 3,509,529 of NW_024080756.1, forward strand.
GGATGTACACAGTTCAAACCAGTGGTGGTCAAGGGTTATCTGTACTTTATTTTCAGGTTTAAATGTAGCAACTCAGACTTCTTGTCAGGTATCTCATCAGTTTCTCAGCTGACAAATATTGCTGTCCTTGTTAGTTAACTTCTACATTATGTTAGTAGGATAGGCTAAAATAGGGCCATGATTTTCTTTTTTCATTTTATTTAAATTCAGCTGTATTGAGATTTAATTGACGTACAACACTGAATAAGCTTAAGGTATACAACATAATGATTTTATATATATGTCTATTATAAAAACCACAGTAAGGTTAGTTATCACATCCATCATCCCACGTAGTTGTGTGTGTGTGTGTGTGTGTGTGTGTGTGGTTAGAATTTTTAAAAAATCTACTCTTTTAGTAACTTTCAAATATACAATACAGTAAATAATTGGAAGTTTGTAGCTTTTGACCACCTTCACCCGCTTCCCTACCCCTACCTTCTGCCTCTGGCAAACACCACTCTGTTCTCAGTTTCAGTGAGTTCAGATTTTTTAGATTCCACATGTAAGTGAGATCATGCAGTATTTGTCTTTCCCTATCTGACTTATTTCACTTAGTATAGTGCCTTCAAGTTTCATCTGTGTTGTCACAGATGACAGAATTTCTTTTTTTTAATGTTTTTAAAATGTTTTTATTTATTTCTGAGGAAGAGAGAGAGCATGAGCAGGGGAGGGTCAGAGAGAGAGGGAGACATAGAATTTGAAGCAGGCTCCAGGCTCTGAGCTAGCTGTCAGCACAGAGCCAGATGTGGGGCTCACACCCACGAACTGTGAGATCATGACCTGAGCCGAAGTCGGACGCTTAACTGACTGAGCCACCCAGGCACCCCAAGAATTTCTTTCTTTTTAATGGCCGAATAATATTCCATTACACACACACACACACACACACACACACACACACACATTTCATAAATATATCCATCTTGCATTTCTTTATTCATCCATTGATAGCCATTTAGGTTGTTTCCATGTCTTGACTATTAAGCAAATAATGCTGCAGTCAACATAGGGGTACAGATAACTCTTCAAGATAGTAATTTCCTTTCCTCCAGCCATATACCCGAAGTGAAATTGCTGAATCATATGGTATTTCTATTTTTAATTTTTTGAAAAGCCTCCATACTATTCTCTGTAATGGCTGTATCAGTTTACATTCTCAGCAGCTTAAAAGGGTTCCCCTTTCTCCACATCCTCACCAACCCTTTTTATTTCTTTTTTTAAAATAAAAACTATTCTAATAGATACAAGGTGATATCTCATTGTGGTTTTGATTTGCATTTCCCTGATGATCAGTGATATTGAGCACCTTTCATGTTCCTGTTGGCCACTTTATATATCTTCTTTGGAAAAATGTCTATTTAGGTCCTTTACCCATTTTTAATTGGATTATTTGGAGTTTTTTGTTTTGTTTTGTTTTTGTGTTTGTGTTGTATGAATTCTTATATATATATTGGATATTAATCCCTTACCAGATGTGTGGTTTGCAAATATTTTCTTCCATTCTATAAGTTGCCTTTGCATTTTGTTGATCATTTCTTTTGCTGTACAGAAGCTTTTTAGTTTGATGTAGTCCCGCTTATTTATTTTTCCTTTTATTGCCTAGGCTTTTGGTGTCCTAGCCATAAAATCATTGCCACGACCAGGGTCAAGGAAATTTTTTTCCTGCATTTTCTTCTAGGAGTTTTATGGTTTCAGATCTTACATTTAAGCCTTTAATCCATTTTGAGTTAATTTTTGTATGCAGTGTAAAATAGGGATACAATTTTGTTCTTTCACATGTGAATATCCACTTTTCCCAGCACCATTTATTGAAGTGACTGTCTTTCTTCATAAAATATTCTTGGCTCTGTTGTCAAATTATTTGACTGTATATGCATGAGTTTATTTCTGGGCTCTCAGTATGATTCTGTTGGTCTGTCTTTTCTTACGCCAGTATCATACTGTTTTGATTACTATGGCTTTGTACACAAGCTTGAAATCAGTTTTGTCTTCTTTCTCAGGATTGCTTCGGCTATTTGGGTCTTTTGTGGTTCCATGTGAATTTTAGGGTTATTTGCTCTATTTCTGTAAAAAATGCTATTGGAATCTTGATAGGGTTTATATTAAATCTATAGATTACTTTGGATAGTATGGACTTTTTAACAGCCCTAATTCTTGTAGTCCATGACCATGGGATATCTTTCCATTTATTTGTCATCAGTTTCTTTTTTCAATGTTTTACACTTTTCATTGTATCATCTTTTACCTCCTTGGTTACATTTATTCCTATGTATTTTATTGGTTTTGATGCTATTGTAAATGGGATTGTTTTCTTCATTTCTTTTTCAGAGAATTTGTTGTTTGTGTGTGGAAATGCAACTGACTTTTGTATGTTGACTATATCCTGCAAATTTAGTGAATGAAGTTATTAGTTCAACAGTTTTTTGGTGGAGTCTTGTAGGATTTTCTATATATAAGATAATGTCATCCATAAAAAGAGATAATTTTACTTCTTCCTTTCCTATTTGAATGTCTTTCATCTCTTTTTCTTGCCTGGTTGCTCTGGCCAGTACTTCCAGTACTGTGTCAAATAGAAGTGGTGAAAATGGGCATCTTTGTCTTGTTTCTAACATTAGAAGGAAAGCTTTCAAACGTTTCACCATTGAGTTTGACGTTAGCAATGTACTTGTCATAAATGACTGTTATGTTCTTCTACACACAGTTTATTGAGAGTTTATCATGAGTCAATGTTGAATTTTATCAAATGCTTTTTTGCATCTATTATTCTATTAATGTGGTGCATCATGTTGATTGATTAGCATATGTTGAACCATCCATGCATCTTCAGGATGAATCACATTTGATTACAGTGTATAATTCTTTTAAGGTCCCCATGAATCTGTTTCCTTGTATTTTGAGAATTTTTACATTGGGGATATTGGCCTGTAGTTTCCTTTTCTTATAGTGTCGTTATCTGTCTTTGGTACCAGGGTACCATATTCTATGCTGGCCGCATAGGATGAGTTTGGGAGTGTTCCCTGGTCTTCATCTTTTTGGAACAGTTTGTGAAAGATTGGCTTTAATTCTTCAGTAGAATTCATCAGTAAAACCATCTGGTTCTGGGTTTTTCTTTGGGGGCAGGTTTTTGCTACTGATTCAATCTCCTTACTCATTAGTAGTTTGTTAAGATTTTATCTTTCTTCATGATTCAGTCTTTGTTGGTTGTATGTTTCTAGGAAATTATCCAATTATTGTCCAGTTTGTTGGCACATAGTTGTTCATAATGGTCTCTTAAGATTCTTTGTATTTCTGTGATATCAGTTGTAATATCTCCTCTTTCATTTATAATCTCATTGATTTGAGTCCTCTCTCCTTTTTTCTTGGTGAGTCTAGCTAAAGGTTTGTCTATTTTGTTTATCTTTTCAAAGAATCAACCCTTGATTTTGTCTGTCTTTTCTATTGTTTTCTTATTCTCTAATCTCATTTCTGCTTCAATCTTTATTATTTCCTTTCTTCTGCTAGTTTTGTTCTTCTTTTTGTAACTCCTTGAGGTGTTAGGTTAGTTGTTAATATGAGATTTTTTTTTCTTCATGAATATATTTATCTCTGTGAACTTACCTCTTAGAACTGCCTTTGCTGCATCCCATAAGTTTTGGTTTGTTGTGTTTCCATTCTTATTTGTCTCAAGATATTATTTTTATTTCCATTTTGATTTCTTCTTTCATTCTTTCATTGTTTGCTCAGCAGTGTGTTAATTTACATATATTTGTGAATTTTCCAATTTTCCTCCCGTTATTGATGTTTCTAATTTTATTCCACTGTGGTAAAAAAAAGAAGAAAAGAAAAAGATACTTAATAAAATTTCAGTCTTCATGACTTTGTTGAGACTTATTTTACAGTCTAACTCATGATCTATCCTAAAAATAGATAGTTTTGTTGTATGCTTGAGAAGAATGTTTACTCTGTTGCTGTTAGATGGAATGTTCTATATGTGTCTGTTAGGTTCATTTGGTTTATAGTGTTTTTCAAATCTGCTATTTCTTTATTCTCTGTCTAGGTAATCTATGTATCGTTGATACTGGGGTATTAAATGTGTTGCTGTTTATTTCTCCTTTTAGTTCTGCAAGCATTTGCTTTATATATCTAGGTGCTTTGATGTTGGATGCACAAATATTTACAATTCTTATATCTTTTTCAGTATATTATTGCTTTCTTTGTCTCTTTTGATAATTTTTAACTTAATGTCTGTTTGGTCTGATGTAAGTATAACTGCACTGCTGCTTTTTGTGATTACCAGTTGCTTGAAATGTCTCTTTTCATCCCTTCACTGTCTATCTATGTGTGTCCTTAAAACTAAAGCCAGTTTCTTTTAGGCAGCATATTGTTGGGTCTTGTGTTTTATCCATTTAGCTACTCTATGTTCTTTTGATTAGAAAATTTAATACAGTTATGTGTAAGGTAATTAATGCTAGGTAAAGACTTACTGTTGCTATTTTGTTCATTGCTTTCTGTTTTGTAGATCCTTTGTTCCTTATTTCCTCTCTTGTTACCTTCTTTTGTGATTTCATGACTTTTTGTAGTAGTAGTATGCTTTGACTTCTTTTATGTATCTACTATAGGTTTTTCCTTTGCAGTTAGCATGAAACTTACGTAAAATATCTTATATGTATAACAGCCTATTTTAAGCTGATAACAACTTCAATAGCATACAGAAACTTTATATTTTTGCATCTCTTCCCCTTACATTCTAGGTCACCAATGTTAACAGTTCACATCTTTTTTATATTATGTCCAAAAATAAATTATTATAGTTATATTTTTTAGATATGTTTATATTTTAACCTTTAAATTAGAGGTGCAAATGAATTACACACTACCATTACAGTATTAGAGAATCTGACTTTGATTATATATTTACTATTACCATTGAATATTACACATTCATATGTTTTTGTGATGTTAATTAGCATCCTTTATTTCCTCTGCCCACTAAGACCCCTGGCCAGACAGGGCCATCAGCTCTGCTATGCAGATGAGCACAGCCACAACCTAGGATCTCTGTTAGGACACAGCTACAAAGAGAAATGTGGTCTGCCAAGATTGAGCACTGATTTCTATAAACCCTGCCTACCTTCTCAGTGGTCAAGCCCGGCAGATTTCCTGTGATCCCTGTGAGGCAAGATCGAAATTGGCCTCCTGGGAAGGGTCCCGCAATGCTGGGGACTAGATGTACTTTGGGCTCTTTTTTCCCCCAGCATAGAAACCATAGGCCCAGGGAACCCCTCTTGGTATGGTGCTATGCTGCCCATGGAAGGGGCAGTGTGGTCAGAGTGTAGCCACTCCTCTTACCCTTTGGAAGGTTATCCTTTTCAATCTTTGTCTTCCCCGGGGGTGCTTCAGCCTCATCCCTGGGTTCTGAGATTTTCACAGAACTGTCTTGTCTATGGATATTTGTCAGTTGGTCTTGTGAAGGGGGCTGGTCAGGAATGACCTGTGTCACCATCTTGATCCATACTTTCCTAATTTTCAGTTCCCTGCTGCTACCAAATTGCTGAAGCTCTTCAAAAGACTTCTTCAAAAGCATTCCTTCCCCATTTGTAACTATGTCTTAGAATCCTGTGATCAGCATGCCTAGAATAGAACCATGATTTCCTGATTTCCATTTGTCTGTTGTTTTCAAATACACAAAGCTCTAAAAGTTTTGCTTTGTTTTTATATTTAACTTACTCTTAGAATCTTATGATTAAAAAAAATTATAGCAGTTTGATCTCAGTTGAAAAGAATGAAAATTTTTCCATTTTAAAAATCCTCTCAAACCCACGTTCCATTAGCTTATAAAAAACACTCCAGGATGGTTTACATTCATTAGCAAAGGGTCATCGTTTCTATTCTATATGTGTGATGTCACCAAAACACTAATTAAGCCCCAAAATACTTGAATAAAATGCATCCTGTCCTGCTCCAGAAGTAAAAAGGATTTGAGACTATCTTGACTTTCTTAACCATTTTGTTTTCATGTATAATTGTGTTAGAAATTCATTACTTAATGTTAAAGTCAACCAGCCCTGTACATCAAAGTAATATTTCTTGGAAAATAAAACTCTTTTAGGCTTATTTCAAAAGATGAATAGCTAAATTGATAGTTCCTTTATTATTTGGTTAGAAAATAGTAAGGTAAATTGACTACAGTTAATATGTTAGAAATACATTTATTTCTAACAATAGAATAGAGCTAGGAAAAACATTCTGATAATCTCAGAAGAGTCTATAAATGTTTAGCAGATAGAAAAAGAGCAAAATGTAATTTTAGGTATCTTTTTGGGAACTCTAAATGAAATTGCTAGTATAGCTCAGATATATTATGTATTTGGTTCCAGATGACTGCAGTAAAGCGAATATTGCAATGAAACAATTCAAATATTCTCCAATGAATGTAAAAGTTATGTTTATACTACAGTGTAGTCTATTAAGTGTGCAATAGCATTATGTCTAAGAAACAATTTGTAGACCTTCACTTACAAATACTCTATTGCTGAAAAATACTAACCTTTTAGCAAGTCATAATCTTTTTGCTGGTGGAGGGTCTTACCTCGACGCTAATGGCTGCTGACTGACTGTTCAAGGTGGTGGTTGCTGAAGGCTGAGGTGGCTGGGGCAGTTTCTTAAAATAAGACAACAATGAAGTTTTGCCTTCTATGGGCTCTTCCTCTCATGAACAATTTCTCTGTAGCATATGACTGATAGCATTTTACCCACAATAGAACTTCTTTCGGGATTGGAGTCAAACCTCTCAAACCCTGCCACTGCTTTGTCAGCTATGCTTATGTTATCTTCTAAGTCCTTTGTTGTTATTTCAACAGTCTTCACAGCATCTTCACCGGGAGTAGATTCCATCTCTGGAAACCACTTTCTTTGCTCCTCCCTAAGAAGCAATTCCTCATCTGGTCAAGTTTTCTCAAGTGCAGCAATCCAGTCCCATCTTCAGGCTCCACTTCTAATTCTAGTTCTCTTGCTATTTTCACCACTTCTGCAGTTACTTCCCCCACTGAGCCCCTCAGTGTCATTCTTGAGGGTTGGACTCAACTTCCTCCAAACTTTTGTTAATGTTGATATTGTGTTGTACATCTCCATTGCAGCTAGCCTTTAAGAAACTTGTAAAGTTATGGTCGAATCAAAGACAAATATTTACAATTATCTGGAACAATTATTATAATACTCCTTCATTTTCTAATTACATATCTTCATGTGCCTCAGTCAAAACAACATATGGTGACAGAGTCAGCCAGAAGCAGATTTGAGAATTCAGTTGTCTTGTATTAAGACATTGAAGAGATCATGAACATGTCAAACATTACTTCCTTTGTCACTAATTTTCTTTTGTTTTGAAAAATTCAATTATTTTTCATTAAAATATATTATGCTAACAGTTATTGGGTTTGTTATTGTTATTTTTAAATGAATAAATATTTTTTAATTTCTTAGTTTTAATTTCTCATATGGTAAATATCAGTAGATGCAACCTATGTAAACCAAAGCTTCTTGGGGTCCTCGGTAATAGTTTTGAGAGTGTAAAGGAGTCCTGAGATTAAAAAGATTGAGGGGGCGCCTGGGTGGCTTAGTCAGTTGAGCGACCGACTTTCGCTTAGGTCATGATCTCGCGGTTAGTGGGTTCGAGCCCCGCGTTGGGCTCTGTGCTGACTACCAGCTCAGAGCCTGGAGCCTGTTTCAGTCTGTGACTCCCTCTCTCTCTGACCCTCCCCTGCTCACGCTGTCTCTCTCTCTCTCTCCTAGAAATAAATAAAACATTCAAAAAAAAAATAAAAAGTTTGAGAACTTAATGGCAGAGAATATTTGAGCATTTATGTTCATATGCATCGCTGAGGCAACCAAAACATTACTCTATTACGGCCTTGCCCATTCCTTGCCCAGTCCTTACTCAGTCCTTGTCAGCAGGGCGCTCTCCCTGGCTGGTTGAAGAAATGTTTATTTTCTATGCTTTTTTTTTAATCACTTAAAAAATCAAGAAAGCAGATATTTTCTTTTTAAAGATTTCTATCAAAACGATTTGAACCTCAGGGTGCCTGGGTGGCTCAGTCAGTTAAGCGTCTGACTTCAGTTCAGGACATGATCTCGCTGTTTGTGGGTTCAAGCCCCGTGTGGGGCTCTGTGCTGACAGCTCAGAGCCTGGAACCTGCTTCGGATTCTGTGTCTCCCTCTTTATCTGTCCCTCCCCTGCTCACATTCTGTCACTCTTTCTCAAAAATAAATAAACGTTAAAAAACATTTTTTTAAAATGATCTGAATCTCTTAGGATACTTTCATTCAGCTCCAAATAACAGAATATCTAACTCAGCTGGCTTAAATGATAATTTATAATTTCACCTCGCTGAAAGATTGCATATAGGGCAGGCTCCAGAGTTGGTTGGTTGAGGAGCTTCATGGGATCATGAAGTGCCAGTTTCTTTCCCTCTCTCTGCACTCCCCTCCTCAGAGAAGCCTCGTCCTCAGACTGACAGCAAGATGGCTACAGCAGGTCCTTGTGCCACCATCAGACATGGTAGTGCCAAAGCGAGAAGAGGGACATTTTCCCTATGTCTTCTCCTTAGAGACAAGGGGTCCCAGGACCTGCTTAGTAGACTTCTCCTCATGCCTCAATGGCCAGGGTTGGGTCACATCCAGTCCTTAAATGTGTCACTGCCAAGGATTATGGGCTTACCGCGACTGGCTTAAAACTAATCATTTTGGGGGACCCAGATATGAGGAAGTCCTCCACAATGATTTGGTTATTAAAAACAAAACAAAAAATCCCTTTTACCTATTGAGTTAACTGGAAATTCAGTTGTACAGCTGCCCAGTATGAGAGGCAGCACGAATCTGCACAAAGTGTTCTGAGCCTAAGACCCAGGAGCACTGTGGTCTGGTCCTGCACGTGGCACTCATGGGCTCTGAATCCCCTGTCATGGCCATACTCCCTTGTCTGTCAAAGGAGGGCTGGGACTAGAGCACTAGTTCTGTGACCCTCTGGCTCATGGGTTTCTTCATTCACTCTCTTTCATTCAGTAGTATTTATAGTGTGCTTGCTCTCTTAGGAAAGGCACAGGGAAGGGTACGGATGCACACTGGAATGCGGCGCCTTTAGCCACAGCCATCTGTTCCCCCTCCTGCGCTTACGCACACACTGAAAGCCCGAAGGGGAGTAAGATCCAGACTGGTTTTTCCCTTATAGGATAAATTGTTTAATGCCCTTGGCAAAGAGCCCTCGCTAGGAGGCTCATTAGCAAATGGTGACATCACAGGAGTTCTCTCTGATCTTATTACAATGTAAAATGTGTCCAGAAATGAGAGCGTAGAGCATCAATTCTGTTCTGACAAGGATGGGTCTTTGTCTCAGAGAAGATGCTCCTGGGCCTGGCCGGCTGGGACCGCCGCAGTTCCAGCAGCGCCGGGAGGGCTGGGATGCGGGGAAGCGGGCTGTTAAGAGAACAGCAGAGTCATGAGAAATGAGGCTGTGTTCTCTGAGCACTCAAGGGCACTCTCACGGTTTATTTTTCAGATAGCATGTCAGAAAGGTTTTGCTGCTTTAAAACCGAGTTGCTCACGTTTTGCAGGCCTTTCGCAGATGCTGTGTTGGTTCATTTCTCATGTCACATGGGGCGTTATCTCGGAGACGAGAAGTAGGACTCACGTGATCCCTGCCTCAAGTAATATTTGAGTCACTGTCAGGTGAAGCAGGGCTTTTTCAAGTTGCTTTAGGGTCCAATATAAGTGGAACAGCGAAGGTCACTGAAGAGAAAATCCTCCCAACACATAGTGCTGTCAGCAGTGACATGTAAACATTCCATTATGGAAAGCCATGGTCCTCCCATTACCATGAGTACCTTAGCAGAGGCTGGATAACCCTCTGTCAGCAGTGTTGTGAAGAGGTTCTTCATTTGATCTGAGTGTGGACAAGATGATTTGGAAGGAAGGTCATCTCTTAAATTCTGTGATTGTTATCACAGCCATGAGACCTCTAATGGCTTGAAATCATTAGCTGTTTGAACCAGAAAGCAAGGGATTCATTTACTCACCGAGAATTTATGAAGCACCTACTATGTGTCAGATACTGTTCTAGACACTGGAGATTCGGCAAAGAACAAAACTGGCAGGACACTCGGGGCACTTGTATTCTAGGGGAGGCAGACAAGCGCTGAATTAATAAATAAGACCGTTTCCTATTAAGAAATATGCTCTAAAGAACACACACCAGGGTGATGGGAGAGAAGGGCTGGGAGAGAAGGGTGGGGATCTGTTTTAGATTAGGTTTTGAGGGAAAGTCTCTTTGAGGAGTTAGCATGTGAGCTAAGACAGAATGCAGAGGAGGCATCTGCCCTGCGATGACTGGGGAAGAATGTTTGAAACAGAGAGGACATGCATGGAAGAGCAGATGCGAGCAAGCATGGCAGGTCTGAGAAGCAAGCAGAAGGCTGAGCGAGAGGCCCAGAGGGACACATGTGGGGTGGAGTGGGCATGGGTAGGGGCCAGATCTCACAGGACCTCCCACAGAAGCTTAGCGTTACTCTGTCCAGTGGGAAGCCCCTGCAGGGTTTTCAGTTGAGTGGCCTGTGCTCCAGTTCGCATCGGTAGAAGATGACCATGCGTGCTTTCCAGAGGATGGATTGTAGGGTGCGAGGATGCAAGCAGAGAGGCGAAAAGGAAAGTCAAGAGAAATGTAGTTTCACAGAAGCCAAGAGAAGAAAATGTCTCATGAAGGAAGGAGTGGGCAGCAGTGTTGAAGACAGAAGAGTCAGCAGGGAAGTTATTGATGGCCTTGGTGAGCAACTGTTCATGGGTGGTAGCTTTATAAACCCATTTAGAGTGAGTTTAGGGGGAAATGGGGAGTAAGAGGACATGGGGGATAGAACCCATTCTTTTTAAAAAATGCTATAAAAGAGTGCAAAGAATAAGAACGTGTCTGGAGGGGAATATGAAATCAAGGGATTGTTTCTAAGATTGAGTTACTCTAGCAACTTCTTTGTGCTGATGGAAGATGAATTTTTCCAGCAACTTCTTTGTGCTGATGGAAGGGCCTCTACGGAGAGGCATATGCTAGGGATGCTAGACAAAGAGTGAGTAATGGCAGAAGAGAGATCCTCGAAAGGGCATTGTGAATTGTTTTGGCTTTTTATGGAAATCCGTAATTTCATTATCTTTGATTTTGATTAGTTTATTGGGGTGTTCTTGTGTTAAGTTGAACTATATGGAATTACCAGTATTCACACATTTTTGATGTAAGAAAACAGCACCATTTTGTAATTCTACCTATAGTAGAATTAGGATTTTCTCCCTTAGACACTTGAATTTCTGTCATAGGTTTTTATAATTTATTATATTTTTAACATGGAAGAAACAACCTCAAACTTACCTAAAAGTTACAGTTACAAAAGAACATCCTCCTTCCCCAAACTATTTGAAAGTAAGTTTCAGACCTGTTGTTCTCTCTCTCTCTCTCTAGCATTTGAGTGGGTATTTCCTAGAAATAAGAACATTCTTCAACAAAATCACAATACAATCTAGTATTATCAGGAAATCAACATCAGTGCATTGCTACCAACGAATCCCTAACATCATTCAAGTTTTTGCCAGTTGTCCCAATGATGTCCTTACTCACAAAAGGATCTAGTTCGGTTCCTCCCCTTGCATTTAGTTGTCATGTCACTTTAGTCTTTCTCACTCTGGAACAGTTCCTTCTTCTTCCTTGATTTTCATTCCCTTGACACTTTGATGAATTCAAGCCAATTATTTTGTAGAGCGGCCATGGATTTGGGTCTGTCATGATTATCTTCAGGTTATGAGCCTTCAGCAGTGTGGTAGCCAGCCTTCAGATTGGGCCCCACCTCCTGTTATTCCCACCCTCGTGCAGTCTTCTCCTTCACCAGGGTTGATCTTTGTGACCCAGAGCATACAGTAGAAGTGATTAAATTATGGAGTGACCCTCTCGGATCACTTGTTCTGTGGGAAGCCAACTTCAGTGGCATGAGCGGTTCTGTGGATAGGCCTGCATGTCAACTGAAGCACACCGCCAACAGCCAGCGAGAAACTGAGGCCTGCCAACAAGCTAAATGAACTTGGAAGTGGGTCTTCCAGCCCTAGTTAAACCTTGAGTGGAATGTCATCTTGGGTTCAACTTGACTTCAGTATTGGGAGGGACCTTAAACCAGACTCACCCAGTGAAGCCACTCCCAGATCCCTGAGCCCCAGAAACTGTGACATAGTTTGTTGGCCTAAGGTACAAAATGAATATACACAGGAGTATCACAGAAGTGATGGTGGGTTCTTTCCATTGTATCCTAACAGACGGCACACAATTTCAGTCTGTCCCATACTAACGATGTTTATTTCCATCCCTTGATTAAAAGTGGCATCTTCTGGGCTTTTCCCCTATGAAGTTGCTCTTTTTTCCTTTTAATTGATGAATATTTTGTGGGAGATACTTTGAAACTATGTAAATATCCCATTCTTTATCCAACTTAACAACTTTTTCAGTTATTTCTCTCTGTGTGAGATCTTGGCTTCCTAGTTCATTCAGTGGAGAATAATCTGTTACACTCATTATTTATTTTGATGCTCAGATTGTCCCAAATTTCACCAGAGCCCCTTCAACCTGGCTCCTGTGTTCTTTTGACATGTCCTCATCATTCTTTGAACACTTCCCTTGATTTTTGGCACAAGATGTTTTAAGCTCATCATGTTCTTTGCTGGCCCCAGCCCTGAAATCAGTCATTTCTCCAAGGATCCCTGGTTCTTTTTAGTGGAAAATGGTATGAAAGCCAAGGTCTGGGCACTAGGTGTGTCTGCTGCTATTGGAGGTGTTGCTGCTCCCAGGCTTACTCAAAAGACATGCACATTTACATATGTAGCTATGTAAATATGTATAGGCAGACATATCTATGTAAATAGCATAAATACAGACGTGCACAAATATACATATACGTGTATACAACCATATAGTACATATAACTTTACATATTCCTTAATGCAAATGTATATATTTGTAAATATAGTAAATTTAAATATACATATATTTAAATCTGTAAATTCATACAGATACCTCTAATTGTAGGATATCCAGGGTTTCTATCTTTCCTTCTTTCCATATTAGCGACTTCTTTCTTCAATTGTGGGAAACTTGGCTCTTGTTACCCTAATTATATTTATTTATTTGATTAATCCCCTGATATAATCAGCCTCCCATCACCATTGCATCTACCCCTCTCCCCACATGGACGCCATCCATTCAGGCTCTGACGTCCATCGCAGAGGCACCCAGTTTCGAATGCCCTCCTCCTCCCCTTGGGCCCCAGGCAACCCCTCCACATGGATGCCCTTCTCACCCACACAGGCCTTAACCCCCCTCAATTTGTCCTTTATAGGGACCTACCCTGCTTGGGCTCTAATTCCCCTCTCCAAGCTGTCCCTCCCAGTGTGGATGCCCTCCTCACTGCACTTGGGCTCAGACACCCCCCAGGCTGTCACAAACTGCCTCTCCTTGCTCTGCCCCATCCGATGGCTTTAAGGCTGACTTGTTCAGGGGAGGAAGGGGAAGAGCAGGGCTCTATGATTTTATAAAGAGTGTCAGCTGAAAAGGCCATTCTGTTCTCCCACAGCTGAATTGTGAATTTCTTCTGTAGTAGTGGGTTCCAAATTTCCGATGACACCAGCATGTCTTCGGAAACCTGTTGACATATAAATCCCAAAGCAAACAAAAGACAACAATAAAAACAGGAAACAACCAAAATGTCCCTAGAAAAATGGCTGAATGATTCTAGGGAGGCATTCACTTTTCATTTTGTTTGTTTGTTTGTTTAATTTTTTTAACATTTATTATTGAGAAACAGAGAGAGACAGAGCATGAGCATGGGAGGGGCAGGAGAGGGGGAGACACAGAATCCAAAGCAGGTTCCAGGCTCTGAGTTGTCAGCACAGAGCACCATGTGGGGCTCAAACCCACAAGTGGTGAGATCATGACCTGAGCTGAAGTCGGATGCTCAACCGAGTCACCCAGACACCCCTCACTTTTTATTTTGGACTTTTAGTTATTCTTTAAGTTTTCTACATACATTCTTTTATTTATATTAATAGTACTAACAGACTATGGGCCATGCTTTATAATTTTGTATATTGAAAACATAATTAGCATTATTATTATGTTTTAAAGATAAAAAATTCAGAATTTAAGACCCTACCGGTAGAGATTCTGAGTCAGTGCACCTGGGCTATCACCTGGGAACCTGTGTTTTATAAAGTTCTCCAACTGAATATAGTGATCAGGCATGTGGGGGGGAGGACCTGCTCCACAGGAGTTCCCTCAGCAGCTGTCTGAATACGCACTGGCACTCCATCACAGATGAACATTGACAGAGGTGAAGCCATATGAGTCTCTCTGAAAACTCAGGACTGTTAGGTTTGCTTTTGAAGACTCATGATCCTACTGATACTTCCTTCCAAAACAACTCTGAAAAGATGTAGGTTAAGTACTCCTTGAAACTGTCAAGGTCAGGGGCACCTGAGTGGCTCAGGTTAAGTGTCCAACTCTTGACTTCAGCTCAGGTCATGATCTCAAGGTTCCTGAGATCAAACCCCACATCAGGCTCTCACTGACAGCATGGACCCTGCTTGGGATTCTCTCCCCCTCTCCCTCTGCCCCTCCCTCTCTCTCTTTCTCTCTCTCAAAGTAAGTAAACTTAAAAAAAAATTAAAAACTATTAAGATCATTGAAGACAAGGAAAATCAACTGTCAGCCAAGAAAAAAGTAAGGTAACAAGACACCTACATGTAATGTATATCAAAAAGGACCCTAGAATAGAAACAAGACATCAAGAAGAAACTAAATGTGGACTTTCAGTTAATAATAATGTGTCAGTACCAGTTCATTAAGTGCAACAGTTGTACGTACTAGTGGAAGATGTCAGTAATAGGGGACACTGGGTGTGGCTATGTTGGAACTCTCTGTATTCTGCACAACCATTGTACAAATTTGAAGAGGTTCTAAAATTAAAAGTTTATTTGAGGCACCTTGGTGGCTCAGTTTGTTGAGCATCTAACTCTTGATTTCAGCTCAGGTCACGGTCTCACGCCCCGTGGGGTTGAGCCCTGCATTGAGCTCTACACTGACAGCATGGAGCCTGCTTGGGATTCTCTCTCCCTCTTTCTGCCCCTGCCCTGCTCACCAGCATGAACTCCTTCTCTCTCTCTCTCTCTCTCTCTCTCTCTCTCTCTCTCTCTCAAAATAAATAAACTTTTAAGAAAGCTTATTAGAAAAAAGATGCAGGATACAAGAGATGTAATCATATGACATGGCAAACGCATTGGTAGCATTTTGTAAATCGAAAAGGTAAAAATATCTGAATGGGCATGAAGCATAGAAGTTGGGTGTCATCACCTCTGTGAGGGAGAAAAGGCACATGACCATTACTGTAGCCCATTGGTCTACTGTAATTTCCCATTTCCCACACCCATTTCCAGGAGTGACCCACCACTGCTGCTGCTGTTCTAGGAAACTTGAGGACAGAAGGGACAGACTGCTCCCAGAGGTCGGTGTGTAAGGTCTGATAGATGACCAGTTGCTCCAGAGTCTACAGAGGCCACATACAGGCAAGGAAAGGACGTCTCTGGGAGGTGCAGCTACGCTCTTTGCCCTTTGAGAACAGCTATTATGCTCCTGAGGTGTGACCTGTCCCTTCTTGGCACAACAGCCTCAATGCTGTGCACGATAACCAGTCCCTATTGCCTGTGGCTCAAAGCCAAGTGAGTTACAACTTGGAAAACAATGTGGCCAAATACTGCCAGCCACTCTTCTGGTGTTTGTAATAAAACATAGCTGAAATAGAGAAAAACTATACTTTTTTTTACACGAAGATAGATATCATGCCCTACAATAACGGGAGGGAAACCATACAGTTTATAAATTGCGTCCTAAATTGGAAGCATCTTAGCTATGTTAGGTCTGAAAATTATTCCGCTTCATTTCTCTAAACCCAAAAGCTCTTTGAAAAACACGAATGACATTTTTGTCTTACAGTTCACAGAGAGAATGTACAGTGTTGTTCTGCCATACCTCGGCCAGTAAGAATATCGGTGGCTGTGGCCGACACATAAAAAGGACCACCACTGCCACTCACATTATGTGCTTGTGGTAGACTGTCCCTTCTGTCTCCTCTGATGGCAAGCACACATGGCCAACTGTGCCCAGCTGTTGGAAGTATCCCCTTCCTGCTAGGCCCTTCCAATAACAGGGGTCACCCGGGAAGCCTGGCTGCCCACCCCTTGGTAAAGCAAGAGAGCGCTGGGGCCGCATCTGCTTTGCTCACTGGCGTGGCTACGTTGGTCAAAGTTCAGGTGCAGAAAACATAATCCATTTCAGGTAGATTAAGCAGAGTGATTTATTACAGGATTTTAAGTGATTTTTTCAGAATCACTGGAAGACTGAAGGAAAAAACTCCAGACACAGCCTTTAGGAACCACGTATGGCCAACCCTCAGAATGGCTTCTGCATTTGCCTTGATCAGGAAACTATTACAAGTAGCTGCTGGGTGCAAAGCCAGCCTCTTCAGCTCTAATCAGGGAGCCAGTACTGCTGTGGCCAGGTCAGGAATACATTGCTTTTTCACAGTCTGTAGAACTGATACCCTATATCTTGCTTCCTTCCATGTGACTCTGCTCTAAATTAAAGCCTCCTGTGAGTACAAGGTGGTGGGTAGAACCTAAATGACGTTTTGAACCCTAACTGCAAGGGAGTATGGGATTGTTTTTTCTGTTTTTCAGCCTCAGCACACTAGAAGGGGATTTCAGGCAGATACTGGGGAATCTAAATGCTGTTGTCTGCCCCAGTCTGTCCTTCTAGCCACCCGTGTATCCATGCATACTCCTCTGCTATCAGTGGAGCCCACTCCCTTCCTCACAAGTCACTGCATCCCATTCAAAGCCCAAGATCTCTGGGTTTTGTGCAGCTGTCTTCATCAGGTCCAGATAAGGCTTCTACTGACCTATAAACAAAAAGGCTACCTGTCTTCCCCAATATACAGTGCAAAGGAAAATAAAAACCCTCATTCAGAAAGGGAGAGAATAGGAAACGTACAACTGTCATTGGTGTTAGCAGTCATCACTCCCATCAGGCAAGAATGGTGAAGGCACCCTGCTTAGAAGGCAGAGTGAGGTCCTCGGGCAGCCCTCTGGAAGGAATGCCTTGCCCGTTAAGCCCCATGACCCAGATCCAGCTGGTATACTAGCCATCTCCCATCCACAGCCATGAAAGTGTAGCTGATAGGTGGTTGTTTTTAATTTTCCCAATTCTGCTGGTACTCCTGCTGCTATATAGGCACTGCCTAGTTAGCCAGCTGCAGATAAACTACAAGATTAAGGGTTCCCCCACCTTCTGCCTATGCCCCCCAAGTCTCTGCATTGCTAAATAGCCTCCACATCTGGACATCTGCAGCCTACAGCTGTCTTGGAGGAGACCAAGTCCTGATGGAGTAGATGTGGGAATCGAGCTGGGGTAGACTTTGCCCCGGAGCAGCCCTACATGTTGTGGCAGCGTCTACCTTAGCAGCAAGGACAGTATGGCCACACAGCAATGATGTGCCAAATAGGGGGAGAGTGGAAAATTTTCTTTTTAAAATAACTACACCAAGTTGGTTCTGGGAAGAAGACAGTGACAACATAGTTTTAAATTCTCTGAATCCTCACAGAAAACAGAACAACTAGGTAGCAAAACCGAATACCCATAGGCATTCACCTCAAAACTATGCGATAAGGTATCTCCAAAAATGCCTAAGTAAAAGCAGGTGGTGGAGGTGACCTACCAACAGCCACCAGACCTCTCGTGTTTGTATGAGAGAAAGAAGCGGAGAGAGAACAGCAGGGTATCCGACACACCTGAATAGCTGACAGGAATGTTCTAGAGATCACTGCTGGCCAGTTTGAGCACAGCCCCTGAAATGGGGAGGTTTTACCTGGTTCAGTACTAGCTAAGTGCAGGGGATTCTGGGTGGGTTCTGAAAGGAGCTGGGGCTGTCTGGGCCACATAAACTTTTGAAACCAAACAGCCAAAGCTCGCTTCCAGGGCAGGGCACCCGTCTGACTTCCCACGGACTCAAAATTGAGCAGGACCATGAAGGAAAGAGAAAAGCAGAGAAAGGAGAGAAGTGCAAGAGATCTCAGAAAGCAGTCTGCCACGGTTTTAAATACTTCACAAAAACAACTAAAGAAATTCTGTCAAGTCAGTCAACCTCCCTTGAGCTACACCTTCTAAAAGGTTCAGGAAAACTAATTTTGTCTAATGAGCATAAGAAAGGTATCACGATCCAATCCCATATAAAGTTATGAGGAGAACAGAACACAGAGCAGGGAACTTTCCCTACAGACCTTGAAAACATGCCAGGAAGACGTCAATAAAAGAGATCAAAAGTGAAGCATGCTATTTCAAAATGAGCTTAAAATACAAAACTTAAAAATTCAAAAAGAAATGAAGTAAAACATAAAGATTTAAGAGAAAGTGTCTAATATTGGCAACAGGCAAAGATTTAGCATGGATGATAGGAGTCCTGAAGAAGAAAAATAAAGCAAGAGAACAGAAAAAAAAAAAAAAAAAACTAAACACTGTAATGCCAAAAAAAACTTAAAATACAAAACTTAAAAATTCAAAAAGAAATGAAGTAAAACATAAAGATTTAAGAGAAAGTGTCTAATATTGGCAACAGGCAAAGATTTAGCNGTCTAATATTGGCAACAGGCAAAGATTTAGCATGGATGATAGGAGTCCTGAAGAAGAAAAATAAAGCAAGAGAACAGAAAAAAAAAAAAAAAAAAAAAACTAAACACTGTAATGCCAAAAAAAATACCTTCTGAAGTAAATACTTAAAACTATGTTGAGAGAGCACACCATACACGTGAGAATAGTAACCCAGAATGATACAATATAGAAAGCTAACTAGACTTTAAAGGAAAAAAGAATCTTTTAGACATCTAAATAAAAAGTAAGACTTCTTAGGGAAAGAAAATTGGATTATCCTCAGACTTTTTAGATGCAACCCTTTATGTCAAAAAAATGGAGTAATATATTTAGGATTCCCAAGGAAATGTGACCTGAGGATATTATGTCAAAATCTTTTAAGTATAAAAGCAGAGACAAATGTTATAAACAAGTAAGAACTTGTTGTATCTACATAAACAAGTGTCCAATAACCAGAGGAACCTCTAGTGCCCACATTGTGGTCTAGAAATACCAGGTCATCAGTAACAGGAACCAGGGCTCTGGGAGGAGGAGCTGATTCCAGGTCAGGGTCAGGAAATGTACAAAAGGAATCTGGAACATTCTTGTCAATCCAGATAGGAAGAAAGCTATTAAAGATTACTGGGGTCATACCAAGACAACTCAGGAGTGAACTTGAAGAGGCTCCCTACCTGGATAAAGATAGGATAATTTGAACTTCAATAATAATAATAAAAACTCATGAATTTAAACTGATGACTTCTACTCCACTATAATAATAATAATAATAATAATAAAATTCTGATCACTTTGGAAGGATTATAGGGAACGATTTCATTATCTGGAAGACTAGAAAATACAGGAAAGAATCAAGCCTGTGACACTTTGAATCTTATGAATGGTACCACTGGATAACCAAATAAGAGGTGAGGGAAAGCATCCTTTAAAAATAAAAATAAAAACAAAAACAGTGTTAAATGAAAAAGAAATAATTAGCATTGGCAATCTCCAGTGAATTAGCGGATGTAGGCATTTAGCATTATTGGCTGTTAACATGAAAAAAGATAAACAACTAGATGCTATGGGCCTCCTGATGAAACCACACACACCACCTCCTATAGTCTTGCCAAAGCAATTGAAGCAAATTCTCACCAAGCTTCTGGATGCAATTGCTGACTTGCAGGAAATAACAAAGGACAGAGGAAGATTTCGAACTGCATTATGAATACGCAGTCAGCAAAATACAGGCTGAGAGAAACCACAGCCTGGATCCTTCAGCGGATAAATGTTTAGGAGAAGAGAGAATCTGTAAGTTAAAAATCATATCCCACTTTTGAAAACAGGCAAGATGAAGCCATAGTCTAAGGCTGTACATGGGAATGAAATAGTCGTTTTTAAACGTGCAAAGAAGTGATTAGTATAGAAGTCAGGGCGATGGCTGCTATGGTTGTGAGAGGAATGGGGCACGTGGAAGGGGCCCAGCTGCTAGAACTTCTGT
Organism: Hyaena hyaena; assembly: GCF_003009895.1. NCBI lineage: Eukaryota > Metazoa > Chordata > Mammalia > Carnivora > Hyaenidae > Hyaena > Hyaena hyaena. The sequence continues at coordinate 3,529,796 of NW_024080756.1, forward strand.
CCCTTGGCCTGAGTGGTGTTCACCTTATAATATTGTGTGTTTGTTTTGTGCAGTTTCCTGTATCTGTGTTTTATAATAAAAAGGTGAAATGCATTGATAATTCTGAAGCACAGTAGTTTGTCCATGGTACATATTGGGTAAACATTGTTAGTTTTTTTACATTTAATTGACATAAATATATGGCAGTGATATAATGTAACCAAAAACTTTACTCCGACAAGCTTGTAAACAGCCTCTAAGTCCCTTATGTGTATTACATTGATTTTTTTATATAAATAACAGTATAAAAAGTCACATTTTAAGAGCAAGATGTTCCAACTGTATCTAAGAAACAGTAAATGTTATAATATGTTATCTAGATTTATTGGCTCCATTACCCCCAAATGCTCAACTATACTTTTGTTCCAGTATCTGCACATTGTAAATGTCCACTAAATGGACATGGTAAAAATGAGTTCACATGGACTCATTTAAAGTACAAAACCTTAGATTGTGAGTAACTTTTTCTGCGAGTATTCCACAACATGAGCAAACATTTCTAATAAACTTTAACATGATAGACGAGCAATATCTTGCAATATGAGTAGTACGTGACACTGAATGTCACAGGATCACAACTGAGCCAATGGTTCTTGAAATTCACTTTGCTATCCAAGTGCTTTGGATTACAAGCATGTTTCCAGAACGAATTATGCTCGCAAACCAAGGTTTTACTGTATATCATTTTGTGGGGAGGGCTGAAATATATGGATTGCCCTTTCTTCAGCATTGTGTTTAAAGAACACATATATGTACGTAATGTTAATCTATATAAGCAAAATATATATAAATATCTATATATGTAGCACGTCTGTGTAAACATACATTTGCTATTGTTTCATCTGGTGGATCTGATGAAAAATGACAAGTGAGTCTTCAAAACATAGAGTTTAGCAGCCTTAGACATTACACATGCATACATTTTTTGAGATACATTAAGGTCATTGTGTTCTATAAATAATTGTTCTGTGTTGGGATTGCCTAGGTTTAGGCATAAAATCCTCCACTTACGTGACACTGCAGTGCTCTTCTGGTTGGCCTGTCCTTGACATGGCTCCCTGACAGGTTGAAGGCAGATGAGTGACTGGGCAACACACACAGTAACCGTTTTTGCTGTCCTCATGCTGTCTCCATTCCAAAATGCCACCTCCTCGTCTCCAATCAACATCTTAGTCTGCTCTGTGGAGTTGAGGTTCCTTATTGCTGAGCCTTTGAAGGGCCTCATCTACAGACAGAGCAGCCAGCATCTCTGGTTTGTGAGGTTGTACATTCTATTCCACCATCACAGATTATATTCTTCACTTCCTTCTCATCACCTCTACTGTTTCTTCTATGGTGGGTTGTTTAGAGACTGGCATTATTGTTGTCTTCTCTCGAATTAATTTAATCCTGCCAATGAGATTGCCAACCTCCCTTTTAGTGTTTCTGCTGAAGGACAATCCAATCATCTTGTCATAATAGCAGCTATTAAAAGGATTTGGAAGTGTTTTTACATAAAGGAATCAGATTTGTTCACTATTCTATGTCATGTTCATTAGCTATCAATGGTATGATAAGGCTGAAATGATTGGACTTTGTTAGGGATCATGTATTAGAGTGTTAGCATTTTGTGTATTAACACAGACTTGCTGTCTTTCAGCAGGAATAAAAAGGAAATTAATTTTTCTTTACCTTGATAATGGTTAGAATGTCATCAGCAGCTAATAACATGATTTAATTTCCCAATACGTGGATAAGCACTTGCCCCTGAAGCCTGTCACCTATATTCTGTAATGCACATGTATCTACCCAAAGACATGTGAAAATGTCCTAGAGAGGCAAGGCAGCAAATAATATGAGAAACCTCTATTTCCCATGTTGAACTTGACATGACAGGTATGTCAAAGTGAGTATAGGCAGTGCCTGCTTTCTTGGATCCCAGAATATAAGAGTCTGTTTTGCCTTTTGTTTTATTAGAGATGATTTGAATATTGACAGGTTCCTCTTGATTTCAGCCTATTTAGTAACTTTGTTAATCTCTCCAAGTCACTGTTTTCTCACCTCTAAAGGAGGAAAAGGACCCACCCCTTCTGCCTCACCATTTTTTTTTTTTTTTGAGCAACTTGGATGGCTTTATACCCCACTAGAAAGCACTCCCAACTTCCTTTCAGTTTGTCCACCTATGGATTATCTAAAGAAAGGAACTTAAGAGCAAGTCTTCTGATAGGAAACCTATCATTTCCCACTGTCCTATCAAATGATAGCTTCCCTATCATTTCAAATAATCCAAATCACACTAAATTCAGGTTCTAAATTTAGAAACCAAGATAAAATCTGATTCATTAACCAGACACCATTCATTCATTCATTCAATGAATAATTATTGAGCGCTTTCTGTATGCCAGGTGCTCTTCTGGACATTGGAGTTAAAGAGGTGGTCGAAATGGAGTTCACATTCCTAGTAAGCATATAAATATGTAAATAAAAGATCAGAGACTGATAAATCTATAAAGAGATATATTAGGATGGGCTTAGAAAGACACAAAATAACCCAAAATTCATGAGGAAAAATAGGAAAGAGATCCTAAGACAGTCTGGCCAAAAGAACTTTCTGTGATGATGGAAATATTCCGTATCTGTGCTGTGTAAAACAGTGGCCATTAGCTGCATGTGGCTATCAGGCACTTGAAATGTGACCAGTGCTACTGAGGAACTACTTTTAACTTTTGTTTAATTTCAATTAAGTGTAAGTAGCCACATGCGGCTAAGAGCCACCATATGAGACAGCTGCAGTTTGAGAGCTGTTTTGGAGTTAGGTGTCTATACTTATGCAAAGAAGGTGAGCAATATGCAGCATCCTATAAATTTTTAATGTGATAAAGCAAACCACATTTTCACTCTACTATCTTGGTAAAATAGATTCATGACTAGGCTTCAATATATGAGTACCATACTGGAAAGATACAAGCAATCTAATAAGACAACTAAAGAGAAGCAATGGATGATTAAAAAAAAAATATATATATATATATACATATATAAATATATATATATACACATATATAAATATATATATATTAGAATGGAATACACATACTGAGGGCTAAAGGCTCTGAGGAATATTAAAGGCTACAGAGGGAGAAATTTATTTCATGGTTATGTGTACCATAGGCTGCTCTGCTGGTTACGTGATAAGGGCTATTATTTTCTAATAGAAATCATAAAGCCTGCAGGAAGATAAATAGACTAATAATCAAGGGCTGGTGCTATTAAGGCATTTGCCAAGGTTTTGCTCCTCTGAGACCAGAACATCTGATCAATTTTGAACCCGCACTTGTTATGGTTTTCCTCAGAAAGCAGAGGAAATCATGACAGAAATGACCTAATGCCTGTCATCTGCAAATAAAGGGGTTATTGAAGATCTTCTATAAAGTCCTCTTTAGCTATAATATTCTTTTGATGCTGTGACCCAGTTATGATCAACAAAGAATCATTTGGTGATGTGAAAGCAGCAGCCTTGGGGAAAAAACTTGAAGTTTGTGGGAGCAGCAGAGGGGAAGGATACTCTCTGAGCAGAACCATTTCTAAATTTTATGGAAATGTCAGGTGGGGGTTGATGCATGCCAGAATCCTAATCATATGCAAAAGTATCACATATGTAATTCTATTGAAATTTTACAAATACTGCCCAGCTGTTCTATCACCAGCCACAAATTGTCATGACATTAGTAAATTCAGAAGATGTTTCAGTCTGACCAATTAAATGTTTTCTTCTCAGATCAGCATGCTTGTTGAGTATTTAGTATGTGTTAGAAAAAAAGCCTCAGTGGGAATTGAACTTAAAAGGGACTCAGGGGCACCTGGGTGGCTCAGTCAGTGAAGCATCCGACTTCGGCTCAGGTCATGATCTCACTGCTCGTGAGTTCAAGCCCCGCATCAGGCTCTTGGCTGACAGCTCAGAGCCTGGAGCCTGCTTCAGATTCTGTGTCCCTTTCCCTTTCTTGCTCTGCCCCTCTCCCACTCATGCTCTGTTTCTCTCTCTCTCAAGAATATATAAACATTAAAAAAAATATTTAAAAGGGACTCAAACATTAGTTCTGTTTCTGAGCATAAGATACAGTTGTTATCAGACATGGTCGTATTATAACCAAGCAATAATATCACATTTAAGTAATACCACATTTAAGAAAGAGCATGGAGGCGCCTGGGTGGCTCAGTCAGTTAAGTGGCTGACTTTGGCTCAGATCATGATCTCATGGTTTGTGAGTTCAAGCCCACATCGAGCTCTTTGCTGACAGCTTGAAGCCTGCTTTGGATTCTGTGTTTCCCTCTCTCTCTCTGCCCCTCCCCTACTCACAATCTCTCTCTCTCTTTCACTCTCTCTCTCTCTCCTCTCTCTCTCTCTCAAAAATAAACATTAAAAATTTTTTCAGAAAGAGTATTAAAGGGTACCAAAGAAAGCATTTTCTTTAAAAACATGTGGTGTGTCTTATGAACTTCTGCCTGAAGTGTTTCTCTTCTGTGAATGGGAATTGCAGTTAAGGCCAAGTGACATCAATCGTTGATGTTTGAGCACACTGAGCACTATGGGTTAATCAGCCCGTAAATGAACTGGCAAATATATTATTTTAAATAAGACTGTAACATTCCTTGAGGGGAAATACAGAGCTCTTCTTGTGGACAGAACTAGGTTCTGTAGATAAAAAGAAATGAGCCTGCAAATTTGTAATTATAATATTTTATCTCCAGAAATACTGTTGGCATTTGAATTAGGGACATTAGGTCTTATCCCTTTGGGAGCTGTGAGGAGAAGTTTAAAAAAAAATTTCCTATGTTTATGGCCAGGAGGGAAAAGTGGAACCAGTTTTTCCACCATGAAAATGCAATAAAAAGCCAACCCTCTCTACTGGAATGAATAAAAGAAAGTAGTTTCACAATTTCCACATCATTTAGTGTTTAAATACTGGTCTTTTCATCTAGAAACAGATGCCATCGAAGCTAATAAAAACACTATTCCGGGTAGCATTGAAAGCATTATTGGGTTATCCATCTCTCTCCAGTACCCTCAGAAACAAGGTGCCGATCGGCAACTCCTTGTGAGGGTCTTGGATGTTTTTGTATTTATTTCCCACCTTGGAAATGTGTAACCCAATTGAGAAATGAGACAAGTTCCTCATTAGGAAATATGTGGTGCATCTAATATTACTGTATTAGATGTACTGTATTAGGTGTATCTTTACAATTAAACATCAAATTAGGGTTCTTGATGGAAGGTTAGTAGCAGTGTATCATTTGAAAGAAGAGTTCTTGCTTAAACGTGTTCAGTACTGCTGATGAACTGCAAATAGATCTTATTTAGCATTTTAGATCCATTCTGTTCTTCTTAGACCAAAGAGTCTCGAGCTTTAGTGAGCATCAGAATCCCCAGGAGGCTTGTTAAGGCCCCACCCTCAGAGTCTCTGACTCAGTAGGCCTGGAGCAGGGCGTGAGAGTGTCTACCTCTTACAAGTTCACACCTGGAGAACCCCTGCCTTATGACCGTGGGGAACTTCTTGTGACTGGCTTCTTGATGTCCAAGTACAATGAAGAAACAAAAGTTTTTTTCTGTTTCTGTTTCTTCTTCCTCATTTTTCTAATTATGCCAACAATATTGGGTTTGTTGTAAGCTTATTTCTGGCCCAAATCTAGTAATCACATTACAGTTTTGTTGGGGGTTTTTTTCCCCATTATTTGAGACTTGTATTTTATTATTTAGAAATTTCCAGCAGAGCTATCCATAAGTACCTTTGTCAGGAGATGCCTGTGAGAATCTAAATTGGAAAACAAGGATAGGCAGACCTGTCAGCTCTTCCTACAAAACCACACAACACAGGAACAACAACCAGCCAGGCCTCAAGGTGCAAGGTGATTCACCACCCAAGGTACAGTTCAGTAGCCCTGTGAGCTGATTTAGATGAACAACAAAAACTCTGCAGATATAGATTTTAAAAAATTGTTTTTAATGTTTATTTTTGAGAGACACAGAATCTAAACACACTCCAGGCTCTGAGCTGTCAGCACAGAGCCCAGTGCGGGGCTTGAACGCACAAACCATGAGATCTATGACCTTAGCTGAAGTCAGAGCTTAACCGACCAAGCCACCCAAGCGCCTCATAAATCCAATTTCATGTACTTGCCCACAGCAGCCAAGCTACCAGACACTTAGACTAGTTATGAGCTAGGAAACAGACTGAATTCAGTTTGAAATAATTCAACAGACCTACAGGAGGGGACCAGTGGGGGTGAGAGGGGCTTGACTATGGCCAAGTCCTTGAGTATGCCCTTCCCTCACTGGGACATCTTCACTGTTTCCTTATCCCTGCTGTCACCAACAGGGATCGATGTGTGTAAAGCCTCAATCAAGCCCCTGCTAGAGAGCAGTTGTTGACTGACAGCAGGTTGAATCCACTTGTCAGCAAGCGGAATCTGTCCACATGACTCAGACAGGCTGTACCCTGTGTTCCTGAAGTCCAGATGGGGGTCCCAGCCTAAGCATGCTTGAGAGGACCCTTCACCCCCAAAACTCTCCCTACCTGTTGCATACTCCCAAGTACAGACTTGGTTCAGCTTAGAGCCTGGCTCACACCCGCTCTTCCCCTGCAGAACCCTTTGACCCCGTAGCCCCCAGGACCTGTTGCATGCTCCCAAGTAGAGACTTGGTTCAGCTTAGAGCCTGGCTCACACCCGCCTTCCCCTGCAGGACCCTTTGACCCCGTAGCCCCCAGGACCTGTCACAACCTAGCCTGACATCCAGTCCAGCCCCACATGGTACTGCATTCACCATTCTTCTCTAAGAGACAGGCTGTCTGCCTGCAGGCCAGAATGCTGGGCCCTCTCTGAGCCTCCAAGAGACTTCCAGGCTCTCCTATATGAAGAACTAGATTTTCACACCGCTCACAATTTTATTTCACAGATCACAGTGGTGAGTTTAGGATTTCCAGTCCTTGCCACGGTTGTCATACATTTCCTGACACCTTCCTGTTTCTTCAGATCTGAAACATCTCCCCCAACATACCCTGGTTGTTTTAAACCCCGAATGACCCTTCTAAAAGCAACAGTGGATTCAGAGGATGCCGGCCACGTGTGCTGAGCAAGTTCCCCTCTACCTCAGTTGCTTCCAAAAAAACAGGGCTTCTGCGATATCCCAAATTCACTTTTGCTCCCAACATAAAGGCACAAAGACAACAGTCTCTTGGGGCAAAATGACAATGAGAATGACCAGTGTCCTTTGTGAGGCCTGAGACAGAGTTACCGGGGAAGGCAAGTTCAGTCTGGCATGGATGCGCATCAGAAGGAAGGCTCAATGATGGGGTCTCCCTTTGGGCCCAAGCAGTCCTCTGAATCTAGAAGAATTTAACAAAGACAAAGGCAATAGTTAATATGATTTCTGACTCCCTACTTGTTTTGAAACCATAGTGAGGTAATGTTGGAGCCCTAAACACACCTGCCACTCAATCTGATACCATTTCAGGCTGGTGTTTGGCATTTCGTATTTAGTGTTTATAATAATTACCATCACTCCACACTGCAGTGAAGCAGTTTACCAAGAAGTAGGGTGAGGACTCCTTATGGATTTACTGTTAAGAAACCACAAGGCACAGGGTAGAAGTGGCTGGTCTGTGACCCTTATCACGGTTGTCCAGGCCCTACATCCATGGGCAGTTGCTGGACCCTAGTGCTGTACCTCCCACAGCCTGCCCACCTGTATATTCAGCCGAGGCCTCTGAAGGATAAAATCGTTACTTGGTCACTTGGCATTTCCCCATTCTCAACTCATTAAGATTTAGTACTCAGACTAGGGAGATCTGGTGTGATTCCTGCCAGAGAGGTCTTTGTTCATGCACAAAGGGTTCTGGGCAAAAGTCTGGCTTCAAAGACTAGATAGAAACCATTAGTCTCATTTCTAAATTGACTTTAAATATTTCCTCTGTAAAATGGAGAGTATAATCCCAATGCTTCCTGCCTCCAGGATGAGTGTGAAAATTAAGTAAGAGAATATATGTAAAAGGGATTTGAGAAGCCTAGATAGGTGGTAGATGGTGTGGTTCAGGAGTAATTGCAATGGCTGGTGCTTTGATGACAATCTCTGAAAACCCTAATGGAGCCTCCCATTTTAAAGGTTCAGGTTTAGGGCACCTGGGTGGCTCAGTTGGTTAAGCACCCAACTTAGGCTCAGGTCATGATCTCACAGCCTGTGAGTTCAAGCCCCGCAACGCACTCTGTGCTGACAGCTCAGAGCCTGGAGCCTGCTTCAGATTCTGTGTCTCCCTCTCTCTCCACTCCTCCCCACTCATGCTCTGTCTCTCTGTGTCTCTCAAAAATAATTAAATGTTAAAAAAAAATTAAAAGTTCAAGTTTAAAAAGTTTGACCCTGAACATTATCACCCACTAAAGAATTATAGCATTTCAGTTTGACTTATGTAAATGACTGTAGAGTTGCTGTGTTTTTGTGAGGGAAGATTGAGAAGAGTTCATATATTAATCATCCTAATTGTTCACCATTGTAATGTGTTATCCATTGACATTAGAAGAACTGTAACTTTTGTATTTTGAAGAAAGCACTGAAACCAGGCTGGAAAACAGATTGAGATTCAGATGTCTCAGGACTCTTTCACCTTGGTCTTTTCATTTTTTTAACTTTGAGTAAATCATTTTCCTTTGGTTTTTACTTAAGTAAGGTTACATTCTAAGATTGTGTGAAATTATTTAAGTGCTTTGAAAAAATGGGAGTGTTTGACAAACAATATACCAACTTTGAATTGAAATATATTACCCTGAGGTGAAAACCATTGAGGTTGGCTTCCAGAAAGAATATTCTACCTCCAGACATATTTTATTTTAATTTAATGCATCTCCAGCCGTGGCAGGATGTGTAAAGGCAAAGCACAGTGAGCTACCTTGACTGCTTTCTGGGTAAGAAAGACCCACATTTGAGTGTAACGCATCCATTGAGGATGGGGGCGTTAGAGTACGGCTCCTGCCTTCCACTGTGCATCTGCCTTCCATGTGTCTCTTGAAATGCTGACATTCCCAGTACAGACCTAGCTGGGGCTGAGGTCCAATTCTGCTTATGATGGTTGGGAATCTCCCCCAGTGTCAGGGTTCACAGCGAACACATCCAGGACGCCTTCATGATGCCTCTGAAACAAGGAGCAAGGCGCTTGGTCCCAGCCTCGCTGAACAGATTCTTCACATCTTCTCTCTGTGTTATCTTGGTTCCCTGTCAGGAGAAGTACCCCCCACCTCACAGGGCCGGCCCTGGGCTAAGTCCTTCACAAAAACATTTAAGTTTTTTTTTTTTTCTTTTTCAATGTTTGTTTATTCTGAGAGAGAGAGAGAGGGAGGAGGTGACACAGAATCCAAAGCAGGCTCCAGGCTCTGAACTGTCAGCACAGAGCCCGATGCGGGGCCCAAACCCAAGAACTACAAGCCCATGACCTGAGCCGAAGTTGGACGCTTAACCGACTGAGCCACCCAGGCGCCCCAACATTTTAGTTTACCGTTGTCACCATCAGTAGCTCCTTCTTGACCTTCCTTTCACACTCTACACATATGCTCACTCTGCATCACACCTGACTTGACTGACTCATCCCTTGAAGGCCTGCTCTCAGCTAAGGATGTACTGACTCGTGGGTGTTCAGCCTTCAGTGAGTAAGGGTTGTGTCAGATACCAAGCTGCATTTTGACAAGGCCTTTCTGGAGGCCTTCCACAATGGGTAGATGGAAATTTCAAGCATTAAGTTACGCTAGGTGGATGGGAATAGAGAGATATTTTTGAATAAAGAGATTCTTGTGTGCTTTTCAATGCCCCAGAAAGGAAGGAAGCTGCCTATTACAGATCCAAAATCTCTCATCAGAAGCCTGAGGCCAGATGTGTTTCAGAATTCAGAATTTTGGAGTTGTTAGCATAATAAGATGGTACATCCTCAGTGTGATCTGAGGACTTGTCTGATAATTAAACACATTAATATTCACATGAAGTGGGATGAGTATTGTTGGTTCAGGTTAGGATGTGCCGCCAAATAAATTTCAACTGGGTCAGGTTTTACCACCAAAGTAACATTTGGTTATTAAAGATTTTAGGATTTCAGAATTGCAGATAAGGAATTACTGTGCATCTGTAATCATTAACAATAGTTCACATTTATTGAGCACTTGCAGTGTGCCAGGCATTATGCTAAGTGAGCACATCATACAGATAAACTTACCTACTCTTCTTATCAATGTAAGGAAGAAATTAATATCCCTTTACTGATTCCTACTAAATCTTCCTTTAAAAACTGTTGATGACTGTTAAACTAATAGATGAATTAAATAAGTTGCAGGAGACAATATACAAAAAAAAAAAAAAAAAACCCCATGGAGTTCCTATCATGTGTCAAGGAGCAAAAAATTTATAACCCCCATCTAAAGTTACTCTGGTCAAGTGAAGGAGGCAGATGGGTGCAGAGACATAAGTATGTCTGAGGCACAGAACAGAGAGAGGTTCCTGTGCTTCAGGGAAGGCTCCTTGGGCAGGTGCTGGTCCAGCTCTGTCCTCTGGGCAAGGGAGGAAGCCAACTTAGAGGGGACAGGGGAAATCACCACCACCACTTATTATTAAGTCTGCATGTTCAAGGTCAGTGACTCTCAAATACTTTGAGACATAGCTCCCTGAGTGTCTTTTATTTTCTTTAATATAGCCCTGTCTCCTCTTCTCTTTTATAGAACACCTATCTCAGCTTTCTCACAAGACAACATCTATGAAGTACAGCCTCCAAGGGTAGACAGAAAATCTACAGAGATCTTCCAAGCCCACATCCAGGCCAGTCAAGGTATCATGCAGCCTCTTGGAAAGGAAGACACCTCCATGTACCGAGAATACATCCGGAACCGCTACCTGTGAAGAGAAGGCAGGTCCCCCTGTGAATTTGCTTACATTATAAACTGTTTTATTACATCTTAAAAAGTGAATTTCCCAGGAGTCCTTTACATCTGAAAGTTTTTCCTCTTTTTGTAACTGGTAAGCTACAAATTATAGGAAATAAAGAAATGCTTAAATATTTTGCTGTCATTGCCTTTGCTTTATTTTAGAAATACTTTTAGAGATGTAGTCAATATAGGGGCTCCTGGGTGACCCAGTCGATTGGGCATCCAACTTCGGCTCAGGTCATGATCTCCCACAGAGGGCTCTGTGATGACAGCTCAGAGCCTGGGAGCCTGCTCTGAATTCTGTGTCTCCTTCTCTCTGCCCCTCCCCTGCTTGAGCTCTGCCTCTCTCTCTCTCTCTCTCTCTCTCAAAAAATAAAATAAAAAATGTTAAAAAAATTTTTAGTAATAAAAAAATAAAAGAAATGCAGTCAATATAGTATCATACCATAATTAAGAAATTAACAGGTATTTGTTGAGTATCTACTGTGTGCCAGGCACTATGGTCAAGTCTTGGAGTATCTCAGTAAGGGAAACAGGCCAAAAAACTCATCTCTCGTGTAAAATGAAGTCAGATTATTTTTCTCTGTAGTTAACATTTTTTTATTTATTCTGATTTTATGTTAGCTTTGCGTTTTGATAAAAAAAATTGTTAACTTTGTGTTTTTTGAAAGCTCTTGTTCTTAGGAAATAAACACTAAAATATTTATGGATAAAGGGACAAGATGTCAACAGATACCCTCCAATGGTTCAGGAAAAAAGAACAAATGGAGGAAAATATTAATAATCAGTAAATCTGGGAAAGAGTAAATGGTGTTTTTTGAACAATTCTTACACTGTTTCCATAAATATGAAATGATATCAAAATAAAACATTAAAAATGAGTTACCCAGCATAACTTTTATGGTGTGCAATTGTGACACCCGATTTGACCTTTGGTGTCCAGTCAAGGGTGACTTGTTATGTGCACATGGCCTGCTCTCTGTATTGTCAGACATAACAGGGACAACTTTCCGCATTTTCTGACAGTTTGACACAAATGATGTGATTTCATTATGCCCATGCTTGGTTAATACATTGTCTCAGTTCTCCCTTCTCATAAATGAAATAGGGAAGAAAAACAAGCTGTCTAATGTGAGAAGGAAAACTGGCTGTCTAAATGACCTTTAAGGTTTCTCCAACCTGAGATGCTGGAATTCTGTGAAGGTTCTACAGCAGAACCTAACTAGCAGACATTGTCACTATCAGACATATTTAATTTTTTAAATTTTTTTAAACATTTTTATTTATTATCGAGAGACAGAGCATGAGCATGGGAGGGGCAGAGAGAGGGGGAGACACAGAATCTGAAGCAGGCTCCAGGCTCTGAGCTGTCAGCACAAAGTCCGATGTGGGGCCAAACTCATGACCTGAGCCGAAGTTGGACGCTTAACCAATCAAGCCACCCAGGTGCCCCTAAGTTGATATCATCATAAAACCAAGATTAGAGAATGACAACAGGCAAGAGAAAATTTGTGTTGGCGTAGTTTTATTATCTACCATGGTAGCTTGCAACTGCATGTGGGAGATCACCTGAGCCTTCCCAAGTCAAAAAAACATTCCCAAATTGCTGGAGAAGTGTCAAGTTACAGACCAAACACTGGTCTTAATGTTTAACATGGCTTCTTGGAGGTCTGTCTCCTTATGATGTGAATGAAGTGTTTGTGAAGATCTGGAATCTAAGTCTTCTTTCCTAACCTTCTTTAGCTGTGAAGGAAGGCTGCCGATGCCTACTTCGTTGATGTGTGATGTGTTGTAGAGTTGAGAGGTAATGTACGTGAGGCATGTAGCCACAGTTCCTGGCATGTAAATGAGGCTCAGTAAATGGATAGTTGCTGTGCTGCAGTAGTAGTGGCTGGTCATGGTGGCAGCGCAGACAGTGTTCTCAGCATGAGGCAGCTGCTCAAACATGATTAGCACGATTTTTAACATAACAAATTCACATTATTTTGACATAACAAAGATGGTACTGAACTATTTATTTTGCCTTTAATTCAGATTATTTCAACGTTAGCCATACAAGGAAGACCTTACAAATTGATAGAAAAGTAGATGTAACATTTAACCTCTAGAAAGAGGTTCATGACCGCAAGGAGCACGTACATGAAGTGAACATATATATGAAAACACTAGAAAGCTAATATGTGAAAGAAAGTATGGAGACTGCTCTAATTTTTAGACCCAAAGAAAAGAAACATACACTGGTTAAGAGCATGAACTGTGACCCCTATCACTTACAAGTAATCTCCAAGCCTCAATTTTGTCATTTAGTATAGAGCGTGGTTGAAAGAAATAAGAGAATACCTATAAAGCAATTGCATGGTGTCTATCACATAGTAAATAGTAAGTGTAGTTTGATAAGATCACTGAGAATGTGTGTTTGCCAATCCTTGCTGACCTGGTGCTGGAGCACCATCTCAGAGCAAGACCATGAATCCACTCTCCCCATGCCATGGCCACTAAAACAGGAGAAGCCTTCCTACTTCAGCTTGACATTGTCGATTTTAATTCTTTAAATCAAGTGATATGAATAAAACTTGAAACACAGTAGATCATAAATTGAAATACCAGCAAAGAATGACATTCTATGAAATAAAAATTTGTTGACCGTATCATCACACCCAAGAGCAAAGTAAAAACATTCACATTCAAAGTCAGTGTGAACTCTTCGGAGTGATAGTGGTAGACATGCCTCCCTTAAAGCCACTTTGTACCCATCTAGACACTACAGCAGAAGAAGCTGTGTCTTATTTTGTCAAACTGAGAGATGCTTCTGATCTTGGTTGAGCTTCTCCAGCTTACATGGCTGCTGTCATGCTGTTGAGAAGTCTGGAAACATCTACTGCAAAAAGGATCCGGCATGAAACATCATTCTTTCCTCAGGAGGCAAAGTCCATATGACTGGTACCTGTCCTCAGAGGAGTATGATTTTAGATGTTGTGGATCCAAATCGAAATGATAGTATGTGACTTCCATTTCTCCGGAGAAGAAACAACTGCTGTCAGAACTCAAATAGATTTTATTCTTCTCTTACATGTGAATACCTCAGTTGCCACTTGAAGAGGAGATTCCAACTTTGTTGGGTTTCTGCAGGTGGAGGGTTCGAAAATCATGATTGTATCTTATATGTTTCAGAGTCCAGCTTTTCCCGCCAACTCCATGAGTTTTCTCCTTCCTGGAATTCGCCACGTACTGAGTCAGAAGTGTTTTCTCCTTTTGGGAAATGATGTGCCTCACGGTTGCCCTTCCACGTGACACTGGGGCTGGCTGGTCAGAATACGTTGCTCAGAGAAGCCAGAGGAGGCAAAGCTGGCCTCTCATCCCAACCATGCTCTTCTTGCAAGTCACGTTTTGCTCTTTTAAAATCAGTTTAAAGATTCATTCCCCTTTTCTGGTTTGCCCCCCTGGCATGTTTTATTTGTTCTTGCTGAGATCTGTACTGCCTCTCAGAATCTCTCCTGCCTGACAAACAACAGGGCTAACTGAGTATTATTAAAGCTAAATTAATCCTTTACTGGAGGAAAAATGATCTATTTTTACCTCCTTATTGAGACTTACTTCACCCCGTTGGAAGAGGTGATGGATCACTCTGAAAACTGCACGTGTTCTGACGCGCTTTGGGCGAAGGTCGGGTTTCTCTATCTGCACGCACAGAGCAGCTTTCTCCAAAAGACTCTTGAGTCCCTTTTCATTTTCAGAAGCTAGAGGGTCATTTACTAATAAAGAACAGCAGGCTACCATTTAACTCTTGCTACCCACACACAAAATATTTTATGGGTTCGTTTGTTTAGTCCATTCATCTGAGTGGACTCCAATGTAATTGCCATGAAACTGGTAAATCAAAACTAGTCTGAACTGATCCTCTGTAATTGAAGAAGACTTTTTATAAATAAAATCACAAAACTAAACCATTTGTATCAATTTATAAAGGAAAAAAAAAGGATTCGGTAAATGTAGGATTTGCTAAACCAGGCAGCAGCTAAGATGCTGATCAAAGCAAGAGAAACGTGGCATGGCATTCCTTAGTTACAGAAACAAGGAAGGCGCCACCATCTGCATTTTCTTTGCTGATGAAAGGTAAATCATTTCAGCACTCCCCCCAAATAACCATTTTTTTCTTTTACAGTGGGAATTATAATTTAAATATAAATTTTTCTTCTTTTCCCTGTCCCTCTCCTCACCCCTCAATCATTATCCTTTAGAGATGATTAGGCTGATGATAAAATTTACCATCTCCTCCCAAAGTGGCAGATCATCTGAGCTGGGCATATCCCAAAGACCCAGCAGTGAGGGAACAGTGGTTTCATGGCATCATCTCTGGTGACTATAGTTGGATGGGATTCTGGGATGGTTTCCCCTGGGGAGGGAGTGTGTGGGGATCGCTAGCTTATGTTAGAAGACATTTCTGGAATTGCATAGGGGAAGGAAAAAGGTTTGTGTTTGTGCTGGGCACCTAGGGTTCACGTGTGTGTCTACTCACGCCCTCTGCTGTGGAGTGCCTCCCCATTCCTCCCACTACGATCCTTGTCTCTGACCCAGAATCGGCAGGGCAGGGCAGGAGAGTGAGAAGAAATTGCTCGCCTCTGCTCCTTTTCTCTTGAATTTGTTGAGCATCTGTAGTATGCTTGGAGCCAAGCTAGCTGCTGGAGTTTAATGAGTTAAGGGTGAAGAAGATTGTTTCTTGCCCTGAGGAGGCTACAGCATGGAGGGAAACACAGATGCCTAAACAGTCTCATACAAAATGATTTCTCAAGATCACTACTCTGCGCAAAGCCCCTGGTGACTAGCTTTGCAGGGTAATAAGGGAGTTTGGGTTTCTGTTTTGTTTTTTGTTTTTTTTTTTTCAGAGAGAGAAAGAGAAAGAATTCTAAGCAACTGGAAAGAGGAAGAGAGAAAGAGAGAGAATCCTAAGCAGGCTCCAAGCTCAGGGCAGAGCCCGATTCAGGGCTTGATCCCACGACCCTGCAATCATGACCTGAGCCAAAATCAAGAGCCAGATGCTCAACCAACTGAGCTGCCCAGGTGCTCCAATGCAGGAAATTTTTATTGAAGTTGATTTTTTTAAATTTATTTATTTATTTTGAGAGACTGGGGAGGGGTAGAGAGGAGGAGAGAGAATCCCAAGCACTTCAATGCAGAGCCCGATGGACACTCAAAGGCAACAAACTGTGAGGTCATGACCTGAGCCAAAATCCAGAGTCAGACACCTAACTGGATGAGCCACCCAGGCGCCCTTTACTGAATTTGATTTTAAATGAATGAGTAGAAACCTGACAAGGAAAGATAGCAGAGAGGGCATTCAAAAGAACAATAGGAGCAAGGAGAGCAGCCTGTTTGGGGGGAGGGGGGCAGAAAGTCATTTGGCATTGCTGGACAGAGGGACGGTTAGTGGTGGAAGGAGGGGAAGTTGATGAAAAGGGAAAAGCCAGGAAAAAGGTTGGAAAGAGATCAGGTGAAATTGTGAAGGGCCTGATAGGCTAATAGCAGTGGTTCTCAAACTTTTTATTCTCAGAGCCCCATTACAATCCTAAAAATTATTCAAGACCCACAAAGAGCTTTGGTTTGTATGGGTCCTATCTACTAATATTTACCACACTCAGAAACTGTTACCTCTTATATGTTTATTAATTCATTAAAAATAGCCATAGGGGTGCTTGGGTGGCTCAGTCAGTTAAGCATCTGACTTTGGCTCAGGTCACGATCTCACAGCGCTTGAGTTTAAGCCTGTGTTGGGCTCTGTGCTGATAGCTCAGAGCCCAAAGCCTACTTTGGATTCTGTATCTCCCTCTCTCTTTTCCCCTCCCCCACTCATGATCGGTCTCTCCCTCTCTCTCAGAGAAATAAAAAAATAAATTTTAAATAGCAATAATAAAACCATTCCATGGTAACATAAACAGTATATTTTTAATAAAAATAACCGTTCCAAAACAAAAAAAAACAATAATAAACCCATTACATGTCAACAAAAATACCATTTTTTCTGTGAAAAATAACTTTTCCAACAAAAATTCAATAAAGATTGGCATTGTTTTACATTTTCAAATCTTCTTAATGTCTGGCTAAATAGAAGACAGCTGGGGTCTTGTAGCTTCTGCACTGAGTCTGTTTTAATATGTTGTTTTGGTTAAAGCATATGAAGAAAATCCATCTTCACACAGACACGAAGTTGAGAAAAGGAAGAGTATTTTAATAATAGTCCTTTTGGATTATTGTGGATATTCTTTCTTACTGTATCAAAACTCAGTAAGTGGTAGTTTTTTAAATGTTAGTTGCACTGTGAAATCTGAAACTATATCAGTGAACTTTTCAGTGTCTGTGATATTAAAATTGGTATATCTTAGAATGGATCTTTTACCCAAGCTTGATTTTGTAACATCATGCATTGGTCATTTGGAAAGTACTGGTTCACTAAGATAGGCAGATCTTCCCAATGTTGACGTATTCATGTAGAGTCAACTTTAAGCATCGAGAAACTACCAACCGCATAGAATTTCCAAAATTCTAATATTTGCTTGAAAGCTCAAATGTTACCATTGGCAACAAATATAGCCAGTTTTTCTATATAATGACAGGATGACTTTATTCATTTTTAAGAAAAGAGGCTTCCAAATATCCAAGCCTGATAACTACAGTTTGTCTGACAGTCTTTCTTTCAAGTAAAAATGGTCTTCCTTGGAAAGAGCGGCTTAATTCAGCTCACAACTCAAGCAACTGCAATATTCCTGAAGGCAGCCTCTGTACTTGGGTATGTAGCTGAAATGCTTTAGGTGCCCTTTCCCTATCATCACACACAGTATTTCAAAAGACTGTTCTCAACGGTGGAGATTTATTAAAAATCATTTTTACTGCTTTATCAGAGGCATTCTTTTTTTGTAAGTTTATTTATTTATTCTGAGAGAGAGAGAATGAGTAGGGGAGGGGCAGAGAGAGGTGTAGAGAGAAAGGGTATCCCAAGCAGGCCCCACACCATCAGTACAGAGCTCAATGTGGGGCTTGAACTCATGAACCGTGTGATCATGCCCTGAGTTCAAATCAAGAATCAGATGCTTAACCGACTGAGCCACACAGATGCCCCCATTAGGGGCATTCTTTTTTTTTTTTTTTTAATGTTTTATTTATTTCTGAGAGAGAGAGAGAGCAGGGGAGGGTCAGAGAGAGAGGGAGATACAGAATCTGAAACAGGCTCCAGGCTCTGAGCTGGCTGTCAGCACAGAGCACGACACGGGGCTCGAACCCACGAACCATGTGATCATGACCTGAGCCAAAGTTGGACGCTTCACTGACTGAGCCACCCAGGCACCCCATGGGGCATTCTTAAGTGAAGCTGACTGTTGGTGGGAAGTGTGCGGTGGTGAAGCCCATGGCATTACCATGTGTCCTGCCTTGATTCACGATCAGGCTCCAGCAGTACCCTCTCCCCCCACATTGCTTTTGCATCATCAGTGCCAATGTCAACACAGTAAGAAAAGCAAATAGTATCTTAGTATCATTGTGAAAATAGTTTGACCTGGCCGACTCCCTGACCTAGTCTGGGGAACTCCCATGCATCTAGGAGAACTAACATGCTAAGGGATTACAGGCTTTGAATGTCAACTTGTGGACAGGTGGGACCCACTGAGGGTCTTGAAGGGAGTGGCTTGGGGACACACTCTCCTCTGGGTGTTCACAGTATTCTGGCTTCTTGCAGCACTTTGCCACTCTGTTCCATAGAGTGTGTGAGGTGTCTATCTCCCTAAGAAGACTGAGTGCTGGGAGAGCAGAGCAGAGACACACCCCTCTGCATCTCCCAGCCCAGAGCCCCTCTCGCTGTCACTCAGTACACACTGTCAAGTGAATGCTTGGCGGTGACTCTGGCAACCATATGACACAGTGGAGGCTCAGCACCAGCAGGAGACTTGAATCCCCTCTTGCCTTTGAGTGTCTAACCCATTAATGCAATGCTAATTCATTCCTGCTTTAAAAGACATCCAAGGGAGAGTTGACTACATCTTCCTTTAACCCCCACTCCCCAACCTGTTACATGCCTCTGTCTGCTACCACCAGGGGTGTGCTGTGTACAGACCATAAGTCTTGTCTTTCTGGAGAAAAGGGATTTATGTGAATATAGATTTTGCTTTTATTGATCACATCCAAAAGAATCAGTCAGTGCCGAGCCTGAACTTCGTTGGCTAAGGTCATTGTAACAGTAAATATGGTATTGATAAAGTTGAAAAATCTTCACTATATATGCTGTCACCCTTGTATTTACTTTTGATGGCTTTTTAAAAGGGGAATGTACTCTAGAGATTATATTAATGTGCTTTTAAAAAACTTTTCACTGAACTATGGAGAATTATAGCATAAATTTCCACTTCCAGATGAACTGTAAAGGTCTGGGTTTTTCCAAGAGATATGGATAATAATTTTGTTACATTTGGCATTGCCTCAATAAAGTCTAATGCCTCTGAAAAACTAATTTGAGAAAAGATACCACATGTTGGCAAATCACGTGTGATAAAAGCTTTTATGAATCTCTCTTCCCTGATTATGAAGTCATCTTTAATTCAGTTCAATAAAACATTTAATTTTGTCCGTATCTTCAGAGAGAGAAATTGACAGGTCAGCTTGTTCTACAGAAAACATTTAGTAAATGGAAGTATATGACCTTTCTAATCATCATTTTAGGTCAATTAAGGTTATGTAAAAAATCTACTCTTTTCCTTATGAAATCTTTGGGACAGGGATTGAAATCTTTGGGATAATGGAATTAAATGTCTCTATAAATCCTCTGAGTCTTCTGCATTAGAAAAACAAAATTGTCCATTCAGGAAACTCAAATTACTGCCTGCATTCAGGATTTCTCTTTTACCTACTTATTAGAGTGAACTTTAAGATTTTTTTTTTAACAAAATCAACCTGTAGGAGGTCAGCAGCCGCTGTGAAAGGACTCATCTGAATGTGGATCAGACCTGCTGTAAGTGGAAATGTCCCACTCACACTTACCCGAGGGACTTCATGTACTCGAAGGGACCGGGGCCAATCCAGGACTAATAGGAAACTATTCTTTCCTTTAATAGTGGAAATAATCTCCACTTCATGCTCTGGAGTGTGTTATTTTTGACTCATGATCTTGGCTCATAGGGAGGGAGCCATTTTAAGGGTTTGCACTCAGCCATGCTTACTCTGAGAATTCTCTCTCTCTCTCTCTCTCTCTCTTTTTTTTTTTTTAATATTTACTTATTTGGGGGAGAGCGCAAGTGGGGAAGGGGCAGAGAGAGGGGGTCAGAGGATCCAAAAGTGCTCTACACTGACAAGCTGACAGCAAGCAAGCCCGATGTGGGGCTCGAAATTACAAACCGGGAGATCATGACCTGAGGCGAAGTCAGATGCTCAACTGACTGAACCACCCAGGTGCCCCTCTGAGAATTCTTACCCTGGAGTCCAAGGATCCAGTGTGGAGATTACTCCAGCTGCCAAGTGTATCAGTTCCAATTACACACTCAGGGTCTGGGCAGGTGGCCACCCCAGACCCAGTGGGTCCAAGGTGAGCTGGACTATAGTGTGGTCTGCTTTTATCACCTGGCCTCTGGGAGGGACCACTCACTCTAACGGGGGGGGCATGATGACAGTTTGCATCTCCAGATGTCAGTGTTAACCCAGCTCCTAGTCTAAGAGTCATTGAAATGTCTGGGTCACTCCCTTTCCCCAATGTCTCCTCGCTCAAGCACACGGCCATAGGTGACTTTGAGGAAGGTCAGGAAGAACAGTGTGTGGCAGTGTCCTTGTCTCTGCAGAGGCGGCCACATCCTCAGTCAGTGGGTACTAGAACTGAAATCGCTCAGGTCTGGAAACTGAGCAAGGGATTGTGGCTTTTTATTTTTACCATAACATACATACATACATTATTTATTTACTTATTTATTTATTTATTTATAAATCAGGCTGTCCTCAGCCTCCTGCTCATTCATCCTTTCTCTGCTTGTTAAATAGCATGCTTGCTGGCTGCCCATCTACTTTTCCCCCAGGGACATCATGCTTTCTCACCTTTACTTTGTGGGGTGAGCCCCTTAGCTGCTGGTCTTACTTTATTGGTCATTACAGCAATCGTGGCCTCCTGGCTCGGGTAGGTAAGGGCTGCCCACCGACCCTCACCAACCCCCTGGTTATCAGCAAGCTCAGCTCTGCGGTCACTTCTACCTGTGCTAAGTCCTGGCCTGCCAGAGGAGGCGTCACCAGCACTTCCGAACAATGCCAGTGCCCTTCTCACCAGCCCATTCCTTTTTTTTTTTTTTTTTTTTTATTTCTAGGAGAGAGAGAGAGAGAGAGAGAGACAACGTGAGCAGGGGAGGGTCAGAGAGAGAGGGAGATACAGACTCTGAAAAAGGCTCCAGGCTCTGAGCTGGCAGTCAGCACAGAGCCCGACGCGGGGCTCGAACCCAAGAACAGCGAGATCATGACCTAAGCGAAAGTCGGACGCTTAACCAACTAAGCCACCCAGGCGCCCCGTCACCAGCCCATTCCTGATGGCCTTGCTGACAGATATGTCTTCTGGCCTCACATAACAAAAAATCCATTCCAGGATTCCCACTTCCTTGAGCCTCTTTATTCCTTCCCCTAATACCTGCCAGGGCAATTCAAACATTTCCACTTTACTCAGCATGGATCATCAGTTTCCCTGGGCTTCTAAGAGCCATCCTAGCAGCGATTTTTGTCTCATCCTATAGGATCCCTGCCAGGGAACTAACTGTATTCTGAGAAAGTGTCTCCAAGTCAGTGTATTCTTGCTTAGCTAGCCTTTCATTCTGGCTTCTTGATCAAGCCCCTCGATAGAGACGAGTGCCCTTGCAGATACAATGATTTCGGCATCAAAATCCAGTTCTAGGGCACTGTCCTGGCTTCTACCACCCATGCTGACTAATGATCACATCTCCTTTGGTGTAGAGCCCCTCTTATCCCTCACCTGCATAGCACATCCCCAACAGGGTTATGCTGGGATTTAACCCTGATTATAGGCCTGATGACCAGGCTAGAAGCTGTGAGGACAACTCCTGAGGGGTCACCTGTTGCCTTGATGGGAACAGGTCTCTGCAGCACATTCCAGCATGAGGGAAGTGCTACCTCTTCCTAAGCCCTGAGAGTTCCAGAGGTCCACAGAGCCAGTATCCACCCAGAGACATCCATCTAGATGCTTCTATCCCATATTTCTGAGTCCCAGAGTCTCTCAACCAAGTAGTATAACCAACCTGCCTTGACTGAACACTTAAGGATTTCTGGAGCTCTATAACTCAACCCTTCAGGCCTCAGTAGACTGCTTGGCTGTGTCCGCTCTTCCCTTGTTGAAGAGAAAGGCCACTCTTCAGCAACCCACATTAGCCTTTACCTGGTTGTTGCTGGCCTTCAAGTTCTCATTATCCCTTGCAGAGTGTCAGTTCCCCCCAACAGTAACCAGCCATCCCCGCTGTTCTTGTGGGTGCTTTTCCACCCACGTCTTCCCAGTGCCTACATCATCACACCCACGTGGGCTTTCATCTCTACCAGGACATTTTCCCAGGTCACCACCAATGAAATCTTCAGCGTTTGTGCCCTGCTCAGGTATGTGGAGCACAGTGTCCTCTTTGCCCACCAGGATGTGCATAAATTTATCTTAATGCCTGTTTTCCTAAATTATTCCTGGCGACGGTTTCCAGATAAATCACAAAACATTCAGTTAAATTTGAATTTCAGGTTAATAATGAATGTTTTTAGCATAACTCTATTCCATGCAAAATTTGGGACATACTTATGCTTTAAAATTTTATTATTAATCTAAAACTCAGGTTATCCTCTATTTTTATTTGCTAAACCTGACAACTGTTTCTCCCAATACCGCTTATGTTAGTTCAGATCTCCAAGAAGCAGAATGGTTTACTGGGGATGTGTCTGTGAAGGATAAAGGAGAGAGACCCAGAGAAGTCTCTGACACCTATGAAGGGGAAGAGGGATGGAAGGAGGATTCAGAAGGAAGAGTCCCAGACTCCTGCACAGTTCAAGGAGGGTTTGGGCAAGCTGCTGGGGGGCTCTCAAACCAAAATCACCCATCAGAGTGGTTCTGCATCACCCCCCACCTTGCTCAGTGTATCTGGGAGCAGCCTATAGGAATGTGGTCTTGGCACAATTGCCGTGATGGACCCAGAGGTTGGTAACTGAGACTGTCAATCAACTCTGCCCCCCATGGCAGGAGATCTGAACAGCCTCCGATTGGTCACTCTGTCAGCTCAGGTCCTTAAGGCAGCAGGTGCCAAGTAAGGAATGTGAGAGGTTTATTGGAGGCAAGTCTGTGAAAGATTGAAGGACACAAATCAAAATTGGGCAGTGAAAGCCTTCAGAATGCATGCGAGGAAAGGGTGAAGGAAGCAGAATTTGGCAAAGGCTCTGACTGTGATGCAGATGTGACAATGTTCCATCCAACCCGAAGGGGAGTTCCAGAGAAAGATTGACCAGTAAAGGAGCCCCATGTTGAAAAGAGATGACTAGACTTTAGTACCTTCACTTGCCCCATCACTGGCTGGGGACCATCCACAAAGAGCATCTCAGCTCCAACAATGTGCAGCTGCAGCTAGGGGCTGTAAGCCCACTGCACTACTCACAACTAGATGGCAAATTCTTGAAAGCAGATCTGAATGGTATACCTGCATGGCCACCACAGTCACCACTACACAGAGTTCAGCACATTTATTAAGTATCCATGACTGTAACCATGCAAGGACTATAACCATGAGTAAGACCTAGTAACATCCCTGTCCTCAGTAGCTTATGGTTTAGTTGAGCAGGGAAGGAAAACAGAAGGAAGTAATTCTAATACAATGTAGAAAGGTAGCGGTGCTGATGTACTGTAATTTCAGGATATGTTATTGGCCCAGGCGCAGCCATTAGGTTGCTGATGACTCAAAAGATGTGATCACTGCTCTGAGGCAGTGTACATAGTGGTTAGGGTATAGGATTTAGAGTCAGAGATCCTGGGTTCAAATACACGTCCTGCAATTTGTGAAGGAATGTTCAACCTCCGTGGACCTAGTTTTCTGTTTCTATTACATAACAGAGGAAGACTTTTACAATGGTATGAACCTCATGTGCTTTCCCATAAGGATTACATGAGACATTTCATGTAAAGAGTTTAAAAGAATTACTGGCTTGTAATAAGCACTTTAAATGCTAGTATTATTTCTAGGAAATTCAAGGCCGTCGGAGATCCTACAGCTAGAGAATACTTAGCTGAAAGTCTGAGAAGTCTACAAAGATTAGGTAGTTCTCCAGAGCTCAGAACCTAATTCCACTCTGATTTAAAGATGAGAAGTACAGTGGGAGGTGGTGAAGGTGAAGCAGCTGATCTCAAGAAAGTTTCTGGCAACAGTGTTAATACACAAAGTGCTGAGGAGCAGGGGTCCTGACTCAGTCACATAGCCCATGGGTGCCACTAAACTTCTACCAATTGTCAGTGCTCTAATATAGCAAGTAGCTATATATCCGAGAAAAAATGAGACCTAGAATGGTTCTTTCATCCATGCAAGCATCCCAGGCTCCTTTCTTGACTAGAAAATATTTGCAAAAGTATATGATACAGAACTGCCACAACAGAGATTTTGGGAAGATGTTATGAGCTCAGAAGAGTAGCCTGCACTAGATGGAGAGCAACCTGTCCTTGCAGGGAGGGCATGGTTGGTTGGCTTTATCCATCTGCATATAGCAAATTGCAGCATTTTTATTCACTAGAGTTCCAAAGTGGCAAATTCTCATGAGGAAAATCACCAGAAGAAGATAAGATGCATGCTGAGGGCATGGAGTACATGAGCAGTGAGGCATGGTGGGAAAGCAAACAAGGAGCACATAATGGCAAGAAGTCTTCACTGGTGGATGGGGTACAGAGAAGGAAGGCTGAGGTTGAGAGTAAGAGAAAAGTCTTAAAAGGATTGTCAAGAAATGAGTTCTAGAAAGGATTTCAACAGGTTTTAAATGTATCTGTATTTTTTTAATAAGCCTATTTTACAAAAATATATATCTGGACTACTTTTTTTGCTTAATTTTATTTCAGAGAGAGAGAGAGAGCATGAGTGGGGGAAAGGGGCAGAGGGAGAGAGAGAGAAAGACAGAGGGAGAGACAGAGAGATAGGAAACCTTAAGCAGGCTCCACGCCAACATGGGGCTCGATCCCACGACCCTGGGATTATGACCTGAGCCAAAATTAAGAGTCGAACATTTAACCAATTGAGCCACCCAGGCACCCCTCTGGACTACTCTTTTTAATGTGACACCACACTGAGATTGGTCCTAGAGGTAGCCAAGTTGTTGTTTGGATTATGCACAGGTGCCCCAAAGGCTGGCACAGTGACAGGGGCTGACGCCTTGGGTTAGAGTCTGTTTTCACAGGGCCAGAGGGGACAGCAGCAGCCTGGCCTCTACTTAGCCAGGCTGTACAGTTGGTGCCAGCCTCCTTGGCCACAGTGCTGTGAAGTACATCTGAGACTGCTTCTCTGACCAGACATACAGCACCTTCCAGAACCACAGGAGTTAAACACTCTGGTGGCTGAACTGCAAAGTTCAGGCCAAATAACCCCAAGACTTCCCCTCCACTTAAAGCACACAGGTAAGAATGGAATACGTTGCTTTCCAGTCTTTTGGATACAGTCCACCCCTTGGGCCCTCTCCACCAAGAGCTGCTCTGGGAGAAGGGAACAGCTTATTAGCCCCCCAATTCAGCTTAGCAAACGTCAGGATTCCAACTCCTGGGGATGGCATGTGCTTATGAAAGAAGGGGGGAGGTTTCTCTTTATTGGGGTGGGGGCAGGGCAAGCCAGTCCCTGAGTAACTGGAGGAGGCTAGCAGGACCGAGTTGCTCACTATGGCAGGCTAAGCTTAGAACAGCATATGCCAGCGAGGGCAGCAGGATGCCTCCCCAGGGATGCTTCCCTTAACACTTCAAAGAGACCATTTCATTTTCCTTTTAAGAAGTCATTCTGTTAAGGTCATGGATAAGCTCATCTGGCACCCAGAAAAACTCTAAATGTGAACATCCTTAGGTCATTTTAAAATTATATATTGTACATATATTTTGGAATCTGACTGAATGGAAGAGTCTACCTCTAGTCCTATAAGCATTTTTTGAGTACTTACCGGGTGCCAGGCATGTGCAGAGGGGCAGGTCTCAAAACACAGTTTTAGACCCAAATTCTGACTAGAAGCTGCTCCTTGTTAGAGGAGCCAGAGCAGCCTGGCCTGTCTGATATGCAATTTGGGGCTCTGAGGAGAGCAGAATTGGGGCTCTTGGTTGCCCCAGTTTTGTGACTCTCCCATTTAGTACATGTCAGCTCCATGGGTTTTTAATGAAACCAGGCTATGAGGCAGTTACTTTGTACGTAACAAGGCACTGAGGTCAGTTTCAAACTTAAAAGTGCCCACATATTTGAAGAAAATAGATATGCATTCCTCAACATGAGGAGGCCTTCTGAATGGAACTTCTGAGGCCAATGATGTTAGCTGCTTCTTTCTTTGGGAAATAGGCTATGATACAGCATGTGGAACTTGGGGTGTGGCGGACACTTCCTGTGGAGAAATATGTAGGAGGGCTTCCTTCCTCTGTTAGAAAGTAGCATTCTCTGGGGCCCATGTGGAATGGAGACTGCCCGCCAAAGAGCATGAAGGGAAGAACACTGCAGGAAGGAGGAGCCATGGGGCCTAATCTGGCTGATGGGAGCCCTGGTTACCTGGGAGGTAGCCCAACTAGCCACACCTGGAACCCTGAATAACTCCTCAGCCTTAGGAGGGAGCCACAAATCTGCCCTTCCAGACACACTTCCAGAGATGAGCACTTCCGGGGACTTCTGAGCCAAATGCTTCAGAACCAAATGCTTCAAACCCTTCCCATCCCCCACCCCACAGCCACCAGCCTTCTATGTGACTCTTCCTGTCTTAGAGGGTCCCCATCCTCCTCCACCTGAGGCCCCCAAACACTAGAAGAAGACGGCTGCCTTACTAATATGAGTGCGTCCATCACTCCTTGGCTTAAACATACCTCCATCTCATTCATTCACCAAAGCTTTTTTTTTTTTTTTTGTGCATATGCTATGTGCTACACTGAATGGAAGCAAGACTATAGAATTAGGGACCAGGTCTCCCCAAGTGTGTCTCCCAATTACCAAAAGGAAATGGCCACTCTTGCCATGTGGCACATGGTAGGACCATTAATTACAGGGTTAGCCCTGAACGCCTACTATGAGTGAGGCTCTTTGCTAGAGATTGGGAATACAACGGCAAGCAAAACATTGTTTTCCTCAAGGAGCCTATGGTTCAATAGGGAAGACAGGTGAGGAAAGGACACTTTGAATGCAACTGGCAATCATCATGATATCTGCTAAGTACAGGGCATTAGGGGAGAGCATGAAGGAGGGCACCCAGGCCAGTGAGATTTTGCTGTCTGTAGAGATTAATACTTCAAATAAAGCTTTGTGTGGACACATTATCCAGATGTGCAGGAATTCCTTCACAAATGTGCTGTTAGTTTTTACTCGGTGCATAGAACTCATTTAACGACCACTCAGTGTTCATACAGCAGGACCATGTTTTTAGACAGAAGGTGAGCTGGATTGATGGGGCCCAGGTGACGTGGAGCAGGTACCATAACTGTACAATATGAGATGAGAAGTGGAGCACAGTCAAGATATTTCCTCAGAGAGGACTCCGCCTACTGGACCGCAAAAGAACTTGGCCCCTGAGCACTTGAGCTGTGTTGTGGTCAAAGGTTGTGTTGCAAAGGTTGTTGGCTGGTTTTGCACTGGTTGTCATCATTCACCACCTTCACATATATCACCAAAGATTTTGGTGTTAGAATGTTGTGATCACAAAAACGAAACAACACACACACACACACACACACACAAACACACAAAACCAGTTGAAAATTACCACATTATAGTCTAAACCACAGAGAAGCAAAGGTGTCACATTTTCTGCTTCCAACATCAGTAACAACAAACATCCCAGTCAGAGCTCATTACACGCCTCTTCCTTGCTCTTAGAGGGTAAACTCCTCACCCAACAAAGGGATTTAGGCAAACTTTTGCCACAAATGACAAAACAATTTCTCCACACGGTCTTTTTGAAAAATTGTTTTCATTATGAGAGTTTGACTTTACTCCCACTTTCTGAAGAGAGGGCAGAGACTCTTTGTCACCGCAGGCAACAGATTATCCACAGGATTTTTCAAGGCAGAAGCCATGTTCAAACACAGCAATGGCAGCATACTTCTTGCAGGCTGGCCCGCCTGGGGAGGCGGCAGGGGGTTGCATGTATTCCGAGCCTTATTGTCCTCGGGTGTGGTATTTAGCAGTAACCTCACAGGCTGGAGTGCTTTGAAGCCTCCACTCTTTGGGGACCCAGACAAAAAGCACCACTCACCACTAAGCCAAATGCCCCCCAAAGTAGGCTTCCCTGTCAGTTCACAGAGACGGTCTAGTCTGAAATGAGGAGCTGCCGGGGTGACTCTTGGGAGCTCTGGGAAGCCTGTGAATGGAATGGACTCTGAGAGCCGAAGAGGCAGTTTAGAGCCATAAAGGGCCTTAGGAAATAACATTTCCCTCTCCAGATGCTCTTAAAGGACTACTTATGAATCTCTACCATCAAGTCCAAGTTTATATTAATTCACTCTCCTCAAGTCAACCCTGCTTAGCAACAGCAGCAGCTCTGCAGCTGGGCCATACCCTGCGTGGGGTTGTCTCTGCAGAGAAAGGGCAGACAGGTTCAAGTTCAAGTTTGATTGCCAGGGCCTTGCATATGTTCCCACTTAAATTCTCACAAGTCTCTGAGATCCTTTTTATTTTCTTTGTGGTGGGAGAATCTCTGCGGAGATACCCTGCTGTCCCATCTTTTACTCTCTCCCTCTCCTCACAGCCAGGCCATTTAGGAATCACAGCCATCAATTGCAAAGGAAACAAGAGGAGGGTTTCTGTGTTGGTTTCCATGAGCCAGTGACAGGAGCAGAAAGAGGGGATGATTAAATTCACCAAAATGTTTGAGGGTTTAAAAAAAAGGAAGAGTCCTCTTTCCACCCTTCCCCCACCCCCACATAAAGAAAAGGATGATGGAGAAATGAGAAGAGTCCTGGAGGATCTTGGAGGCAGGTTACAGTTTCCAAAGATGGTCGCAACAATGTCCCCCATCCCATATGCTCTCCCTACAGTGTGACCGTGTCAGTCGTCTCAAAGACAAGTGAGGTCTATGCCCCCTCTTCTCGAGTCTGGGCAGGCTGGAGACTGTGATGGCAGTAGCACTGTGTGGGTTCTGAGAGTCATCTGAAAAGGCCATGAAGTTCTGTTTGGGAGACGGGATGCTCACCTGTGGAGCCCTGAGCAGCCATGCTGTGAGGAAGCTCAGGTCACAGAGAGATGCCACAGAGACGTGTTCTGGCCAGCAGCCCCATCTGAGGTCCCCGCTGCCATCCACAACCACACATGTGAGGGAAGAACCCTCCAGACGATTCCAGCTCCCACGTGTCAAGTTGTGCCTATCTGAGGCCTCAGACATCATAGCAGAGAGAGAGGTAAGATGTGCCCATATAGACTCATGAGCATAATAAAATGATTGTTTTAAGGCACTAAGTTTTGGGGTAATTTGTTTTGCAGAAATAACCAGAAGAGGGTCAGCATTCTTTTTCCAGGGCTGAGGAAACTCTTAGATCCTATTGGTGAGTTAGAGAGTTAGAGGATTCCAGAACCAAAGATCTGTGCTTCCTAAGACCTTTTGGGTAAGATCTCAGAGACATGTGGCTGCATGGTGGCATAGACAGGGCTTTGGGCTGCCTCTCAGATTCTAGAACTTAGCATGCTCTGTAATTAGCAGGACAACTCAGTTCTACCCTTGAGCACGGCATAGACGGGAAGAGATGAAAAGAAGTGGTCACCTGTGAGGGCCAATGGCCAAGGTAAGACAGGGCTGTTCAGAAAAAGTCCATGTGGTCAGAGGGCACTGAAGACCAAATGCTGCTCTCTACTGTGGCCCCACCAAATGCTTGGCAACACGTAAGAAACCCCCCCAGAACTGAGACACAACTAAGAATCCTTGGCTGTGCTACTAACACAGTGCAGACTCCTTCTGGATTCCCAGGATTAGAGACTAGCAACACAATCTTAGTCCCAGGGGAGAACCAGTGTGCTGAGAAAAGGTAGAAACATTCTCTATTTCAGTATCCAGCAGTCATCTGAATGGTAGCTCCTAGTTGGAGGTGATGCAAACATGCTTCTCTTGCTTTGCTTGTAGGAAAACGAAGAGTCTCATGGTAGAGACTCCTGTTATCCCCATAACAAGCCCACAGGAGGCCAAGGTGGGCTCAAGTGGAGTTATCTTGGACACCAGAAAGAACAACGGTGGGAATCCTGAGTCTACATGAGTGTGGGCTCCTCCAGGGCTCACTTCCTTTCCTGCAGTAGGCTACCAGGACCTGGAAGGAAAAGGCTGATGGGATGCACACAGAATGTCCTCAATAGAAGGCCTGGTAGGGAAATGGCCACATAGTCTGCTTAGGCAGATTGGCCCTTGACTTCCCCAGTGAGATCCCTGGACTTTATTCTAGCAAGTCCCAAGTCAAGAGAGACTTAGAAGTCACAAACTGCCAATGGATGTGGACAGCTTGCAGAAAGGAATGGGAGAGTCTTAGTGGTGATTTGGCCAACCAATGGCTGATCACAGAGGGGGTGACAGATGTTCTAGCACATTGAGAACCAAGTAGGACCTTCCCCAGCACATTGCCCCACGTGTTCCCCAGTAAAATGTGGGCAAGGACACAATTCTGGAAAGTATGATTGGGCAAAGACACTGGAAAGGATCAGAACTTGCCACCCCAAAATATGCCACTTTGGCATACTGGCAATTTTGACCTGAAGACAGCTGAGAAACATCAGAGGCAGGAAAAGCTCTCTGACCTCCCCATTTCTACCTAAAAGCATGGCATAAATTTCCAGAGAAAAGTGACTTCCTGGTATTAGGAAGGGAAGAACATTCTTATCACTGGAAATGGGGGGTCAAAGCAGAGATGAATTTGTATAAACAAACTCCCTTAAATAACCTTAATCTTCCATTAATTTCCCCCATATGCTTCCAAGTCACTTTCCCACAATTTCCTGCCCCAGCCCAAATGTCTTTTTCCCTTGTCTTGTCAGATCCACAATGTATTGTTCTTTGTTAAAATGGTATAGAAACTCTCAGGCCTACTTACTTCTTTCAGATCTTCATTTCTTGTCCATGAAGGCCTCCATGGACATATAAAAATGCTAACATCAAATAAAACGTGTGCTTTTCTCCTGTCAACCTGTCTTTGGTCAGTTTTTGTCTCAGGTCCAGTCACAGAACTTAAGAGGATAGAGGAAGTTATTCCTCCCCTACAACACAAAAGTGTCAGAAAGTAAGTCTTCATCAACTTAAAGGGATATGGGGACCAAATATAGAAATGGAGTTACAGAGAAGCCAAGAGATCTATTTATTTCATACACACCCGAGTTTGTGGTCCAAGATTTATACCATCACAAGCTGGCCCCCCAAAGACCCTCAAGAGTATCTGTTGATAAAACAAAGCTGAATTTATCTTTAACACAATAGGAGAGAACACTAACTCCACACTGGTGGTGTCTCAGATAGGGGAAAGGTAAGGTCAGAATTGATGGAGAATTAGAAGTTTGGCTTAAGATGGGTCTTACAATGCAGGACCTGATTAGGACTGGGTAAGAATTATCATATAGCCCAGGATTGGTGGAAAGAGCAAGGTGAGGATTTGAAGAGGAGGGCTTCAAAGGATCTTTTCTGTTGATGCTTTCCACTGAAGGGTTGATGAGTCTTACAGGAAGTTCCTATAATGAGTAATCAACGTTTGCCTAGGCAGGAGGGTCCTAAAAAAAGGAAAGCCATGCTAATGACATGCTCAAGATTTGCCAATGAAGACAGCAGACTTATGTTAACTAGACAGTAAGAGTGGTTTCAGTTATGGGTATGTGGGCTGAGTGTGGGAGTGGATTGTTCTGTAGTGGAAGAGAAAGGCAAGAGGAGGAGAGGAAAGGGAGATGGGTGGGGTCTTGTGGAGCCTGGACTAGTGCTGATATTCTCAGGAACCGCAACTTGTCACTCAGATCACCGACCTCTGTACACGGTGGTAAATGTGTCCCTGGGTGGGAACAGGAACGATTGTGCAGTGAAATTTTGCCACACATACAAGTGGGGTCTGAAAACTCCAGCTATTCAAATGATGGGTCAATGGAAAACTTTTTCAGTCTGTATTGTCACAGAAAGCCCAGAAATAGAGTGAAACTTCCACACAGCTGAGTGTACAAGGAACTCAAAGTCCTAAATAACTGCAGCATCTCTTCCCAAGGCCCCAACCCAGGCCCTGCCTAACTGTCATGCTCCCCTGGGAAAAGCATTAGATTCTGCCCTTTGAAAACAGGGCTGCACAGAGAATAGGAGCCAATCACAGTGAAGCGGACTGTGAGTCTGATGCAAGTTGGCTTTACGTCAGGTAATGGCTGGGGGACCTACTGATGTAGGGAGTGACCTGAGCGGAGTTCTGCAATTCCTGTTGTCCCCTCCTCTCCTCTCCCAGGGCCCACCCAGTGCCTTTGAATCTTTCTGGTGGTGGCACTCTGGTTGTTTTTCCTGTTAGCAGCCTTCCCCCATCCAGCCGGAGCTCTTGTTTGTTTTATTTATTTATTCATTAATTCACTTGTTCACCAAACACATGCCTATCCTGTGTCAGGTGGGTGCTAGGCACTAAAGATACAAACACAAATAAACACTCTGCAGAGATATAAACACTCTCCACCTCTTTTATGAGAGCCCTGCAGTCTTTGAGAATCAGCCATCTCTAATGGTGCAAATACAAGTATATACTGAGCACTTACTATGTGCCAAATGCTGTTCTGAACATTTGATGTTTGAGAACTCAATTAATTGTCACAAAAACCCTCTGAAATAAATAATGTTATCATCCCATTTGATGCAAGAGGAACTGAAGCCCAGAGAGAAGTCATTTGCTTCTAAGTAGAGGGACCAGGATTTAAACCAAACATTTCGGCTCTGGATCCTGAGCTCTTCACCACCATGCCCAAACTGTAGTGTCTCTCAACAAATCTTCAGGTAAGACCGAGCTTGTGGCTGGGTGAGTGCAAGGGCTGGGTTCATGAGCACATGTGAGATCCATCTGGAAATCCAAGCAATACCTGAGGGGAGGCAGAGAAGCACAAAAGTTCACTTTCTTCTTTTTAAAAAATTTTAAATGTTTATTTTGAGAGAGAGAGAGAGGGAGAGCATGATCAGAGGAGGGGCAGAGAGAGAGAGAGCAAGGATCCCAAGCAGGCTCCAAACCATCAGTGCAGAGCCTAATGTGGGGCTGGAACTCCCAAACTGTGAGATTATAACCTGAGCCTAAATTGAGTCAGACACTTAACCAACTGAGCCACCCAAGTGCCCCTAATTTTTTTTTTACTTTATCATTTTTAAATTACTTTTAGGCCATTTTTCGCTATGGCACAGGGTTATTCTTCCATTTCAGTGTTCCCTTCAAATTCGTTTCCAAAAATGACCTGCCCATTTAGCATTTTGAATCCCCCCCTCTGACTTGTCACTACAACACGTATCTCTGTATCCTTAAAAAATATTCTGTCTCAACGGGTGATCTGGGCTGTAATCCCCCTGTGGGAGCCATATTTATTTATGTCACAGAGGTGTTTTTCCTTCTCTCCCTTTTGGACAGTTTTATGTTGCCATTACGTACAGTTTTATGATTTTTTAATGTGGTGGGACAGCAAGGGCTGGCCTGCGGCACCCACCCCCACCCGCCATACTGTTGTCCCATGCTTTACTCCATCTCCATATAAGTGAACACCCCAGTCTACATGTCCACACCTGTGCAAACATCCACCTTTGGCTACCCTCAGGCCCAGGGATACAGGTGCCAATGTAGCAGTCAGCCATGGCTGATGGCCTGAGGAAGAGGCCCACTCAGGGCCCAGCAGTGGGCCCAGGGGCACTGGGGTAGTCCCCAGTTAGTCTGCTTGGGGTGTCCTAACAGAATACCATAGACTGAATGGCTTCAACAACAAACATTTATTTTTCACACTTCTAGAGGCTGGGAATTCCAAGATCAAGGGGCCAGCTGATTCATCTCTGATGAGGGCCCTCTTCCTGGTTTACAGATGGTCACCTTCTTGCTGTGTCCTCACATGGTAGGGATAGAGATCATATCCCTCATGTCTCTTGCAAGAGCACTGATCCCATCATCAGGGCTGCCTCCCTCCAATCAATTACCTCTCAATGGCCTCACCTCTGAATACTACCACATTGGGGATTAGGCTTTCAATATATGAGTTTGGGTGGGGGGACTCAAACATTGAGTCTGTAGCAGATAGAGAATACTGGATACTGGGTACCTCGTGCCTGATCCAGAAGAAGAGGGCTCTCAGGCTCTGAGTTGGCAAATCCCTCTGTTTCAGTAGATTCCTGCTCCACAGGGAGAAGCATAGAAGGAAGACGAGAGCTGCACCCTCTGAAGCTCAGAGTCTGAGGTGGGCTCCTCTTTCCTGGTCTTATGGGCTATAACCTAGCCCACCATGTCCCTAGATTCTCACTGGCTGATCTTCAGAGTAAATGGAAAGGCCAGATGTGAGGCTGTCTGACGAAGATATGGAACAATTTCTTGGAAAGGTGTCTCACAAGTAAGAACAGAGAAACTCAGGGTAGGAATGCTAATTTCTATTCTCCTTTTTTGTACAAAAGAATGTCCTAAACTTGAACCTCGTCCATCCAAGTTGTTCTGAAGATATATTTGTTAAAATAGAGGAGGTTAGAACATATACTGGGCAGTTTATTAGCTTGATTTATATTTTCTTGAAAGTTAGACCTGTGGGTACAGGCCTTTCTTTGTACTTCTGCATGGAGGTTCCAGGTCCAATGCTCAGGTACACACAGTGCCACATGTGCAGAACACACAACCCAACTATCTTCACATCAAGAACCTTTCTGCATTTTTACTGGCTATTTTAAATAACATTGTATATCAAGATCATTTCTAATTGTTGAGTGTTCTATTCCTCCCTACCTGATCTTCCATCGTTTGACTTGGAAACGCATTGTACTCTTACAGTTGTATGAAAAGCGGTGACTTTATAAACAATGTGTTGATGATAAAATCCTATGACTGTGTTCTGAGCAGTCAGGGGAATATTAACACGTAAATACTTTCTTCCTTAGTGGAAAACAATTTTAAAAGCACCTGCTTCCCAGCTTATAGTTAGTCACTCTTCCTTTGAGTCCAGGTAGATGCATATTTCACAGCATTTGCAGAAATTTGTTTTGTTCCTGTCCTTGCCATTACATTCAGAGATCCTCAAAAGCAAGCACCATACCTTCTTCCTTTTTAGATTTCCAGTAAATTTTGGAGTTTCCATAATAGCTGGGCATATTATGTTGTGCTATATATTTGCTCTTCTCTGGTTCCTGGTTCCTAGCACACAGTTCCTAAAACCCTTGGCATTTCCTGAGTGATAGGAATGTCTTGCCTACTAATGCCTGACTCAAAGTGGGGCCTAGATAGCTTCAGGATGTGGGCAGGTGGCCAGTAAACCAACCATGTGAATGAAGAGTTGGAACTTATAGCCCTACTGCCTAATGCCCATAGAGGGGAAAGAATCTGGAGATTGAGTTCATTCACCCAACGGCCAATGATTTAACCAGTCAAGTCGAGTCTAGGAAGTCTTGATTAAAACTTAAACAATGAGGTTTGGTGAACACATTGAAGTGCACCCTCCCCTAGGTCAGGAGCTCCCTATCCAATGCCTCTTCCAATTTCCACATCTTGGGTTTATAGAAACTGGGCGGGGGGTGGCATGGAGGTTAGTAGAGCACTGTGGGGGTGGGTCTGAGAGCCCTCCCAAGGATGGAAGGATAGGGCCTCTGCTTCTCAGCTCTGAGTCTTGCCCCATTAATCAGACAATAGGAAAAGTTCCATTTGAAATTCTCTTGCAGTAACTGGTTAAATAATGATGGTATATTCTCTTTACAAAGGAATAAACTTTAGCCACTCAAAATCTGAGGGCTACTTAATGGAAAATATTTATTGATATGTATTTATTGGGGTATATTCATTGTATATTGCTAAATGAAGAACTCAAACTCCCAAATCACATAATCCCATATTCGTAAAACACACACTGTGTATCTATACGTACACAGAAAGAATTCATTAGAATATTCACAACACCATTGTTTTCCCAGAGGGATAGAATTATAGGTGATTTTCTTTTCTTCTCTGGGCTTATATGGGATTTTTCACACTTCTAGGAGCACATGCTACTTTGAGAAGTTCAAAAATTATTTCTGAAAAATAAAATTAAAAATGAACCTCCCTCTTAGCCACATCCCCCTACAAATGTTCTTTTTCCTTATTAACTTTCGAGTGTTCAGTACAGATGAAGCTGTTCTCTTTCAAAGCAAATAAAGGAGCAGGAATAAAACCCACACGTGCTGCTGCTAACTGCTCAGCAGTCAGCAAGAGCACAAGTGTGTGGAACCTGCTTCCACAGAGGCCAGCGGGGCTCACTCAGTAAGGCAGCCTTATCGCAGGTGTTTGAGGGACAGTGCCTGGAGCTGAGGCCTGCCCTGAGTTGCACATTGGAACCACTTGGGATGCTAAAACAACTGAGGCATGGGGTGCTTGGGTGGCTCAGTCGGCTAAGTGTCAGACTTGGCTCAGGCCATGATCTCATAGCTCATGAGTTTGAGTCCCGCATGGGGCTCTGTGCTGACAGCTTCAGATTCTGTGTCTCTCTCTTGCTCTCTGCCCCTCTCCCCCACTCACCCTCTGTGTGTGTGTGTGTGTGTGTGTGTGTCAAAAATAAATATAAAAACAAAAACCAAAACACCTGATGCATGGCAGCAGGACTAAAAAGCAAGAGTGAGTCCAAGGTGCAGCCAACATTAAGAACCTCTGCCCAAGGGTCGGAGCCTCACCTGCAAGCTCATCTTCCTCATCTTCCAGGCACCTTCTCTGCGAGTTTCCTGTGTCTTCTCCTACAGCAACTGTCTGAAAGTATTTGATGACAAATGTCTCCAAAATTATAACTAGAAGTAGAAGGCAGGAAGATAAGGGTTCAGAGCTGTTGTCTGGACTGATTTCTTCAAAAGATTCATGTCAACCCAGAACCTTAGAATATGGTCTTGTTAGGGTCTTTGCAGATATAATCAAGTTGAGCTGAGATCATACTGGATTAGGATGGACCGTAAAGACCATCTTCTTACAAGGCAAGAGAGATCTGGGGACGCACACAGTGGGAAGAAGTCTCTCCGCCCGCAGAGGCAGAGATGGGAGTGATACATCTGCTGGCCAAGCAACACCAGTTAGACCCCAAGTGGACTGCCAGCCACTTCCAGAAGCTGGGAAGGAGGCATGGCATGGATTCTCCCTCTGGAAGAAGCCAACCCTGGGGACTGATTCCAGACTTCCGGCCTCCTGAATGGTGAGAGACTAAGCCTGTCGTTTTAAGTCCCCCAGTCTGTGGTGATCTGTTACAACAACGCTTGGAGATTCATGCCGGCCCTTTCCGGAGTCTCCCCCAGAAGCAGAGGGACGATGCCCCATCACATCTCTTTAAGAGGTGAATGCTTTCCTCTGCACAGCCCTTTTCTGGACCTCAAAGATCTCTCCCTTGTGTGCCCAGTTCTCTTTGCACTCATGGGAAAAATGCGTCCTAGATAATACATGTCAATTTTCTTTCAATTACGGATAGCACAGGAGCTATTTGGTTTGCAAGGTGGGAAAAATCCCCACTATACATTTTGTTCCATTGCTTTTCCTAGCTCAGTCAGGAGATGTTTCTTATTAGATTCACTCACCTGGTAACTAATGAGAATTGCCAGCCTTTGGAAAGCAATTACTTCTAAGTAAAATAAGCACTTCTCTGAACGAGTCAGAAAAGCTGTATATACTGTAAACAGGCACTGTATGAGTAGGATTTTGTTATTTCTGCTTCAGTCTTGAAAAACTTCCTTCATCAGGACCATCTTTAATGGGAGAATGGGAGAATGGTGAGGCCTTGTGTGGTCATTTACTTTACTTTCCAGCTTTCCAATGGACAGCACCAACTAAATAAATACTTTTTACTCCAAAGGAATAAATAATGATTGCATGCCCGCTATGCTAGGGGCTGGCGAGGCAAGGAGACCACTGCCCTCAAAAAAACCACAGTCCACGGAGCTGTTTTAGAGACTGAGTATAATGCAGAAACATCTGCGTGTTAAAGAGGTGGATGAAATGACCTTCCAATTAAACACAGTGAATTGAATATGAATGTTTATCTCTGCTCCCTTCTGGAAATGCAGTAAAATGAGAGTAACAGAAAAAAATATACGTGGGGCGCCTGGGTGGCTCGGTCAGTTAAACCTCCAACTCTTGATTTCGGCTCATGTCATGATCCTAGGGTCGTGAGTTTGAGCCCCGCATCAGGCTCTGCACTGACAGAGTGGAGCCTGCTTGAGATTATCTCTCTCCCTCTCTCTCTCTGCCCCTCCCCCGCTTGTGCATACTCACACACACTCTCTCTCTCAAAATAAGTTTATTTTAAAAAGAAAGAAAAAATTATGCACACAATAAATGAGAAATGCCATCAGATTGGGTAGGATGGAAAAGAGAGGAAATAGAGGAACAGAGAAATCTGACCAGCAAGTGCCCCCAGAGAGTGGAGAACTAGCGATGCCAGAACTATGAACTACAGGAAGTGGTGAGCGGTGGTGGGGATGAATTGAAGAACAAGAGTTTTGGCTGAAATTCTGTTTAAGGAAAAATTAGATCCCAGGTCGCTCTCCACTGGAGCAGCAAGCAGGGGCCACCCCTCCCCACTCAAGTAGGGGATTTCCTGTTGGAGAGCAGGGCCAAGAGAGGCTACAGTCACAGCAGAAAGGTGGGGTGCAAAATGCTGTTCTAACAGTGACCATTGGCATCTGACCCAGAAAGCTTTCAGCCTCGCCCATCGTTCCCCATTTCCAGGAGGTGGACATCTGCATAGAGCCCTCAGGTAGGAGATTGGTACATTCTCTATGAAGGAAATGAATGATCCCAAAGAAAGGGTATAAAGAAAATAATAGTGTTTCTGGAGGAAAAAGTGAAAAAGAAACGCAAAGTCTTCCCTGAATCATCTTACAAATCCTTGCCCTAAAACCCTACGCATCCATGGACAGGTTCCTCCTTGCCGCCGCCACAGCACACAGAGTTCAACCTTTCTGTGTTCAGTAACTGAAACTAGTTAGTAGTTTCAGTTATCCAAGTAGTCTCGGATGTTTGAGTGAAGTTTTTAACATGAAGAATAGAAATAAAAATAAGTAAACAGCAAGAACCAAACTCAGCAGAAAGAGTTCATAGCTTTGGAGACAGAGTGCATCCCCAAAGAAGAAGCCTGCTCTTCGAAAGGAATGTTATTCACAATAGCCAAGAAGTGAAAACAACCTAAATGAGCATAGACAGATAAACAGATAAAATGTGGTATATAACTGATACGTTGGGATATTATTCAGCCTTTAAAGAAGAAGGAAATCTTGTCACAGGCTAAACACAGATGAACCTTGAGGACAGTATGCTAAGTGAAATAAGCCAGTCGCAAACAAATACTGCATGATAACACTTACAGGAGGTATCTGAACAAATCACATCCATGGAAGCAGAAAGCAGGATGGTGGTTTCTGGTGCTGGAGGGGGAAGCAAGAGGAGTTGCTCTTCAATGGGTAGAGCGTTTCAGTCATGCAAGGAGAAAAAGCAGAGACTTGCTGTACAATGGATGTATATATAGTTGACAATAGTGTACTGTACACTTAAAAATTCATTAAGAGAGCAATTTCCTGGTATGTGTTTTCTTACTATAATAATAATAATAATAATAATAATAATAAACCACCTCAGCTCTGGCCCATACTAGCTAAGCTTCCTTGCCTAACTTTCCTAAGGTCTTGCTCTATGTTACTTTGATCAACCTCAGAAATAACTCCTTTTATACCATCGTTTGCTTTTTTGCAAGGAAAGGATTTTATTTTATAATTTTTTAATTTTATTTATTTTTTAGAGAGAGAGAAAGACAGAGCACGAGCACAAGAGGGGCAGAGAGAGAGAAGGAAACACAGAATCCAAAGCAGGCTCCAGGCTCTGAGCTGTCAGCACAAAGCTGGACTTGGGGCTCGAACTCACTAATTGCGAGATCATGACCTGACCCAAAGTCAGATGCCCAACCAATTGAGCCACCCAGGTGCCCCACAAGGAAAGGATTTTAAAGGGATGTGTTTGGGTCATTATATGCCTCCAATTTAACAGACTGAAATAAAAGTTGGCTTTAATATTGAAAAAAAATGTGGAGCCTCCAGTTTCTCCAGTTTTTTGGTTTGTTTGTTTATTTGTTTTTTCTTTTTACAATCTAGTATAATTGAAGTACAGTGTTATATTAGTTTCAGGTATACAATATAGTGATTCAATCCTCAGATATTTATTAAAAGGTCTCTCAAACATAGTTAAGTTTCTAATGAGACATTTGCTTTTAGTCATATTTTTAAGCTGCAACTCGTTTTCTAACTGCAACTTGGTTTTAATATAAAAAAAATGATTACTTAGCAAAGAGGAAATGATTATCTCGAAGGGAACTACCTAACTACATGTAATTCTATGAACTCAAAAGAGCTTTATGTCTGAGGTGAGAAACAGAAACAAAAGAAGACAGACAAAATAACTAATAGAAAAAAAACCTTGGGTAAAATATTTTAAAACCAAAGTTTTTGCTCGACCAGAAAAGGAAGTAGTTAAACTCATTTACGTGGCAGATTACCATAGATACATTTTGTGAAAAATCTTCAAGTCAAGCTTTGTTGCACTAGAGGAACTACATTTTTATAAGTTTTTTCTTTAAAAAATTATAGTAAAATATACGTAACATAAAACATCATTTTAACCATTCTTAAGTTCATTTATTTTTGATAGAGACCGAGAGATCAAGCAGGGGAGGGGAAGAGAAAGAATCCCAACCAGGCTCCACACAATCCGCACAGAGCCCGATGTGGGGCTGGAACTCATGAACGATGAGATCATGACATGAGCCCTAATCAAGAGTCAGACGCTTAACCAACTGAGCCACCCGGGTGCCCCCATGTCAACCACTTTTAAGTGTACTATCCAATGGCGTTAATTACATTTACAGTGTTGTACAACCCTCTCCATTATCCATGTCCAGAACTTGAGCACCATCTCGAACTTAAACACTGTACCCATTAAACCATAACCCCCGATTCTCCCTTACCCCAGCTCCTGGTCATCTCTGCTCCACATTCTGTGAGTATGTCTACTCCAGATCCCTCAGATCAGTGGAATCAGATAGTACTTGCTCTTTTGTGTCTGGTGTTTTCCACTTAGCAAAATGTCCTCTGGGTTCATTCATGTTGTAGCATGAGGAGATACAAGTCAATGTTCCAGAGATGACTAGGCAAGAAAAAGAAATCCTCCCCGCCTAATTTAGCTGGTTCAACTGTCCACCTGCACCTTGGATGACCAATCCAAGGATGAGGTTTGATTTTCACCTTTAGAGGGTGGAGGTGCACTTTGATTTCTTTTGTGTCCCTTTCATTCCCCATGCCATCAAACAATGTTCAAAGAGGCCCTTTCTCTGTCTGTTTATTAAGCCCTGGATACCTCAATACATATACTATGGTGTCAGGGAAAGAGCCCCGGGCTTGATGTGACCTTGGGCAACTCAGTTCTAACTGCTATGGTCTTCAGTTGTCCGTAAGATAAAGTAAAAGTCATGACCTGACAGAGCTGTGATAAGAATCGAAGGACCTGCCAAAGTGCTTTGCACACTGTAAACTATTGTACAAATATCATGGCAGGCTGATCAGAGTGGGCTCTTGTGGGGCACATGAATAAATCTGAAGCAGCCCAAACTGTTTCAAACCCAATCCTTACTCTTTTTTTTAATGTTTACTTATTTATTTTGAGAAAGAGAGTGTGTGTGTGTGCATGAGTGGGAGAGGGGCAGAGAGAGAGGAGAGGGAGAATCCCAGGCAGGTTCTGTGCTGTGAACACAGAGCCTGATGTAGGGCTCCATCTCACAAACCGTGAGATTATGACCCAAGCCCAAAATCAAGAGTCAGTTGCCTAACTGAGTGAGCCACCCAGGCACCCCCCAATCCTTACTCTTCAGGTCAGAGCAATGAGATACCTGGATGGTTGTGGTGTCTGATTTACTTCAGAGAGTCTTCCTCCTGCCTTCTCACCATTACGTTGAGGATCACACCACTGGCAACTCATGGAGTTATTGTATTCTATAGAGTGACTAATACCTTAAAAAATATTGTCTTGCTCATCGCCCTGTGAGACCAGCAGATAGTCAACTCTGGGTGACATGTGGATGGCAAAAGGACCAGATGGGTAACTGTGCCCCCAGAGAAGCAAACTCTAATTTTGTCAGTGGGGTCAATCTTCCCGCCACTATCTGTCCAGAGTTGCTAATGAGTGGCAAAATTGACTGCTCTCACCTCTTCTCACAGCAAGGGCTCGCCTCTAGTGGAAGTGCTAATGAGCCCTGACACTGTCCTCAGCAGGAGCCCAAGGAGGAGAAGTAAGAGTCCTGAATAATCCACTCACTGTTGCAGAATATTCCAGAACCAGCTATCAAAGGAGAACAACCATCTTCTCCCCAGCTTCTCCTGCTTGGTCAGATGTCTCCAGAGTCTGCTTTATGCACCAGGCTCAACACAGGTATCTCAATGCCTCAGTGCTCACACCTTTGACAAGCTCATACCAGAGAGAGACTCAATGACTCCAGTTATTTGACCACTGGCCCCTAAGGAAGCAGAGAGCACCGACCCAGGGGGCCCATCCCCTGGACTATGTCCCCTCCCCACACCTCATCCCATTGCCCCAGCAGACTGAGTAATGTCTACTCCAGAAATTTGAGCACGGTAGAAATGCTTAGGAAGAAGAAAGGGTTAAAAGCCTGATTTCCAGCTGAGGTGTTGGGAGAAGCCCACCTCAGCTGAGTTTTCTGAGGCCAGAACTCAAGCTTTGCGGTGCCAGTATAGGTATGCCGGAATGTGTGCAGACACGCTTCTAGAAAGCGTGAAGGGATACACACCAGACTAGGACACACCTGACTGCAGGGCGATGGGTGGGGGTGGAGAGAGGACACCCCTGTCAACTGTCAGCTTCCCCCTTGTCTGATTTGTAATGACAAGCATGGAGAACTTTTGTATTTAACAAATTCAATAAAGTGAAGGAGAATAAACAATCTAGGGGCTTTCTTGTTGCACAACAGAATTTCATACCCTGTAAAACACTTCATTTTGCAGCAGAGATGAATCACTCCCAGGCTCCTAAGAGCCTACACCAAGAGCATGGGTGGATTTGCCCCTTT
This sequence comes from Hyaena hyaena, assembly GCF_003009895.1. Lineage (NCBI taxonomy): Eukaryota > Metazoa > Chordata > Mammalia > Carnivora > Hyaenidae > Hyaena > Hyaena hyaena. The sequence continues at coordinate 3,573,223 of NW_024080756.1, forward strand.
CTAGGTAAAAAAAGAAGAATTTCAAAAGAAAATTGGTTATTTCATGACACTGCAAAGTCCCAGTTATCTAACAAGAAGGTGTTGGAGATGGGAAGCCTGAACATCTTAGAAAGCAAGGAGTTGCGTGGCCTGCGGTTACAGTTGCCCGCTGGCCAGGCATCTCAGTCCAGAAGCATCGCACGGACACTGAGTTCATGGGCACGATAGCCCAGATAGCCACCGATACAGTTAAATTGCTGCGGCCTTTTGCAGATTTACAGCTGAAGGGCACTCTGGGAGCCAGCAATGACTTAAGCTTGGTTCACTCTGAGGAAGCAAAGGGCCCATTCTGAATTTCCTCCTGCGCAGGCATCCCTGTTCCTGGAAGTCAAAGCCTCAGACCTTGCTATAAATTTCACTATAAACCAAGCAGTGTGCACATATCCTTTGCCCTAGAGCCCATCCTCTCCGGCCTGTTGGACTCTCATAGCCCATCACAATCCTCTTTTCTATGCGCTGTGGAATCTGCAGGGGGAAATAATAGTCAGCAAAGTCATATTCATAACAGAGATTTTTATAATTTAAGTAAGGAGCTCGTAAATATTGTTGGTTAACACACCCTTCCCACCAAAAATGATAACGAATAAATAAAACAAAACCTGTAGCGATCTTTTGTCGCATGGCTCCAGAGAGTTCTAGGTCAATTTATGCTTCTCCAAGTAGAACAGCAACATCAGTCATGTGATATGCCAGTCCTGTCTTTTCAACAGCAATACCCAGGGAGCCCTGCCATAGATGTTAGCTCAAGAAGATAAAGAATGAGAAAAGAAAAAGTAAGGACTCCAACCACAGGGTAGGTGCTTAAGTTACATATTAATTGTAAGCACGGGATTAATTTAATGTAACAGAAGACCCTTTCTGAAGGCAAGTATTATTAAGCTGTGGATTGGAAACCCTCCTTTTCTTGGCAGTTAAATACTTTCTTCTTTTTCTAAGTCATTTCTTTTTCGTTCCAATTTTAGTATATGTGCTGCCGAAGTGAGCACTGTCATTTCCTTTTCTAGATCACTCCTTGCCTGCAGGGATTAAAGGCACTGGGGCTTTAAGGACTCTTGTTTTGGTCCCTAAAACTTTCTCCCTTTCTGGCTTCCCAGTGTTCATCTTCCATTTGTTTGTCAGTGATTTGCATATGGCCTTGGCTTCTTATAGGGCGATGCATGCTGCATCCTGCTCTGAAGATTTAAGAAAGAATACAGATTCCTCAGGGTCCTGAGAAGGTCCATCATGATTTCTTTCATCCCCATCTCAGAGATACGTTACCAAGATGTGGTCTTTTCAAATTTGTCATTCCTTTTTCAACTTTTCCCCAAAATACATTTTTGCCCCTTGTAACCCGCTTGGCCTGACATCACATGTTGAATGAGTCAGAGCTGTCTCACTTAAATGCAGCTAACACTAAATTGTGTTATCGATTTCTGATGCTCTCTTGACTTTTTCCTTTTTGTTGGTTTGTAAAAGTTGGCTCAACAAATATTACTCTAAATATGTAATGCTGGCATTGGCCCTGTCTTTTTCCCCACTTGCCTTGCTTACTGTCGTTTATTGGAGTCGTTTACGTCAAAATATTTTTTTAAGATTTCAAATGATGGATTTTTCCATTCTAAAATAGTTCCAAATAGTATCCAGCCTCCTTCTGCTCATAATAGATTGCATCCGTGCTGATATGGTACATTCCTTCTGGCGTGCACAGGATAATAGTGAACTAGTACTGATAGTATACATGTGTGAACATCAGAAGACCCAGGAGAAATCCTGGCTCCATTACTTGCTACATGATTTTAAGCAAGTTGTTCAACTTCTTGGAGCCTCAGTTTCCTCATTTATAAATTGAACTCTTTGCATTTATCCATAGGGTTTTGTGAAGCTCAAATGGGATTATGTAAGCAGAGGTGGTTTGTTAATATTATTTTCATTCTCTGATGCCCCCATTCAACTCTCTCTTAAATTGGAAAGACAGCCAGGTAAGGGCAGAATGGTCTTGTGAAGACCATGAGAAGGACCTGGGTGTGAAAAGGACCTGGGTATCCATTATAGTCTCCTGGCTAATATCACCTCCATCTTTCAAGACGCAGCTTAAAAAATCACCCCCTGAGAAGACACCTTTGAATGCCCAGGTCAACAGGGGATTACCTTTCTTTGTTCTCCAATGGTATCTATCCTAAGATTTCTTTCCAGCTGTATAGCATAGGCATCAGAAAATCCCTAGAGAATCAAATAGTTAGGAGTTTAACACCTTATATAAAGATACAAGTTGGAAAGTAGTTTAAGTGACTCTATTGGTACATCCACTAAAATAAAATAATAAATACCACATCTTAGATAAAGAGAATATTAATAACATTTATACCTTCTGCATGAGTAGTAATGTACATTGTGTGACTGACATCATTTGTTAAGAGGAAAAACTCTTTAAGCTCTCCCTTCTTCGATGTTTCAGTGGAATGCTCAAAAGTAAAAATGTCACTTTCTTATAAATAAGTATGCCCAATAAAATGGATTTACCTTTTGCCTGCTTTGATATCCAAATGTTCAAAGCTTTTCTGATTTTATATCTTGGGGCTATTGGCTCCTGACATCCATCTCTCGCTTATTCAAAATAGCTTGGAGAATTACAAAGCCTAGCTGTGTAGATGTATATCTGCTCATTCTTCTGGTACACAAGATCATTTAGCCTTGGCTCTGACCACGATAATTTCACACACATACCTTTTCCTAGCCTTTCTGATAAACATCTCCACTCCTCTCTCTCCTGAAGGAGGCTCCCAGTTTCCTTGTTCTTTCCCCAATGTTGCAATGCAAATATCTCTATGTCAGCTCTGCCATTCATAATATCCCCTTTGCCCATTCTTAGCCCCAAGCTCTATCTTCTTCCCCAGCCCCAATCTAATTTCTTTAATTAGTGCATAGGAATAGATTCAGTGCATAGCTACTGAGACTGGAATTCCTAAGATATATGCTAGAATTTTCATGTAAGGGGAACTAACGTTCTGGAGAATTATCATTGTCATCATCTCTTTAGTGTCTTGTCTCTCCATGGACTGTGAGCTTCTAGAACTAGGATCAGAGGTCTGCACTTCCCTAGGCCTCACTTTGTCTTTAACACGAAGAACAGACTCTGACCTGTAGGAGGGCCTTGATTCATACTGGTTGAATAGACACATGCTTGCCAAGAGACCACTGTTTTTTAATGCTTAATTTTTTATTTTAATTTTTTAATGTTTATTTATTTTTTGAGAGAGAGAGAGAGAGAGAGTGCAAGGGGAAGAGGGGCAGAGAGAGAGGGAGACACAGAATCTGAAGTAGGCTCCAGGCTCTGTGCTGATAGCTCAGCACAGAAACCAATGTGGGACTCGAACTCATGGACCACGAGATCATGACCTGAGCCGAAGTTGGATACTTAAGTGACTGAGCCACCCAGGCACCCTGCTGAGACCACTTTCGTGACCTAGTCTACTTGTCAATTTCAGACATATAAACTTTTTTTAGCAGCCCTCTTCCCATTTATAATTTCAGCTACTAAATTAGAGAAATGTAAAAAGGAGGTATGGAAAGATAGGAGGAAAAGAAGACAAAGGAACTAAAGAAGAATTCAACTTATTTCTACCTAGTTCTACTTAACTAAAGGGAGTAGGTGTAGGGGAACCAGGCTGGCCAGGGACTCTTGGAGATTGGGAGCCCAGGAGGTTAGGAAAGCTTGGTGCCCTTCAGGGGAAACTTACAGAAATGTGCCATGTCTCTGCTGCTCTCCCTTCTCACAGTGAGGACCGTCTGGGATTTGGATCTTGCTGCAGCGGATCTACCCATATTTAATGCCAGGGCTGTGCCCGTGTGTGTGGTTGGAAGCCCAGGACCAATATGCCTGCACGGACTGTACAGCCATGTCTCTCTCCAACCCTTCTCCAAGGTCCAGTCTCACAGCTTTTAGTGAAGCCATTAATTTAAATGTTCTCTCTGAGTTCTGATTTACTCTCACCTGGGGTGTTCTCCCGGGCTGCCCAACACCACGGTATGCACAGTTACAACCTGAATATACTGTGGGGACAGGAGCAGACTGTTTTATGGGAACGTGGTAATACTGAGCTACTTTTTTCTTGCATGTGAAAGAGGAAAAAGCCCAAAGAAGACAAGTTTTCAGGACAAACCAGGAAATCCAATGCCATTCCATCAGTAGGATCAGGCTGTGCCAAAGGTGGGGGTGGTATCCAGAGAAAGAGACAGAGATGGTGAGACTCTTGACCCTGAGGACAATGGGAGCAAACTTTCATAGAGAAATCACTTCTTCACCATTTCAGGTCCTGAGAAATCACTTCTTCACCATTTCAGGTCCTGAAAATTTCCCAATTAACCATAGCAAATGTATGGTTATTTTCACAACAGAATTAATATATGGAATCATGTTAGCCAAAGGCCTTAGAAAAAAAATAACGTCCCATAGAGTATGGTTACTCCCAAACCATGTCAAACTGGATCTACTTCTTGTTTTAAAAAATTTTTTTTTGTTTTCTTTATTTTTGAGACAGAGAGAGACAGAGCATGAGCTGGAAAGGTGCAAAGAGAGAGAGAGAGAGAGACAGAATCCAAAGCAGATTCCAAGCTCTGAGCTGTCAGCACAGAGCCTGATGTGGGGCTCAAACTCACAAGCCACGAGATCATGACCTGAGCTGAAGTTGGACGCTAAACCAACTGAGCCACCCAGGTGTCCCTGGATCTACTTTTTGAAATGCCAACTCAGTGAAACAATTGGCTTAACTTTTTTTTATTAGTGGACTTTTATTTTTTTAATAATTAATTCATTTAATGTTTTTATTTATTTATTTATTTTTATATTTTATTTTATTTATTTTTTTTTTTACAAATAGTTTATTGTCAAATTAGTTTCCACATAACACTCAGTGTTCATCCCCACAAGTGTCCTCCTCCATGCCCATCCCCCCCTCCCCCCCACATCCATCAGTCCTCAGTTTTTGTCAGCATTCAAGAGTCTCTCATGGTTTGCCTCTCTCCCTTTCCCCCACCATTTCCCCCCTTCTTCTCCCCCTTGTTCCTCCATCAAGTTCCTCCTAATCCTCCTATACGTGCAAACATATGATATTTGTCCTTCTCTGCCTGACTTATTTCAATCAGCATAACACCCTCAAGGTCCATCCATGTGGCTACACATGGCCAGATTTCATTGTTTCTCATTGCCATGTAGTATTCCATGGTATAGATAAACCACATCTTCTTGATCCATTCATCTGTTGATGGACACTTAGGCTCTTTCCATGTTTTAGCTATTGTGGAGAGTGCTGCTATGAACATTGGGGTACATGTTTTATTTATTTTTGAGAGAGAGAGACAGACAGATTGCAAGCAGGAGAAGGGCAGAGAGAGAGAGGGAGACACAAAATCTGAAACAAGCTCCAGGCTCTGAGCTGTTAGCACAGAGCCTGACATGGGCTTGAACTCATAAACCGTGAGATCATGACCTGAGCCAAAGTTGGGCACTTAACTGACTGAGCCACACAGGAGCCCCGAGACTTTGTTTTTAAGTTTATTTATTTATTTTGAGGAGGGGAGGAGCAGAGAAAGAGAGGGTGAGAGAGTATCCCAAGCAGGCTCCGTGCTGTCAGTGTAGAGCCTGATGCAGGGCTCGAACTCACAAACCAAGAGATCATGACCTGAGCACAAGTCAGACATTTTCCAGAATCCTGTATTGTTGGAATCATATATCATGTAGTCTTTCCAAACCGTCTTTTTTCTCACTTAGCAATATGCATTTAAGCTTCCTGCATATCTTTTTGTGGTTTGACAGCTCATTCATTTTTATTGGAGATTAATATTCCATTGTCTGGATGCCCCACAATTTATTTATCCATTCACATATTGAAGAACATTTTGGTTGCTTCTAATTTTGGCAATTGTGAATAAAGCTGCTATAAACATCTCTGCACAGGCTTTTGTGAGGACAGAAGTTTTTAACAATTCGGGAGAAAAATCAAGGAATACTACTGTACGACTGTAAGATGCAAGTGTGCTTAGCATTGTAAAAAACGGACCACCCATCTTCCAAAGTAGCTGTACATTTTGCACTTCCACCAGCAATAAATGAGAATTCCTGTTGCTCCACATCTTTGCCAGCACTGTGTTGTCACTGTTTGGGATACTGGCCATTTCGATAGGTATGTAATGGTGTCTCATGATTGTTTTAATTTACAGTTCCCTAAGGATGTGTGAATATGAGCATCTCATCATATGCTTATTTGCCATCTGTATATCTTTTTTGCGGATATGTCTATAGGTGAGATTTTTTTAAATTTAATTTTATTTATTTTTCTTTTGCTCCTTGACTATTAAAAACAAGACTGACATTTTAACTACATGAGCTAACTGGCAGAATTGACTAGTTATTGCCTCCTCTATTGACAGAGTTTAAAGCAACTATAACAAACAATTGCTCTAGAACAGAACATGAAAAACAGACCTGCTCTATGGAGATATGTGGTTTGTGTTTTGTTTTCTGTTTTTTGGTAATTGTAGAACACCTAAACTGAGTTTTTCTCGAGATGATCAAGAAGTGTGCCCCCTCCTTTTTTCCTTCTGCCATTTAAAAATAATCACTTTCATTTCTTCCCTCATTAATACACAAATACGTTTTACAAAGGAAGAGGAAAACCCAAACAATTTCTTGAGTATCGAGTAGAATTTTTACTTGCAATAACAGTATATGTGAGATTCCAGCTTTCAGAACAACTGGCTCCCAGAACAAAGAGGGAAACCTTCGTAGTTCAAGTTGTGTGGCATCGGCAATTCTGATGGGATACGGCTGGGTCATTTTGATAAAAGCTAGATGCTTCTGACTTTGAGGCTCACTCAGGATGCAGAGATTTGTCCCCTTTTTGTCCTTCAGAAAAACTGTTATTCATGGCTTGTGCCTGAATGCAAGGCTTTCTAGAATGTGAGCTTCCCCAGGTCACCTGATGTGCATTTGTTAACACTTTGGTAAGTATTTCTAACTATCTTCCAGGAACATTGTTATAATTCACATGCCTACCAACCCTGAATAGTTTAACGGCTTAAAATCTCTTGTCAATTTGACATGTGAAAAAAATGGCATCTTGTTTTAATTTACTTTTTTTTCCAGGCTTCTCATATCCAGGGTCCCTGGGCATCATCTGCCATTTGGTGTTTTCTCAGAAAAGAAACTTAATTTTCGTTGTTTTAAATGTTTATTTATTTTTGAGAGAGAGAGAAAGAGTGACAGAGTGCAAGTGGGGGAGGGGCAGAAAGAGAGGGGCAGAGGGAGAGGGAGACACAGAATCTGAAGCAGGCTCCAGGCTCTGAGCTGTCAACACAGACCCCGATGGGGGGCATGAACCCACAAACCATGAAATCATGACCTGAGCCAAAGTCTGACACTTACCCAACTGAGCCCCCCAGGCGCCCCAAGTTAATTTTCATTTTTAATGACTATGTTCAACATTTTCTTTCTTTCTTACTTCTTTTCTTCCTTCCTTCGTCCCCTCCCTTCTTTCCTTCCCTCCTGTCTGCCCACCCGCCTGCCTGCCTGCCTTCCTACAATTCTTTTCCTTTTTCTTTTTTCTATTTTTTTAAGCCAGCTCTCTATTTCTTTAGAAAACTGCCTATGTAAGCCTGTGTAAATAAGATCATGTCTTTTGTGGCTTCCTGTGAGGAAAGAGGCAAACATAAATAGGGGCTAGTGATGCATCATTGGAGTGGGTCATAAGTGATCTGCCAGTGAACATCTTTCATACTAGGGTACCCTACAGTAGGAAGGCCCCAGTTAACAAGGGCCTGCAAAATGGACCCATTATTTGAAATGCAGATTATAATCTGTGCCCCACAAAAGAAGGAGCTGGACTATGGACATCAATCTTACCCAGAGAATCCACCATCAGATAATAAGTGCACATATCAAATAAGGACTCTTTTGTTCCCATTTCTCCTCTGCCCCTTCGTACCAACCATGCACAATATGGTGGGTGAGGGAGAAAAGAGGTAGCCAGTCAGGTGGGGAGATAGTAGAGAAATCAACTATGCTGCCTTCTACCACTGCAGGTTTCTAAGCTTGAGTTAAACCTGCAATGGGAAAGGGAAGGATTTTTAAATGGGATGTGGACTGAAATGTTGGTATCATATCTCAAGATGATCAGGAAAAGCTATGGGATCTGAGGTTTCATCAAGGGTGGGCACGAATAGTCTAATAGTGTGAGTATGGAAATACAGGGAAGAGAATAAAGTTGGTTTTTGCTTATACCCTACAGAATCTATACATTAGTTGTCTTAGGCCGCCATGACATAGACATCCACAATCAAGGGCTTGGCAGGGTCATACTCCCTCTGAAGCCCCAGAGAAGGATTGCACCCTCACCTTGTCTAGCTTCTGTGGTCCCAGCATAACTGCATTCTATCTCCATCTCCACAAGGAGTCTTTCTTCTGTGTCTGTATGTCTCCATGTCTTCACATGGTGTCCCCGTATGTCTGTGTCCAGTTCCCCTCTTCTTAGAAGGACACCGGTCATGTTGGCTTAACACCCACCCTAATCCATTCGTTTAATTTGATTGCATAATCAATTTCCTAATACGGTCACATTCACAGGTACTGGGAGCTAGGTCTTCAGTGTATCTTTTTGGGGGGATAAGGAAGGGGTGGTGACACAGTCCAGTCACAACCATCCACCTTGTCAATAAACTGGTTCTTCCTGTGCTGACTTCTGAGCCAGCCTCCACGTGATGATACTTCGTGGCCTGCTCATGAGTGGATTCACTGTTTTACCCTCTTTTCTTGTTGTCTTTCCTCTTGTTCTCTCATGCTGTCCTCTGCCTCATGGTTCTCCTAGAGTGTGGACAGGGCAGAAACTACTCTGAGCAACTTTCAATATCAAGTCAATTGCAGTATTTCATGGACGAGGGACCTTACTAAATGCATTTCAGTTGCAGGGTGCCTGGGTGGCTGTCAATTAAGCTTCCGACTCTTGATTTCGGCTCAGGTCATGACCTCACAGTTTGTGAGATCAAGTCTCACTCTAGGCTCTGTTCTGACAGTGCGGAGCTTGCTTGGGATTCTCTCTCTCTCTCTCTCTCTCTCTCTTTCTCTCTCTCTCTCAAATAAATAAACATTTTTTTTAATCTTTAAAAAATAAAAAATAAATGCATTTCATTTGTGACCTTATGTCTTTTATACCTATCTTCCTAAAACACCTGTAACTAATCAGGTAAGTTAGAATGGAAATGTCAGCCTATAGACAAGATGGGACACAATTTTAAATTTCACAATCTACACTGCACAGTATCAGAATGCCGTCTAGCAAATCTTATGTCCTTTGGGGAAAAGGACATGCTATTTCTTAAAAAATAGCGTGAAAACATTTTTAAAGTAATGTTTCCAAAATGCAGAACTATATTTCAGGGGAAAGAAAATGAAGAGATTTCCTCCCCCAAGTGAATCCTCTGACATGGTTTTGTGGGATGGGAAAGGGAAATTAAAGATAAGAGGGTGTTAAAAGTAAAGCCCTAGCCCCTGTCTCCTGCACACGGAGGGTAGACTGGAGAACAGCAGCCTCATTATGTGTGTGCTGGCCTCTGTGAACTCAGCTGAGCTTCCTTCTCCCAAACTGCAAATAATTGGGGAAAACAAGTCATCGAGGGCATGACTTTGTATAAAGATTAAAATCAGCAATCATCTGACTTTGTAATTTTACCATTAAAACGTATCAAAAACAGTTTGATACTGAAGGGGGGGGATTTGGGAGATGATGAGTACTGAACCCAGAAACTGGAATGAAAAGGGCATGAAGAAGAAATTGCCTTGCTGAACTGAGAGAACATACCGATCTTCAGACAGGTGCATTATCTTGCAGACTTCCCACAAGCCTTCTGCAGCATTTTCCAAATTCAATCATGGTTTGAAAAACTCCTCATCTCTTTCCAGGTCCCATCTATCCATCTTTCCCTCTCTTCATCAATCCACTCATCAAAAGTGCTTGGATTTAAATCCTGGCTCTCCCTCCGAGTGATCTTCGACAAGTAAAATAATCTCCTTGTGCCTCAGTTTCCTCATCTGTAGCATGGATCCATACTTATATGGATCTTATAGAGATTTTGTGAATATTAAATCAATGAATATCTTTCTGTCCTTTAGCTAGCTCTCAGTAATTTTTGTAGTTGTAGTTTTTATCATAGATTGTAAGAGCAGGTACAAATTAAAAATAAGAGGCTTAATTCTCCCTGTAGAAAATAAGGAAAGAAATTTCTCTCTCCCTCACTGTTTTGTTTCTTTCTCTGTCCTTTTCAAATGTATGGAAATATTTTTAATAACTAAATAAGTTATTCAGGAAGGTTTGTTCTGTGCATCCTCTGGTGCTACCTCCAGGCTGGTAAGAGTCTAAAATTGTCTCCAATGTAAGAATTGTCCTGCCTTTCCTGGTAGAAAGGGGAAGGCAGTGAGTTTTTCTTGGGTCTGCTTTTCTTCGGTTGCCTCCAACTGAAAGTAATCGTTATGCCAGAGTGGCGTAGTTTGGGGCGGCATTTTCTGAACCCCTTCAGCACATATCACATTCTGGTTTAATGCTTACTCAACTCCCTTTGTGGTATAGGTCTCTACTACCTTTGTAGAGAGGTTTTGTGGGTTGGGAGACATTTTGTTTTATATTTCCTTGATACTATCCAATAAAACTTTATTAAGTACCAGCCCTGTGTCAGGCACAGTCTTCCTCTTCAGGTAGCCAGAGCTGGAGTATCACAGGTGGTCACCTCAACTCTTTTTTTTGCCAGTCTCTGATAGGACAACATTCTGCTTGCTTCCAGAAAGCAACCTTGTGTCTTGTGGGGCCTTCCTCTCCAATCTGATCGGTATACTTAGTGTTCTCATAATTAAATTATCCCACTCATTTAAAGATTTCTCTTTAGTAAATCTAGTTAATATTCACCAAATCCTTGCTATGTGCCTGCCACTGTGTTATGTTACATTATCTTATTTAATCTTCACTATGGCCCTGTAAAGCAGGTACTGTAAGTCTCTCCATTTTATAGATGTGGAAGCTAATGAAAACAGATCAAATAATTTGTTCATGGTCACGACGGTGGTGGAGCTGAGATTCAAACCCAGGACCCTCAGGCCCTCAAACTACACCACATTGGAGCAAATGTGAGTCGTGAATGAGGAACAGAAGCCAGGGAGGCTCCTACAAAAGGGTGACACCCAGGAACTGGACCAAAAAGGAGAAGAAAGGAAAGTCTCTGTCCCATCTTAACTCCCCCAGTGCCCTTCTCCAGAAAACTACAATTAAGAGGTCCTCATGTCTTTCTGTAGCTGGGAGAAGAGGGTCTAGATGTCCCTCCCCGGGTTCCCAGATCCCACCCACTAGTCTTAGCTGTACTTGGACACTATAGTGGTGTGGAAGGTGCGTACATATAATTATATTAAGATACATTAAATTGGTCAGAGAGTGAGCCAAGTCGTGGGGCACAGCCAGAGGTCATCCAGGGGGTGGAGGCAGGCACTTGGCTGGGATGTAGGAGTCTTGTTTCCAGGCTTCTGATCTAAGGAATGGCTGTCTTGGTCCCCAACAAGGAATGCTAGGGCTGCTGGCTCCAGAGTCATCATTGGTTTGCCCAGGGTTCCAGGGCCTTGAAGGCAGCTCCTGGGCTGAAAGCCTTTGCCAAGTTCACCTTCTTGGCTCTTTCCACCTGGCCAGCCCAAAACAAAGGGGGGAAATACAAGAAAAAAGACAAGTCAAAACCTCAAATTATTGTTCAGCCACGCAGGGTGTACACACCCCTATACATATTTTTATTTTACACAAATAGGAACTTACTGCATAAGTTTTCTGCTGCCACCTTCCCCTTCTCTTTTTTAACAAGATGTATTAGAGCTATTTCCATATTGGTACATACAGTCTTGACTTGATTTTTAAAAAATTTTTTAAATGTTTATTTATTTTTGAGAGAGACAGGGAGTATGAGCATGGGACGGACAGAGAGATTGAAACACAGAATCCAAAGCAGGTTCCAGGCTCTGAGCTGTCAGCCCAGAGCCTGACATGGGGCTTGAACTCAAGAACTGTGAGATCATGACCTGGGCCGAAGTCAGACACTCAACCAACTGAGCCACCCAGGAGCCCAGGTGTCCTCATTATTTGCAATCCTGGCTAATTTATTGAAAGCTTATTCTGTCACACTCGTGAGGTATGTGCACTCTGATTTGTATTCTATAGATGAAGAAACTGTGGCTGCAAAAGCTTGAATAATGAGTCCAAGTCACAGAGACTATGAGTTCAGGACAGTAGCACCAGCACAAGGGTTACAGGACACGGTGGGTGGGAAACTTCCAGCTCGGAGTCTGATATGAGGTGATGCTCAATAAGGGCTATGTAAGAAGCTCTCCCTAAGAAGCGTTCACTGCTGGGCTCTGGACAGGAAATGGAATGCTGGGAACGAACCCTCAACCTTCAGCCATAATAAGGTTAGACATGGTTGGCTTTCTTTGGCTCAGGAACCAGTCAGGGAGGCAGAAGGCAACTTGAGGCAGCCTTCCCAATCACCCCTTTGACCCTCACCATGGCCCTGCTCTTGCCATGACTTGATGGGTTAGGTACTCCCAACACCTGTTACCAGCTAGAAACGAGTGTTCCTCCTCACAAGTGGCTCAGGAACTGACAGTTTCCAGAAACTCCACAGATCTACTAGGTGGAAAGAATCTATTCTCCATCTCCCACTGCTGACAAGCTAGGGAAGCAGCTGGAACAGGGGGCATGTGGGGTATGGGGTACTATCTGCCACCAGCCACCCCCCTCCCCCCAGTGCTGCCCCATGGAGGGGTTAATGCAATAGACTGAGGCCAAGCCCTTGAGTCAAACTGCACTCTTGCTTTCTTCCTTCACTGATTTGCTTTCATCTCTTTGATTTTTCTCTTGGGATCAAAGAAAACATTGGAAAGAGGAAGGTTCTGTAGCCCTCCATTATCTGCCCCACCCCCCACTACCATTTATCTGAAGTCGAGCTGCCTCGGGGAAGGGCCAAGGCTGTTTTGTGCAAGAAAAAGGCAAAGGTATGTGGGAATTTTGTGGGCAAAGGATATTCAGAGATAGACATCTTTTCATTCGGAATGACCTCAATGGGTTAGGAATCGGAAAACCCACTGTCAATGTGGGCACTGGCACTTAATCAACCCCAGGGATGATTGATATACTAAGGCCTGGGTGCCCCCCAATCTCCAGCACCCCGCAGGGGGATAATCTTGCATAATAAGCTTAGTATAGACCAATAGACCTACTCTGTAGGTTCTGATTCAGATGGACAGTCTGAGTAGATGCATTTGTCTCCCACTCTTTTTTTATTAAATGGCATTAATAGCAATAACTCACATTTACTGTATGCTTATTATGTGCCAGGCACCATTCTGACTGTTTTCCCTGATTCCAGTTGTTCAATTCACACAACTGTGTGAGATGGGCATTATTATCTCCCTTTTCAGATGCTAGAGGGTGAAGAAAGAGCCAATGGTGTCTCCTGTGAGGGAGCAGGTGAAATTTCTTTCCTGCAGGGAGAGCCTAGAGTGTGTTTATAGATGGATTGGGAGAGGGGAGGCTCAGGGCTGGCTCCCCCATGGTCAGTGCCTCCTATCTATGCCCAACAGCCTGTTCCCGCCCCACTGCAGGTAGCTGTGTGTCTTGACTCCCACTCTAAGCTCTGGGTGTCCCCCAATCTCCAGCACCATGTGGGGGGAAAATCATGCATAATAAGCTAATCTAAATATTTTTTTGAATTAAATACACACTAGTATGAGCATCCTGTAAGTATCTCTTATATATTTAAAGGTTTTAAAAAAACATTTTTAAACTTCCCGGGGGTTGGCAGCAAGCATTCTCAGTTTAGGGAGTTCCATTTCCTGCCACAGGTGAATGTAACACATTTTTGTAGTAAGTGGGAGAAAGGAACGAAAAACGGGCAGAAATTCCCCATGCTGCTTCTGCAAAAACAAAACAAAAACAAAAATAAAACCCTTGGCTAATAGCAACAGCATTAACATACTTTCTTTACCATTTGCAAATCATCTTCAAGTGGCAGAGCTCTGGGCCTAAAATGGAAATAATTGCTTACCTGCTATGAATGACAGTGCTGTCACTGTCCCCCATCACATCTAACTCCATTTAACACTCCTTGTTTCCCCAAGACTGTCATCAGCTTGGATGACACACCAGCCCAGCCAGCTTCACCTTCTCCTCCACTCCTCCAATGAGCACAAGCCAGGAAGCCCTCCCCTCTTCTTCACACCACCTGTCTCAACTAAAACCCCACAGAAAAGTCACTTCCACCATGAAGGCCTCCAAGCCCCACTGTCTCCCAGCTCCTCCTGCTCAGCTCTCTCTATGCCCCCCGAGTCCACAGGTGCCTGGATCCCCGGATGAAAGAGTCGGCCACTAATTCTCCTGCTCCCCTTAGTGCAGGCACATTGAAGTCCCAGCACTTGTATCACCAACCCCAATGAATCCCTATCACCAGAAACGCAGTGCTCACTGCTCCTGAGTCCCAGGCCGGGTGTCACATTTATGTGCTGGGAGGATGCCCTGTCATGATGACTGATGAACATTGTCAGAGATGGCCAGTCATTGTCCCTGTCCTTACCTTCTGTTTTACTCTCCTTTTTCGAAGAGTTCTGAATACTGCAAAGGCTCCCATTCACCACCTTCATCTTAGTGACCAATATATCTTGATGCTTCCTTAATGGTTTTTCTTTTTTTTTTTTTTATGTTTTATTAATTTCTGAGAGAGAGAGAGAGAGACAGCATGAGCAGGGGAAGGTCAGAGAGAGAGGGAGATACAGAATCTGAAACAGGCTCCAGGCCCTGAGCTAGCTGTCAGCACAGAGCCCGACACGAGGCTTGAACCCACTAACGGTGAGATCGTGACCTGAGCTGAAGTTGGACGCTTAACTGACTGAGCCACCCAGGCGCCCCTAATGGTTTTTCTTAATATGTGTATTTCACACATACACACATTTACTATTTTGTTATAAAGGACGCAACTCAGGAACAACCCAATGGAAGAGACAAGAGCCAAATGGAAGACAAGGCTTGGGCTGGGACTGAGGAGGTCCCCAGCATAGGAAATTTTGTCCCGTGGAATCGGATGTGTTTGATGCCAAGTCCATGTTTTAAGAGGCATTATGTCATCTTCTTTTGTGTCTGTCTCCTTACTGCATGGAATAAAAAGAAATCAAGAGGTGGAGGAGGAATGAGCGGCTGTGTCTTCCTGCAGCACCTCCCTCTTATTTTCCTGTGGCTACTCAGGCTGGATAAGTTGATTTCAGTCACAATTGTGAAAAGACAATCCTGATCATACCACAAGCAATTTCCCATCTATCTTAACAAAAAGAAAATTTCCAGATTCTGAGTGATTTGTCCATGCACGTGAGTGTGTGTGTGTGTGCGCCCCCCCAAGACACAAATTGTTAAGAGAACAAAATGTGGAGGCTCCTGGGTGGCTCAGTCTGTTGAGCATCTGACTTCAGCTCAGATCATGGTCTTGCTGTTCGAGGGTTCAAGCCCTACGTTGGGCTCTGTGATGACAGCTCAGAGCCTGGAGCCTGTCTTCAGATTCTGTGTCTCTCTTTCTCTCTGACCCTCCCATGCTCACACTGCCGCTGTCTCTCTTTCTCTCAAAAATAAATAAAAACATTAAAAAAAAATGAAAAATGAAAGAGAACAAAATGTGCATAGCCCTTATTACATGGTTTCTCTATGTCCTCTGAAGAGGACATACTGTACAGGAAGCACAAAGTACTACATTAGAGGAGTATAAACAGGCAGTTCTGAAGAAATTATTTTAAACAAATAATTGCCAAAAGAACAGAGCTTGAAAGTCTTTTAAAAAAATTAAAAAGGAAGAAACCCTCAAGACAAATGATTGCCTGTTGTCAAAGATTGTTTGTCCTTCAAGGAGAAAACAAGGTTCCAGTTTCCTTCTATTGCCAACCAGTGTGTGCAAAATGGTCATAAGCCACTATGCTTTCTCCGCTGTTCGAGTCTCCCCTCTTCATACTCTCCCTCCACCCCCCCACCCCATTCCCCTCATCCCTGCATCACGCAAGCTCTCTCCTGGAGAGAACATCCTGGCATCCAGAGAGGCGCCACCTATAGGACACTGTGCTGCTGGACAAGAGTTTTTCCATCTCCATGATAACTGTGTTCTGAACCAATTTCTCCCCACGTGTGGTGAGCCAGACAGCTCCCTAAGCCTTTCAAGGAGAAAAATGGTCTCGTTCTTCCAAACTCAGGGGTGAAGGGGTGTGGGGTGTGGGTTGGGGAGGAAGCAGTGAGCAATGGGAAAGAGTAACTACAAGCAATCCCTGAGCCAGAGGTAGGCAGTGGGGTTCACTGGACCCCCATTTCTAGGCATCCCGGCCAACCACAGTGTGAGAGAGACACATTGAATAGAGAGCCGGCTGAGAGGGCTGCCTGATAAGGGCCAGGATCTGGTGGGGACTGTGACTCCACAGTGGTGAAGAAGTTTTCCTCTTCTCAGTTAGGAAGTACCCGGTTCAGTCTGGTGACCACGGGGAAGTCACTTCACCCCTTGGAGTCTTGGTTTGCTAAACCGGAAAGGGTGAGATTCATCTAGATGACACGAGAGCTTTACCTTAAAGGTAAAACCAGCTGATGTGTATTAAGGACACTTATTAAACTGAACATAGTCTTACCATGTGATCCAGCAATCCCACTCCTTGGTATTTACCCAAAGGAATTGAAACCTGATGTCTACACAAAAACCTGCACACAAATACTTACAGCAGTTTTATTTGTAATTTCTAATACCTAGAAGCAACAAAGATATCCTTTAGTATATAATGGATAAACTGTGGAACACTCATTCAGTGGAATATTATTCAGCAATAAAAACAAATGAGCCATCAAACCATGGAGGTTTTTTGTTTTTTTGTTTTTGTTTTTTTAATGTTTATTCATTTCTGAGAGAGAGAGCATGAGCAGGGGAGGAGCGGAGGGAGAGGAGACAGAGGATCCAAAGCACACTTTACGCTGACAGCGAGCCTGATACAGGGCTTGAACGAACTCATGAGCTGTGAGATCATGACCTGAGCCAAAGGCCAACGCTAAATCGGCTGAGCCATCAAGGTGCCCCAGATATGGAGGAATCTTAAATAGCGCTAAGTGAAAAAAGCCAATTTGAAAAAGCTATACTCTGATTCCAAGGATATGATATTCTGGAAAAGACAAAACCATGGAGACAATGAAAAGACCCGAGACTGCAGGGGTTTGGAGAGAGGGTGGGAGAGAGACGGAGCACGGGGCACTAGAGCCATGTGACTATTCTGTATCATAGATACATTTCATTATGCCTTTGGGTTTGGACAAATAATGTACAAATATATGGACAAAATAATGTACATCCAGAGTGAGACATGGACTTTGGGTGCTTATGATATGTCCGATTGGGTTCTTTAGTTGTAACAAAACTACCACTCTGCAAGGTGAGTTGACCGTGTGGGAGATTGGAGGGGGTGGGGCATGTGAGACCGCTCTGTACTTGAGGCTCAATTTTGCTGTGAACCTAAAACTGCTCTAAAAAAACAAAGTCTAAACTATAATGTTTAAAGATATGCCTTGTAGCATTTTTAAAACTTTTTATTACTCTGACTGGTGACCTCAGTTGCAGAGGGGGGCTGGTATTGTTTGACAGAAACTTCCTACCTTCCTTCCTTCCTTCCTTCCTTCCTTCCTTCCTTCCTTCCTTCTAGCCATTCTTCCTTCCTTCCTTTCTACTGAATCTTTAAACACAACCATATTTTCAACAAATTTTCCCTGTACTGGGAACTTCATAATTAATAGTAACACCTCCAGGAATGAAGACTTTACTCACAACAGGCCCCAGATGGAACAACAACATTGGGAAGCTACTTTAAAAGTGAGCTCCGCATCGCAGTTGGATCTCACATGTAACTAGGACAATCATGGCTGTAGGAGTGTGTGCAGGCTCCCTTAGGAGACCCCCAGGGTTTGAGGAGGACAAGCTCAGGAGGACATAGGCCAGTGTAGGACACAGCATCCGTGGTGGCTCTGTTGGGGCTCAAAGGAAGCCCTCTGCCTTTTGTAGCCCCACCACATGCAAATACCAAGGGATGGATCACTCAGTGGCTGGGAAAGGCAAGATGGAAAGCCTGGAGTCGGATTTTGATCTGAGCAGGAGAGGGAAGCAAGGGGTTTTGGCCTGAGGCAGGGGAGAAGTTCTAGCTGAGGCCCGGTGCTGCAGCAGAGGCAGGCGGGTGAGCACAGAATGACCACACGGAGACAGGAGCAGGTCTGGGTCAGTGGAGGAGAGAGGGCCAAGCCCGAGCTCTAAATGCACACTGTGCTCTCACTGACCTCCCCAGCCCTGTACACGCTCACTGCTGGCTTCTGCCCAGCCTGGAGATGAACTTGGGCTTCTTCCAGCCCCATAGATAAAGCTGCTGGCCACTATGTCTCATGTGCAGGAGAGCAGGAAGCCTTTTTTTTTTTTTTTTTAACCTCACAGCTGCCCCATGCCGCACTCTTGTGTCTCATTTTGGCCCCACCTTGCCTGCAGTGAGGGCTGCATACTGCATAGGTCAGCCTCTTTCTGTTTAAGGCCAAATCTCAATCATAGGTATGGATTAGATTTTTCTGTTAGAAGGGACTTCTAGAAGCACAGCTCAAAGCCACTTACGCCTGAAGGAAAGGTTGGAAAGAAGGGACAAATATCACCGAAGGCTCAGGAACCCCTGGATGGAAGGACCCAGAAGACAGGAGGGCTCTTTCCACCTGCTGTCTCTCTTTCTCCTGCCTCACACTTATGTCTTGCTATAAACTGACTTATCTTCATGACAAAATAAACAAATATGATCTCAATAAATTTGGAAAAGCATGGTTTCAATTTTAAAAAGTCCAACTTTTATCTATAGTTTTGGCTTCCAAAGACCCTCTCTGTCTTTAATCCAAGGGTTTCTTCCAAGAATGCCCTTGATGGACAGACAGCTGAGGTCAAATACTCAGCCCGGACCAATCAATTATGGCCCCAAGGCATGGTGATGTCATGTATTTCCTGAGGCCAACATTTATTAACCTATTGGTATTTCTGACATTTCCTGTCTTTTCTACCTGCTTGTTAAAGAGAATGCTGCCTTTATCAACTCAGAATTAAATTAGAAGATATACAAGAAAGTACTACATACATGTCCAGTGACATTATTTTTATTCATTAGAAACCCTCCAGTCTGCTGCCAACCAGCTCTGTTCTACATCTTTTAAGAGGGAGAATAGGTTTCAAAGAGACTGTATGGGAGAGGCTGCAAAGGTTGTAAAAGAGGCAGCAGTGGGAGGGAAGGAGAAGGGAAGACTTACAGGCCAGATGTGGGAGAGAGTCGGGGGGGTGGGTCACTTGGAAGAGGCTCTGGAGAAGCTGGGGTAGAGGAAATGGAGGAGGACAGGAAGTGGAATTTGCCAAGAACTAGGGTGGGCCATTGACTGGAATCTCTTCAATATTCTTCAGGAAATGTGACTGAATATTGGAATACCTGTAAATTTAATGTTGGTTCCTGGACAATATGTAACTCCATGCAGAGAATGGGCCATGTGGTCTATTCAGATACAGAATTCTGGGGGTAATCAAAGTGCTGATGCTGGTGTTAGTAGTAGTGATGATGATCAGCGCATTCACTGAGCATTTACATGTACCAGGTTCTCTGCCAAGTGCTTTGTGTGTATCTGATCAACACTATAGAGCAGGTAGAATTGTTGTCTTTCAAAAAATTGACAGATAATGAAACTGAGGCTTAGAGATGTTAAATAGTAAGTCGAAAGACATTGTTTAAGTGGTAGGGCTGGGATTTGAACTTGGGTAGTATAATTTCGGCTATGAAATGGACAGGTGTATGAGACAGAGACAGCTGATAGGATGGGTATGTAATGTTGCTGCATGGGGAGATTAGGTTTTTGCTAGACAGACAACCCTGTTCGGCCAGGTAACTTTAACCCTAGCAGGGTTATAGCCTATTCTGGCTTCTCTAAGCAGAGGGCTACTCCTTGCCATTGGGGTCAGATTTAAATGTTCTCATGCATACTCTGGTTTCTCTTCAGATTATATAAATCTTTCACCTTTTAAATGTTCTCATGCTTTTTCAAAGTTCTTTGACAGGCTCCATTGACCTCCCTCCCTGAAACACAAGTCCTGAGCTGGCCTCACCAATCAACGCCAACAAATGTGGTCCGGTGGCTCCCTGAACCAGCCATCCAGCTACCCAATCATCTTACCTGAATGCCTTTCTCCCAACCAGTCAGCAGCACCAGCCATCACCCAATCTGGATCCTCACTCATTTAAAGTAACATGACATCACAGGATTGGGCAGCATCATAGTTAGGGAAAGGAGGGAAGTGACCTTCAGGAAGCTTTGTAGTAGCATTGGAACCACCTCCTGCTGGGCCAGCACCAAAGGCCTGGCAGCAGACATGGTGGTGAGAACCCAGAGAGAGAGGAAGCTAATGCTGACCACCACTCTGCAAAGAAACCTGGGGTTGTGAGACTGAGGAAATCCAGGAATAACTGAGGCAGTAGTGGGTTCTAGGGAGCTGAAGTTCTGCAACTTCAGGTTGAAATGAAGACAATGAAATATTCTGAAACTTATGTGCCCCAGAATCATAGGTCTTGCCTCTACTTTGTCTGTTTTAGGATGCTGAATTTTATCAATGTTCTAGAATCCTTCTGAAGGTCACATTTTTGAATCCAGATTCATTGTTCTCAGCATCTCCAAGCCCAGAGTGACCACACGCAGGACAACTCACATGTTACATGTTACATAGAGTCTTATACTGCTCAGCCCATGGTCAGGGGAAGAATTTGAAACACACAGAGATTTCTTCTCTAGCAAAAAGGCTACAAACTGGCAGACTGCCTAGGGTGCTAGTTAGTCCAAGCTCTTCTCTGAGAACTTCTTAGTGTATTAGCAAAGGACTCGTGTCTCTATCCCTGATTACCGCTGACTGCAATGAGGACCAGACTTCCCTTGGAGCAGCAGGATGAGGCTGAAGGGAGTACCCCATGGGACCATTGATTCCCTCATCATTATGGGTCAAGGCAGTTGTTAACTATGACAGCCAAAGACCCATTAGCGATAATGCAGTCAAAATGGAAACTCAAAGTGGCTCAAGTCTAAGACAAGAGCAAAGTCTGTGAATTAAGAGATTGAGTCATCCTTTCTAAGCCTAGGAAAAATATATCAATTTATAGATTGTCACCTCAGTACTTGAGAGGGAGTTCAGAGAAACTGAAAAAGGAGAGATATGCAGGAGTGGAAGTTGGCTTACCTTCTGCTTAGTCATTAATAATAATAATAATAAATACATAGATAATATTACCATGAGCCAGGCCCTGTTCTAAGCATTTTACACATAGAAACTCATTTCATCAGACCACTGTGTGACCACATCACTCATATGGCCAATGTGGGGCTGCCAGTTCCTTAAAGTCTCTCCTTGATTTCTACCTTTTATAGGCAACCTGGGCTCATGTGCTATGAAGAATAGCTTAGTCATTAACCTGCAGTGAATGCTTGAAAATCTAACATGAGCCACTAGAGATACTATCTTTGGTTAAACACAAATCCATCTATAATGGGATAAACCTTTATATTAAAAAAAAAGAAAAGTTGTGTCAAATATCATCTATGGGTTAGGCACTGTCATAAACATTATTTCATTAATCCTCAAGTCAGGTCATATTTGGTGGAAACTGAATTTAAGAGAGCACAAGAAATTCACTCAAGTTCTCACAGTTAAAAAGTGGAGAGGCCAGCATCAAACTCTAACTACACCCAATATATTCTTACTACTGTACCTTACTACTTTAGCCTATGCTATCATATTTTCAGTTACCATTACTATTACATTATGTGCTTTCAATAAATGATGACTTTTTCAACATAACCACAACATGATTGACATATCCAATAAAATTAAAAATAATTCACACAATAAAGCCTTGGTTTTGTTGTATATGTCTTTTTAAATTGGCTTGTTCAGGGTCTCCTGGGTGGCTCAGTTAGTTGAGCATCCAACTCTTGATTTCAGCTCAGGTCATAAACCCAGGTAATGGGGCCCAGCCTTGCACTGAGCCCCGAATCAAGCTACATGTCAGGCTCCACATAGAGCCTGTTTAGAATTCTCTCTCTTTTCCTCTGCCCCTCCCTTATGCTTGTGTGCTTTCTCTTTCTCTCTGTCTCAAATAAAATAATAAAATAAAGTAAAATAACATAAAAATGAAATAAAATAATAAATAAATTGGCTTGTTCAAATCAGCATCCAAATACGAGCCACACACCTCATTTGGTTGATTAGTCGTTTTCACACTTTGATTTAAAAAAAAATTTTTTTACGGGCACTTGGGTGGCTCAGTCGGTTAAGCATCCGACTTGGGCTCAGATCATGATCTCACAGCTCATGAGTTCTAACCCCATGTCAGGCTCTGTGCTGACAGCTCAGAGCCTGGAGTTGGTTTTGGATTCTGTGTCTCCCTCTTGCTCTCTGTCCCTCTGCCACTCATGCTCTATCTCTGTCTCTTGAAAATAAATAAACTCTAAAAATTTTTTCAATTTTTTTGAAAAATTTAAAACCTACAGAAAATATGAAAGAATAATATAAATTAACACATGTATATCTTTAAATTTTTTTTCGATGTTTATTTATTTTTGAGAGAAAGCAAGAGACAGAGTGCAAGCAGGGGAAGAGCAGGGAGAGAGAGAGAGTGTGAAGCAGGCTCCAGGCTCTGAGCTGTCAACACAGAGCCCAGTTCAGGCCTTGAACTTATGAACCGTGAGATCATGACCTGAGCCAAAGTCAGATGCTTAAACAACTGCGTCACCCAGCCACCTCACCACATGTATATCTTTTAATAAACATCTATGGTATGTGTCCGCTATGCATCTTGGTAAGTGTCTAAAATCTCTTTTCATCTATAATTGTTCCACTTCTCTTTAAGAAATATCATTTTATTTCTGGATTAAACTAAGTCACTTGACCTATAAAATTTCCCAGGTACTTAATATATCTGGTTAGCTTACTCATGGTATCATTTGACATATTCCTCTATCCTCCCCTATTTCTGGAGAACTGGGTCTTACATCTAGTATTTGATTAAACCCAGATTCTTCATTTTTGGGGAGGTGGAGACTAATACTTCATAGGTGATGTTGTACACTTGCTGTTGTATCACATCAGGATGTGCATGACACGTGCTTCCTTTGTCCTTGATCTTTGGGTGCGGATGGTGTCAACCTGATCCATACATTATAGAATTCCCCATCAACACTAACCTAATGGCTTTAGTAGCCATTGGTGACTGTTACCTCACCAGTTTGTTAGGGTTTGCAAACCAATGAGTCCCAATGTTATCACTCCTACTGCACTTACTAGCTGTATGTCTTCCGTGAAGAACTTTCCCACAGCAGCTATTTGGTTGCCATGAGGAACAATTTAAGAAAGGCAGGATTACTACTAGATTATTCTCCTTTATTTGATAATTTTCAGAATAATGAGTTGGTGTTCTGGCAACTTCCAAAGGTAACTAAGGAGGGTTTACCTATTGTGGCATTGGAGAAGGGGTACAACGACATGGAATATCATGACAAACCCAAGGACTTTTCCATATTTCAATCCACTGCAGTATATTTTTTATGTTCAGACTGTCTCATCCTTGGTAAGTGGGGGCCTCCTCATGTTAGCTGCCATGTCATTTTGATGTGATCATAGTAATCTTTGACAGCTCCTTTGTTTTCAGGCATGACAAGATGTTCCAGCTCAAGGAGCCTTTGTTCCCTTCAGTGGGAAATGGCATCTAGAAACTATAATCTGGGAACTGGAGTGTTTGTTGTTATCGAATTATCACTGCTTGCAAACCTTTTCAGTGGACATCACTAGGAAATACCAAATTTTTAGACAATGAAAAATAAATCACAAGTTAATACTGATATTTTCAATGTGAAGTAAGAATAATGGGATTCTATTTAAAATTTCCTGATTTTATTCATTTATATGTCTATGTTTTATCTCCTGGCACTGAAAATCTTGGTCTCTTTTATTTATTTATTATTATTATTTTTTGAAGTTTATTGATTTTTGAGAGAGAGACAGAGCCCAAGTAGGGGAGGGGCAGAGAGAGAGGGAGACACAGAATCTGAAGCAGGCTCCTGGCTGAGCTGTCAGCACAGAGCCTGACACAGGACTCTACCTCACAAACTGTGAGATTATGACCTGAGCTAAAGTCGGATGCTTAAATGACTGAGCCACCCAGGTGCCCCATCTTGGTTTGTTTTTTTTTTAAATAAGATTAGGGCAACCATATTTGTTTTATCTTATGTTCTGGTTTCAAAATAATATCAGTATTACTACCAACAACTAGAACACAGAATGCAGAGTGAGGTCTCTGGATATCTTTGTGGTTCTTTTTTGTCCTTTGAACAGATCCCACTAGGTGCAGAATGCAAATACTGTGGCATAATCGTTTGAAATACACCTCCTAAGGGTAATTTTGCCACTAACTAGATAGGTAAGTTCTTTTTGTTTTTAGTTTGCTCTCCATTTTTAGGGGATTCTTTTTATTTAGATAAAACATTTAGTGGTTCCAAAAATCAAACAAAAAACAAGGTACATTCAGAGAGGTCTAGCTTCTATTCAACTCCCTTCTGTCCGGTCCTCTCTCTTCCCCAATGATAACTTTAAAATTTTTTAAACATTTTTTCATTTTTTTGAGAGAGAGATAGAGTGTGAGTGGGGGAGGGGCAGAGGTGGGGGAGGGGAGGGAGAGGACACAGAATTTGAAGCCCTAATGGGAACTTTTAAAAAATGAGTGTGGGGGCGCCTGGGTGGCTTGGTCGGTTAAGCGTCCAACTTTCGCTTAGGTCATGATCTCGTGGTTCGTGGGTTCTAGCCCTGCGTCGGGCTCTGTGCTGACTGCCAGCTCAGAGCCTGGAGCCTATTTCAGAGTCTGTATCTCCCTCTCTCTCTGACCCTTCTCTGCTCACGCTGTCTCTCTCTCTCTCCTAGAAATAAATAAAAATATTTTTTAAAAAATGTGTGTGTGTGTGTGTGTGTGTGTGAGTCTACAGCAGTTTGTGGAGATCTTTCTCATTCTCTATGACAGCATGGTATTCAATTCTAAGTATGTTGCGTAGTTTATTCAACAGATTCCTTGTTTATGGATATTTGGGTTGTTTCCAGTCTTTGTGCTTAGTGATTAAGCATACATCACCAAATATTGCTTCCAATGTGTCTATGAGGTAAAGTCCTAGAGGTGGACTAACTGGGGCAAAGGGCAAATTCATTTGTAGTTGTGCTGAATAGTGTCAAATTCCCGTTGTTACTAGTGCTACTTTGAACTACTTGGAACTAATGTGTACTGAGCATACTGTGCCCACTCTGTGCTCAGCATTGTGTGGGCTGTTCATGAATATTAACATCTGGGAGATTCTGCTCCACTTGATCTTTGGAAAACTTGACAGCTTTACTAATCAGCTAAGTTTTCAGCCAGGTTGGACCTCCTGTCCTCCTTCTTCTCTTCTTTGAAACGGCAGTCCAGTTTGGTGTTATAAGCTCATGCCAGGGGCGGCAGGAGAGCAGAACTGTGTTCCCTGGAGTGGGCTCAGAGACCTTGTTAAATGTGAGCTGCAGCCAGAGGCAATGTTTCTATGTATTGAACCTAGTGGAGATGGTCATAAGCACAAAATTCATCACACATGTGGGACTTATTCATAGCAACCAAAAATGAAAGAAAACTCTGAGTCGTGATTTCTGGGTGCAGATTTTGACCAAGTTTATACTAGAGATTTGTAGTTGGGAGATTAGAGGAGTAAAGGCCCACTGACCTAAGTCCATAGCTACCAGATCCTTCCTGTATGTGCTTTTCAAGTTCTTCTATGATTAAAAGCTGCCCAATGTGGTGGCTCCCATCCTCCATTTTCAAGACTACCTTCCCATACATGAAGTTGTTGGTGAGATTGCCGGTCTTCCCCTGTACATGACTTACTTTATTTAACCTTCACAACAGTAATTCTATGAGGCACGTCTTGTTATCTACACTTTCTAGGAGAGAAACAAGGTTCAGAGAGGGGGACTGGCCCACTTTCAAATATTACATAAACAGTGAAGTCAGCCCATGCTCTTAACTGTTGCACTGAGGTCCAAAGCCTGTGAGAGGGACAAGGCACGCACAGAAGCTAGCTTCCAAGAGTCTAGTAACTGTCACACACTCTAATTCCCATATATTTCTTATTCTGAAGAAGGAGACCTTCGGAAGTATATTGGGCTGAATAATTACCCTGCACTGTGGGCTTGTGTTTCCTCACTGAGTTCCCAGAGCTCACCATTGGACCCTGTTCACCCTGATGTCCAGCCACCCACAGACTCAGGCCTCTCCCTCTCCTGCTCCCAAACCCAGGAAAGACAGGCCAAGCAGGCCAATGCTTTTAGGGTGCAGAGGCTAGAATGCACCTTCATGACCCATGGCAGCCATATGGCACTTATACAGGCACTAAGCTGCACCTTTTCTCCCTTACTTCTTGACCCTCTCCCCATGTCCTTGTTTCTGACCAGATTCATAGTCCTCATGCCATTCCCAACCAGAAATGGCCAGATCCCTCCACTCTTCATGCAATTCCTAGATTGAACCCTGTACAAATCTAGATAGCCAGCCCTAAGTTTAGGAAGTGCCCACCCACCTGCAAAAACTGCCCAAAAAGTCCAGGTTCTGGGCGCCTATTTCTATTGGGCCAATACTCAATGAGTGTTCATCATTACAATTATTGGTAGCAGTACATGCATTCTTAGGTTTGGTATGTGATCATTTCAAGTGATAGCCAGGACCTACAAACTTAGCTATAGGATTCCAAAGACCAACGAGACTGGTAGGTAGAATAGATGATCAAGTAACATCTGAAAAATCACCGCCTTGTGGCTTTTGATGATCATTAGGTCCTAAGTCACAAGCCAGGAGATTCCTTTCAATACTTTTATGGGCCAAGGATCATACCTGCCTAATCTTCTTTTAGTTTATGGTGCCTTCTGAGCATTTGGAGTCTAACAGGGCCTGGATTGTTACATTTGTTGTTCCAGGTGGTATGACTGTGCCAAAAGCCACAAGCATGTAGTGTAAAGTCTGGGTAAACTCTGATTTCACAGCTCAGACTTCTGGAGGGACCCCTTGACCACTTTCTCCCTCAGTGTGGCAGCAGAGCCATGAAAGACTCATTAGGAGTGACTCTAGTTGTGGAGCTGGACCTTGGCTATGACTGAGAAACACTGTAGAAGAATCTGGGAGCTACAACCTGTGGACTGAACCTTTTACTGGGTGTAACACAGCTCCTTTGGGAAGTTAACAGAGGGGGTAAAAATGAATAACCTGTCATCCATACTTGTCCACTATTCAGAGTCCTGGTTAATAATGAAATTACATGTACAGTCACCTAAACCAAAGACCTAAGAGTATTCTAAATTCATTCTTGATTTTCTTTTCCTTCATTTATGTAAGTAGCCACTAAGTCCTCTAGTTTTCCATATTAATCTTCTCCTATCTGACTGCCATGGCTTTAGTTCAAGCCTTCAGTATTACTCAGCTGCTTCAGTCACCTCCTGACTGATCTCTGCCTTCAGTCCTTTCACCCAGTCACCAAACCTAATCATGTCACTCTCAGGTCCAAAACACCTTTCACATTTCTCCATGGTCTGGAGTATCCAAACTCTTTGGAACAGAGAGAAACTGTCCCCAGATGCCCTGCCCAAGATCTATCCCCTGCCAATCTCTCCCGTCTCACTTCTCACCATTCCCCACAGGTACTCTACAAGTCAGGATAGGTTGGGATATACTGTAGTAACAAACAACTCCCCAGATCTTATGTTTCAATGTACCACATCCTTGCAACGAAGGTAGAAAGTGTAATTTCAAACATGCTGGGAAAGAGAGGAGAACCAAATATTGTTGAACCCTAGTAATGTCAGCTTGTGTCCCGTATGCCCCAGGTATTCCAAGCACCTTGGGCCACTTTAGCATACCCCGCCATGCAATGCCTCTGTGCCACTCTCTGGAATCCTTCTCTCCCCTCTGCTTCCCCTTCTCTCCCAGCCTCTCTTTCTTCATCAACACATCATCTGGATAATTCTCTTACTTGGTTTTCAGAAATCAGACTGAGTGTCTCCTCTATGAAGCCTTCCTTGATAGCCCTTAGGCCCCAACAATGAATGGCTTCCCTTTCCATGTTGACATTTATTGATGTTATCTGTCCTTCCTGCTTCCTTATGTCCCAAGATCCTAACACAGACCCTGACAGTAGCAGTTGCCCAGTAAATGTGTATAGAATCACACTGAATGAATGAGTGCAGCCCTTTGGGGGGGCAGGGGGGGGCTCCGATCTTTCCTCATAGACCCCACCCCCAAAGAAACTTTCCAGGTCCAACAAAATTGGAATAGCACTCCACATCACTGTGTGAAGGTACCCTCATCTGTCCCTAAGTGCTCCACCTCTGTGTCAGGTGGTTCTATGTCTCATTGGGCCTGCTAAGAAAGAGGTCCCACATCAGTTCTACCTTTCCCCAATTGCCTCCTAACTTCTACCACCAAGGCAGGCTGCTTCAGCTGGCCTCTACTTCTTCCGGGGTCCTGCTGACTGGACCTCAACAACCCCCATTCTATAAACATGGTCTCAAGCCACCTGGTTTCTCCTTCCTGTCTTTGCAAACTAATTTTCCAACCTATATTCCAACCTTCTCTGGAGATCTGATTTGTGGGCAGGGCCATATTAATTCAGTGTTCTTGGTGAGTCATAAAACGAATAATTGGTATTTCCTTCTTCCTATCATCTTGCCAATAATCTGTGCATCTAGGATATTGTCCCCTCATTTTCATTCTCTGTCGTCAAAGCTCATTTTACTGTTCTCATTCCACATACTTAAAAGCTTAGAGTGAGTTAGTGCAGTATCCGTGCTTCCCCCTGGCTAGCTGTGCCTCCCTGATTAGTATCCACAGTAGATTTAATTAGCACAATATTTACCTCTGCTTCTTGCTCATTAATAAAGATAGCACAGCAGAGCAACTCCCATGATGCCCTCCTGAGCCACAGCCAGGTGTATGAATGTGAGAAGAAGGCCATTTGATTATTTGTGTGATAATTGACATAGCAATGTGTTCATAACCATTTTCCCAGAGGCGCAGCAGCCTCCTCAGAAGCAATTGTCATACAATTATTAGTTACTTTCAAAAAAATTTTTTAAATCAATAAAGCACTTATGAAATCTTTCAAAAATATTCCCTTCACTGTTGCACATATTCTCATTTATCCAGAGCCCTGAAAATGAAAGACTATAAAAACCAAAGTCAAAGGTACAGAGCTGGAGAAAGAGAAGAGAAAGATGGAGCAAGCCTTCTTCGGGGTCACTGGTGGCCGTCTGCTATGGGTTGGAACCCATTGGGTTTGCTGTGCCTTGAAAGGTGACTGACTGTTAGGGCATTTTGGGTTACCTACTCATTTTCTCATCTAAATCAACTGGGATTCATGTTTGAGTAGGGAAGTTTCACAAACTAAATCGGAGGCCTCTATCGGTAACACTTACTGTGAACACTTCAGTTATTAATTCCAGAGCTCCAAGGGTATTTGGACAATACAAAAAAAAAATACCTCTTTGATGTGCAGTATTACAGAAGGGGCATTGGACATGATTGTGATGCATTATCAGTGTATATGGTGATAAATAACATGTATTGCCCTCCCACAGAGATGTTCATAAGACATCTGGGAAAAGGGCAAAAGTGACACAGGACATACCTGAGAGTGGGACATAGAGGTAATAGTAACAATAACTTACAGCTGGATAATGATGGCCCTTAAAGTTGCATCAGAAGCTTTTCAAATACCCCAAAGACTTGGATTCAGTTGATCAGGGATTGAGACCCAGACATGTGTATTTGGAAAAGCTCTCCCTGGGTACCTCTTCTGCACAAATGCTCCTTTGAAGACGTACCAATAGCACATCACGGTTTTCAAAGCACTTTTTATTACATACAACTGCTTGATGAGGCTACCTCCATTTTGTCAAATTCAGGGTTGCTTTTCTTATTTTATCACTTGGACATTCAGTTGAACTACTCGGTCCTTCTGGTCTGACACTCCTTTCTTTTCTTTCCTTTAAGGACACCACTCTTCTGCTTTACCTCCGTGACCGCTTTACTGTAATGACTTGTTGTTCAGTCTCTTTTGCTAGATCCTCTTCCTCAACATCATCTGAATGTTGGAGAGCCCCATGTCTCAGTCCCTGCATATTGTCTCTCCTTTGATGACCTTATCTAGTCCATGGCTTTACGTACCACCTCTATTCCTCATTTCTAACTCCAGCTATACCTGCCTCCTGAAATTTGGACCTCTATGTCTAACTGCCTAGATAATATCTCTTCTTGGGTATTTAAAAGACCTATTGCAAACCTAACATACTTAAAATAAACTTCTTGATCCCTTCAAATCTGTTCCTTTCCTAGTCTTCTCCATTCCACTCAACTGACTGTGCAAGCCAAAAATCTAACCTACCCTCTACTTGTCTTTTCCCCACATACCCAAGCCATCAGCAAGGCTCTGTACTATCTATCTTTAACACATAGCTCAAAAGCATCCCTTTCTCTCTCTTTCTCTCTCTCTCTCTCACCCTCTGCTATCACCCTAAACCAGTCTACCATCATCTTCAGTCTGAACTAAACAATAACCTCCTACCTACTTTTCTTGTTTCCACTTTCCTTAGAGTGACCAGAGAAATCTTTTAAAAATAAATATCTATTCATGCTATTCCCTACCCCACCCACCCTTCGGAAAGCATTCTAATGACTTTCTATCTTTCTTAAAATAAAATCTCAATTCACTTCCTGGGTTTACAGAGTTACAGGACCCGGTCCCTGCCTCCCTCTCCCCTTCACCCACCATGCTCCAAGCATATTACCTTTGTTGGATTCCTCAAATACTCCAAGCTAGTTCCTTAACAGGGCTTTTGCACTACATGTGTCTTCTACTACAGAACTTTCCACCTCACCTTTGCATGGCTGGTTCCTCCCTGCCATTCAGATCTTAGCTTTAATGTCACTTCTTCAGAAATACCTGTTCTGACCCCTTCCTCCCTTCTAAAGCAATCATCCAATCCCTTCTATCACACTTTTCTGTTCATTCATCTGCACACTATTTACTCTCTTATTATTTTTCATTTATTTGTGTATATTAGAATGAGAGCAGACTCTTTGTCTCATACTCATTTGAAATACCCCCAGCCCTAGATAACTAATGAATGAATAAATCCATTTACTTAACTATATCAAGCTGGTTGTGAAGGAGGTTTGATCATCCTTCTTTATAGATGAGAAAAATGTCATCCAGTTGGGCTACATGACTTCCTCAAGGTCCTACCACTAGATCAGTGGTAGAGCAAGTCTTCAAAGTCTTATTCTAGATCTCATTCCACTTACTTGAAGCTGCCTCTACATAGAGAATTCCACCTTGGAAAAAAAAATGTCCTCACTTCCTTGAAAAAATTAGCTGTCCTAAACACCAATGCAAACTAAGAATGGTGTGCAGACTGTGGATGTCAATGCAGAGGGAAGCAAACTTTGCCTGAGTCCTAAGGTTGTGGATTTCTGCCTACCAAATGTGATGTGGCCTCCAGGAAAGGAACATGGTAGAGCATAACAACAATCAAATTGGGGTGTGTCTGTGTGTATGTGCATGTGTGTGTGATAAATGAGGACATGCACACAACACTCCTCATCTGCAGCTCCTTTGTGCTTGTACTGAACCAAGGCTCCTAGGGTGAGTCATAGTCGCCAGGATGCATATCTTGAACCGAGCCAACAGCATCTCCCTCACCAATCATTGCTCACCTAGGAAACAGGCCCAAGGGGAAAACTTGAGCGTACCACCGGGCAGAGTCTGCAGGCACCTCTATTATTAGAAGTGGGATTGCCAGTTAGTTTTCAAGTCGGGAAGGAGGTCTTCAGGTTCCATCTTTGGTAGGTGATCACCTGGCCATTCTTTTCCAGGTGACAGTGGAAGTACAGGCATTGACAACGGCAGCATTTACTCAAGCCTGAGTGTTTCAGAAAATGTGTAGGAAATCGTTACTATAGCAACAAGAAGATGGCAGTTCAAGTCTGCTGCTCCTGCTAGATCACAGAATACAGCAGCCACGTTCTTCCTCCTCAGACTCGTTGAAAAATAAATGATCAGGCATACCTTAACCCGCACTTAGCTTCCAGATCGGCCTGTTCAGAAAGCACAGCCAGCATCCTCAAGGCTGCATTTCCAAATTCTCAGGACATTCAAGGAACGGAAAGGCTAGAAACCTGTTCACCTCCCTCTGGCTCTTCTTAAGCCTCCGACTTATTCTGGGCTCATTGGTCAGTTCTGTTTTGTTTGCTGGCTAATTGCAAATGTTAACACCTGGACTTGAAACCCCAGCTGCCACCCTCCATTTACCTTAGTCTCCATTCTTGAGCCACAGAGATTGTCATGGATAGCTGCGAGGATTAGCAAGACCCTGTTGCTCTGGGGACTCTACCCTGAATGGAAAGAACTGGCTAAGGAGGAGGGGAAATCAGCTAGGGGCTTTACTGGCTGTGTGACAGTGAACAAATCTCTTAATCTCTCTGAGTGTTAGCTTCCTTGTTTCTAAAACAGGGTTTATATGTTACAGAATTATTGTAAGGATTTAGTACAAAAAATAGAGAAAGCATCTAGTGCAGGGTCTGGCCAGGGGTGGCCCTCCATAACTGCTGGTTCTTTCCCCCTTGATTCCCCACTCCTGAGACCACAGCTCCTTCAGGGGGACAGACTTTCTAGACAGAAGCAAAGACTGTTGGGAAGAGAAAGCTTCTTTGATGGGCAGGGAGGGAGAGAGGAGGGATGATGGGTACCAAAGGAGGCTGCCCTTTGGGGTGAGATTGTGGGGTGTGTGTTGAATGGAATCCAGGCAGAAAACACACAAGATATTTGGTAGGAATCTTCCAGTTGTTTTTTAAAGGCTGCTGAATAGCACTGTCTTGATTAATTGACATTTTCTTTAGTCCTGTATTGCTT
Organism: Hyaena hyaena; assembly: GCF_003009895.1. Lineage (NCBI taxonomy): Eukaryota > Metazoa > Chordata > Mammalia > Carnivora > Hyaenidae > Hyaena > Hyaena hyaena. The sequence continues at coordinate 3,606,378 of NW_024080756.1, forward strand.
ATGAGTTTCACCAGAGCTATGCAAATAAGGTTTGAAAACTAGAGGGACATGAGCATGTGGAATAAAGCAGGTGAATGAGCACCTGGCAACCTTTGCAAGCCTCCTTATGGAAGCCACGCACCTCCTTTTCATAAAGAGGGAAAAGACCGAGGTAGGGTCGAGTGTGGGTTATTTAATACTTCTTAATTCTGTAATCTGTTCATCTTTGACCACAGAACTGAGAAAGCTGGTTTTATTCATGTGTTGATTGGTTTTTTGTTTTGTTTTGTTTTTATCGCTCAGTGACATAATGCCTCCTGTAGGGGAGGGGGAAAAAAACCTTTTCCTCATCCTCCTGGGTTCTCTGGCTGGGGTCCTCCAGATTAAACTGATAATAGCCGACTAACAAGATGGGGGAAAAACATTTTTTATTATGTAAGGCAGTTAGAATTGGGGGCTATGTACCATCCCAAAGGGCCACAGAGGGTGGAGAAGAGGTTAGAGAAGGAAAAAGGGATTGGGTTGTTTTAAAAACAAAAAACAAAAAACAGAAGTATACCTATTTCAATTGTGACTCAAAACCAAAAGCAATAAGCCTTTTTTCTAGCTTAACCATGGACACAAACGGTTTTCCCAAAGATGCTGCAAAAGATGCATGATGATCCAAAGTCAGTCCAAAAAGGAGAATGACTTAGAAGAACCCTCTGAGAGCTGGCGATGGTCAGTAGGGAGTCAGCTACAGTGGGGTACAAGCCATATTTCTGTCTGGCTGTCTACAAATTTGTGAGGCCCCCAACCTGACAGCTGGCCACCTACTGACCGACCAACCTGTGTCCCTGGCAGGCAGGGGGCCCAGCCGAGCTCTCAGGATGTGAAGCAAGACAAACAGGAAAGCAGTGGCCATCCCTGGCAAGGAAAGGGCCAATAACGAATAAGGACTCAAAACCAAATTCATAAGAGTCACAATGCAGAAAATGAATTCTCATCACTGTTTTTTTCTTGTTAATCTAAATTTGGCAAGGACAAGACAAAGAGGCTGTGAACTGCCCTCTGTCCATTGGACTCTGTAGGCAGAGATCTGTGAGGTTGACTTAGTAAGAGTTTCTACCCTTTGTCAAACACTCCAAGACTTTAGCTGCAGCCTCTGGAGTGACTAAAGTGTCCCAGATGTCCTTTCATGGCTGCCAAAGCTGTAGGGAGGAAGAAAACTCTTCCTCTGCCTTAGTAGATTCAATGGCTGGGACCCACGAAGCAAACTGATAAAAGACAGATTAACAAGAGAGGTAACATAATTTAATTATGTATGTACGCACAGGAGTTCACAAAGAAAAATTGGTTTAAGGAGGCATTTCGAGTTTGGGGGCTTGGTGCCTGGGTGGCTCAGTCAGTTAAGCGTCGACTTCAGCTCAGGTGGGTCATGATCTCATGGTTTGTGGGATTGAGCCCCGCATCAGACTCTGTGCGGACAGCTCAGAGCCTGGAGCCTGTTCCAGATTCTGTATCTCCTTATCTCTCTCTGTCCCTCCCCCACTCGTGCTCTGTCTCTCAAAAATAAATAAGTGTTTAAAAAATTATTATTTGGGGGCTTATATTACCACCCCAGAAGGTGACAAGGTGTAGACAAGAAGCTAGATAAAGTAAAGAAAGAGGGATTGGGGGCTTCTGGATGGGGGAGGGGTGAAGTTATGGGAAGGTAACCAGGAAAAGTATGGTAAGCAAGGATTGTTTAGTGTTTGCTATGCAGATTTAAGCCAGTGCCTTCTCCATTGGTAAGAAGAGCTAATCAAGAGTCCTCCTCTTCCTGCTATGGCAGAGGAGATTATCTGTGCAAACTGAAATTTCCTTTACAAAAGGGAAATATATGCTTCATTTTCAGAGTTTTCCCTGCATTTGAAGTTCCTCAATTGCCTTCAGCTCCAAATAATTCTTATGATAAAGTGAATTGTTTGGGGGTGACATGTCCTCGCCCCCTTTATTCTCAAACTACCAGCAACAAAATCATGGGTATAACACAGGTTACTCTTCCGTGCCCGGAAACCTCTGACCCCTAAGCAGAAAGTGGCCAGAAGATGACAGGATGAGGAAGAGGAATAGGAAAACTTTCAAAGAACCCACGCCTTGAACTAATAAATCTTTCTATAATGAGTTGCCTCTGGAATATACACATTTTTGATGTTACAAATGGGAATCCCAACAACATTGGAAGACGAAGGCATCCCAGGGGAATGGATCTCTCTTTTGGAGAGAGGACACAAGTGTCCCCATGGATCCTACAGAGTCTCTGGTCCAGGTCTGGCCGATTCAGGGAAGATCGACATAGAGACCAGGGATCCAAGTGGAGAAGTCCAGAAACCGGAAGGAGGATGTTAAGATGGCTTGTTTAGCAATTATCCTGGGCACCTGTTAGTGCTGCCGGTAAGGAGAATAAAAATGGAAAGTCGGGGAGGTTCTGGGCCTGTTTCTGAGGGAACTCTGGGGACTGAATGAAACAAAGTTCTGTCTGCCCTGCACAGACCCATCTTTAACATGCAAAAATGGAGCACTAGAGATTCATCAGCCACCATGACCAGAAGGGTGCTGGCATTCACCTTCGACACCTCACAGGCCAGGGCTGCTGAGCTGGGGAGAGGCTGCCTGCGACCTAAAGAAACCAGACTGAGTCTCCGCCTGCCACCAGCTACAGGTTCCCAGGACCCTAGTCCTCTAACCCTGGTCTTCACTCCCAGGCTGAGGGACAACTATTAGATACAGTATCTGTAGCAAATACGGTTGTGAGGACGAGGACCCAGGGGTCTGCAGCATCCTTAGGGGTTATTAGTCACTGAACACCCCCCGCCCCCACTGGTCTCAGTTCACAGATGCTTCAGTCCCAGAACCACCAAGAATCCTGTGTCCATTGGACAGTACAGAGGTGGTTTAGGGAAATACACAGTCCTTACACTGATTGATTTGCCCCAGAGCAAGCAAATATTTAACTATATTTATTATTGCTGCTTATTACTGTTATTACTCTGTAGACAAAACTTTGCCAATTATTCCATGTCCTAAAAGACTCTCAGCCTAGAAACTATAAAACCAGCAACACTCAGCTCCACTCCTCCCTGCCCTCTTGCCATTTCTCGGCCCCCAGACCTCTGCACATATGAAAAAATTAAATAAATCAGTTAAGTACATGGATTCTGAAACCAGTCTGGATTCAATTCCTAACTCCACCCTTACTTGTTGTATTGAATATTATTAACCATTTCTGTGCCTCTTTTTGGAATTTGTAAGACACAGATAATCAGCGTACCTCTCTCATTTTTTTTGGAGGTGGTCAAATTATAATGTATATAACTAGTTCTATTAGATAATGTATATAAATTAGATAATGTATATAACTATGAGCATGCCAGGCTCATAGTTATCATGGGTGTGGTATTTTTATCATCATCATCATCATCATCTGATACCACTGTGCTTAATGTAGTGGAAAGAAAAGCAACTTTGGTCTAAAGTAATCTTGGGTTCAAATTCTGACTCTGCTGCTTATCAATGGGGTAACCTTGGACAAATTACTTAACCTCAGGGAAGCTCGATTTCCTCTGCTGGAATTTCCTCCCACCAAAGCAGTCAGACCCCAGGAAAGTCACATAAGTAAAACCTGCAGCCTGAGGGCACCTGGGTGGCTCCGTCTGTTAAGTGTCAGACTTTGGCTCAGGTCATGATCTCGTAGTTCATGACTTCAAGACCCGCGTCAGGCTCTGTGCTGGCAGCTCAGAGCCTGGAGCCTGCTTTGGATTCTGTGTCTCCCTTTCTCTCTCCCCTCCCCCACTCATGCTCGCTCTCTCTCTCTCTGTCTCTCTCAAAAATAAATAAATATTTTTAAAAGTTTCTTTTAATAAAGAAAGAAAAATAAAACCTCCAGCCTGGAACCAGCTTGGCACCTGGCAGATACTCCCTCCATAGCCATCCGCTAAAGTCCTTTCTTTTCCTCAAGACCAGCTTACATACTACCTCCTCCTCAAAGTCTTCCAGGTCCCACAGAAGCAATGATTCTCTCCCTCCCTTTCTGTACCTCTCATTCATTTTTACAGTGAAGCCCTGTATTCGTTTTCTAGAGCTGCCATAACAGAGTACCGCAGAAGAGGTGGCTTTGACAACAGAAATTTATAGTCCTGGAGGTGGGCAGTCCAAGATCAAGGCGTCAGCAGGGTTAGTTTCTCCTGAAGTCAATCTCCCTGCCTCGTAGGTGGCACCTTCTCACTGTGTCATCACATGGCCTTTCCAGTCCTATTAGGTTAGGACCTCATTTAACTGCTTTAGGTCATGTAACCTAATTTAATGTTAATTAACTCTTTAAAGGCCCTATCCCTGAATAGACATGAGAGTTAGGGCTTCAACCCATGAATGTTGTGGGAACAAAATTCAGCCCTGAACCAAATCCCTACATAGTGCCTGGCACAGTCCACAGAAAAGATGGGGACAGGGGCGCCTGGGTGGCTCAGTCGGTTAAGTGTCCAACTTCGGCTCAGGTCAGGATCTCACAGTCCGTGGGTTCGAGCCCCACATCGGGCTCTGTGCTGACAGCTCAGAGTCTAGAGCCTGTTTCAGATTCTGTGTCTCCCTCTCTCTGCCCCTCCGCTGCTTGCTCTCTGTCTCTGTCTCTCAAAATAAAATAAAGACATAAAAATTTAAAAAAAAAGAAAAGAAAAGATGGGGACACTGGCTTAGACTGTGGATGTGTCAATGCCAACCACCTCCACCGCTGGACCAGCAGGTCAGAGGTGGCCTTGTCTCAGTCCCATGCTGGTGAATGAGGGACAATATATTACGATAAAAGAATTTTACAAAACTCCTCCTCTTCCAAGCTGCAGGGACTGATTGAAAATATTCATTCGTTCATTCAACAAGTATTAAGTGTCAGGCACTGGGTTGGGGTCTGGATACAACAGACTCACTCTTCCACACTGTACCTGGCTCTCATGGTCCAGTGGAGGAGGAAATCATTGATAAGAGAATCTTTAAAATATGTGTTGTAAATTTTAGTACTGCCATCAAGGAAAAATACAGCATGAGAGAGGTGGTCTAATGGTGTACCTGATCCAGGCTGGGGAGGTCTGGAGCTGACAGACAGGCTTCCCTCTGAGTCCATGACTGCCTGCTCCACGACAGCCAAGCATTATTGACATGGGTCTGGGCAAGCCCTGGCTAAGGCTCCTGCCCCCACGTGGTCATCAGGGTCTGCAGACACTCTCCCATCTCTCCAAAGCTGGGTGCTAATCAATTACTTGCTCAGCACTTAGTAAAATTTCTTTAAAGAGAAAAAACTTTAGTATTTTTTAACTTTTATTTATTTTTGAGAGAGCAAGAGATAGAGCACAAGTCAGGGAGGGGCAGAGAGAGAAGGAGACACAGAATCCAAAGCAGGCTCCAGGCTCTGAGCTGCCAGCACAGAGCCTGACGTGGGGCTTGAACTCACCACTGAGGAATCATGACCTGGGCCAAAGTCAGATACTTAACCAACTGAGCCACCCAGGCACCCCTAAAGTGGAAAAACTTTAAAATAGCAAAAACAAAAGTTATCTTATGACACAATTTTCTGGCAAGTTGGAGCTGGAAGGTGGGCCAGCCACTCGGCAGCACCACTGTTAACAAAGCCCCCTTCCTGTTCACGCATACTCCATGGGCATGAGGAAAGCCACAGGCATAGTGCCCCGGGGCCCTGCTCCTCTGCTAGAACACAGCAGGGCCAAGAGGCCCCCCAACCCCCCTCCCACAAGGAAGTACTACCCAGCTCTTTGTAATCGCTTGGATCTTGTGAGAGCAACCTTCACAAAGACAATTTCAAGAAAAAGAAATTAGGCTAAGGAGGCAGGCAGAGAACAATGAAACACTTAAGTGGGATTCAGCTTTGTCTAAAAACAAGGAAGAAAAATCTCTCCTTGTGAGAATGCTGGCTTGCTGCTAATAAAGCAAGGCCAGCCACCGGAACACTGTGAAACCAAACCACACTCTGCATTTCACAGCCCCTCCCCTTTCCCCTGTGTATTCAGGCTTCTGAAGATGGTCTTCACCCTCACTTCCACCCACACGAGGGAAGGACAATACAACATTGTTCAGCTGCTGCTCGGAGTTTGTTGTGTACTGCATCTCCAGGAGCATTTCTTGTGTGCCTACTATGTGTCCAGCACATGCCAGGAATAAGTGAAACGTGGCCCGGACCCAGGAGTGAGCTAACCAGGGACAGACACCTGCCAAGCCTTATGCTGGAGCTCATGGGGGCATGCTCCCTGCCTGTGCTTGGCAGGAGTCTGGCCAGGGAGAGAAAAGTGGAACTCACAGGAACAGAGTAGAATGGTGGTTGCCGACCTGGGGGTGGGGGTGGGGGTGAGGGAAATGGGGAGACTTGATCAAAGGATACCAACTTTCAGTCATAAGCTGAATAAACTCTGAGGAGCTAATGTATAACATGATTACAGTTGATAATACTGTGTTGTATAATTGAAATTTGGAGCGAGAGTAGAATGTAAGAGGGAGAAATGTGAGGTGATGGATTAATTCATTTATTGTGGGATTATGGGCATCCTTTTCATATATTATTATTATATATCAAATGTTATATATTATATATTATATTTCTCAGTTCTACCTCAATAGAGTCAGAGAGGGGTGTGAAGAATGAGGGAGAGAAAGAAGAAGGAGAAAGCGCTGGCTTGGAAGGTAGACACCAGATCATAAGCGACCTTAAGTGCTGTCACTAATGGATTTTGAGCAGGAAGAAAAGGATTTTGTATGATCAGATTTGCAGTTTAGAAAAATATCTCTCTGATAAAATACAGAGGCAAGGAACTCTATAAGAAGAGCATGATAAACATCTAGACAAGGGATGAGGAGAGTCTGAACCAAAGTTGTGGTGACAGGACGTGAAGAGAAGGGGGATGGACACGTTAGACATTTCAGTCTACAATTGCGGCTAAGAATGCGGATGTTGGAGTCAGTCCCCAAGAGTTCTAGGCCCAGCTCTGCTACTTACTAACGGTGTAGCACTGGACAATTTGCTTCATCTCCTAATATGTTAATTTCGGCATCTGTGCCTGGAGATAAAAATATTACTTGCCTCACAAGGTGGCTGAGATGATAAATTGAATCAACAAAAGTAGAACACGAAGAGCAGCCTCTCTGGCAGGCAGATAGTAAGCACCCCATAGACTGGCTCTTATTAGTATTATTGGGTGCAGAGAAAGAAGAGGCATCTAGGAGAACCACCAAGTTTGGACACATCTGTTTCAGTTTGTACTTTGTTTCAAGTCAGAGCCCTTCCCCCAGGGCATGATCCTTTCTCTTAAGATGTAGACTTTTCATTCTCAGTTCATTGCTTGTGGTTCTCAGCAACTTTGCTCCGGTCAAACTGGGCCCAAAATCCTAGGTGTGCTTGCCTGTGCCGTCTTTGAAATCTCCACTCAGTCCTCTACTCCCTAGGGTCTCCCTCTTCAGACCTTATGAACTACACCTTGCACCCTGTACCCTCCAGCACTCCGTGGACAGGGCCTAAGGGGACTCCCTTATGCACATTGTCGCACACATTCTAGCTGCCTCTGCAGCCCGTTTCTCATCTCTGGTAAAATTAGAGCTTTCCACCAGAAAATAAAAAGGAAGACTTCCCAGTTCATTAGATGAAATCTCTATAATCTTAATACAAAAATCTAATAATGGGGGCACCTGGGTGGCTCAGTTGGTTAAGTGTCCAACTCTTGGTTTCAGCTCAAGTCTCATAGTTTCATAGGTTCTCACAGTTTCATGGGTTCAAGCCCCGTGTCTGGTTCTGCACTGACAGTGCAGAGCCTGCTTGGGATCCTCTCTCTCTCCCTCTCTCTCGCTCTGCCCCTCCACTGCTTGTGCTATCTCTGACTCTCTCAAAGTAAATAAACTTCTGAAAAGAATCTAATAAGGACATTATAAGAAAAGAAAATTGCAGATCAATAATATTCATGAACCTAAATGCAAACATGTATACAGTAAAAGATTAGAAAATAGAATCAAACTAGGTGTTATACGGAAACCAACTTGACAATAAACTATATTTAAAAAAAAAAAGAAAATAGAATTGACTAATAAATGAAAGGGAGGTTTCTCCTTTTTTAGCCCTTTATTGGTTTCTGATCAATATATAGTTGGTTAAACATTCAAAATTACATCAGTGTAATCCACTATATTAATAAAATAAAGGAGAAACATGCATGACTATGGCAACAAATAAGGAAAAGCATTGTTAAAATTTGAACACCTATTCATTATAAAAACTCTGAAAAGTGAGAAAATAAAGGAACCTCTATTTTGAAAAGCTAGCACAGTACTTAATGGAGAAATATAGAGAATGTTCCCATTAAGATCGAGAACATAAAAGAATGTTCAGAGCCTCTCAACACAATAGTAGAGGTCCTGGCCAGTGTAGTACAACAATAAAAAGAAATATATACCACTGAAACTGAAAAGGAATGAACAAAATGTTATTCAAAGACAACACAGTTGTGCTTATGGATAATCTTAAGGAATTTACAAAAAATTCCTAGAACTAATAAGTGAATTTAGCAAAGTCACAGAACAGCAAGGTCAACCATTCAAAAACTAATTTTTAAAAATATTCTGGTAAACAAAAATTGGAAAATGAAAAATTCAGATATTTAAAATAGCATCAAAAAAACAAAAAAACTTACAGTTTGGAAACTGCAAAACATTGTTGAGAGAAATTGAAGGGCTAAATACATAGAAAGAGATATCATGTTGATAAATTGGAACATATAATATTGTTAAGATGTCAATTCTTTCCAAATCGATCAATACAGTTAATACACCTCCAATCAAAATTCCCACAGGCTTTTTTTGTTGAGATTGACATTTATTTTAAAATCTGTATGGAAAGGTAAAAGGCCTAAAATTGTCAAAACCATTTTGAAAAGAAGAAGACTATCACAGGACTTAATACCACCTGAAATCAATTAGCAATAATCGCGCCTCAGATAAACCTCATTGGCTACAATAATGCCACTGTGCAAAGCTATGTATGCCACCTGAAATCAAAACTTACTTTAAGGTTATAGAAATCAAAAGAATGTGGTAATGACATGAAAACAGGCATATAAGTAAATGGAGCAGAATAGAGAGTCCAGAAATACCCCCCCCCATACACACACACACACACACACACACACACACACACATCAACCTAATTCAATGGGGTAAGAAATAGTTTTTGTAATAAATGGCATTGGAAAAAGTGAGTATTTACCTAAGGGCAAAACAAAAAAACAAAACCAAAATCCCCACTAAACTAACTAAACCTCAATCCCTACCTCACACCATTACAGACATCAATTCAAATTGAGTTAAGACCTAAATGTAAAGTCCATAAAACATCTAGAAGAAAACATAGGAGAAAATCTTTGAGACTCTGAGGTAGGCAAAGATCCCTTAGGATTCAAAAGGTGCCCACTTACAAATGAAAAAGATGGATAAAATGGACTTCAAAAATCAATATATGTTCTGCTCTTTAAAAGACACATTTGAGAAAATAAAAAGTTGAGTCACAGGGAGAAAAATATTCATAAAAAGTATATACCTGAAACAAAGTACCTTACCTAGAATATATTTTTAAAAAATGTTTACAACTCAATATGAACAAGACAACCCAGTTTTAAAGCAGGTAAAATATTTGAGCAGAGACTTTACAAAAGAAAATTGTTGAATGGCTAAACAAGCACATGAAAAAATGTTCAACATCATTAGTCATCAAAGAAATACAAATTAAAACCACAATGAGATATCACTTCACACTCACCAGAATGACTGAAATTAATATTGGAAATTAATAAAACTAAATGTTCCTGAGGGGGATGCTCTGAAGGAAAGGTTGCAAGGAACAAAGATACCAGAGACACCACCCCAAACATGAACCCTACAAAAGATACAAAGACTCTAAACCCACATATTTCAATAATAACACTGAATGTAAATGGGCTGAATGCTCCAATCAAAAACATAGGGTAGCAGAATGGATAAAAAAGCAAAACCCATCTATATGCTATCTACAAGAAACTCATTTTAGACTGGAAGATACCTTCAGATTAAAAGTAAGGGGATGGAGAGAGAGGGCAAGATGGCAGAGAAGTAAGGCGCTCCGTACTTGCACTCGCGCCCATACATCACACAGAAAAGATCTGAAGCCATTGGAAACCTTACAAAACCTGAGAGATTGGG